>NC_141370.1:20795328-21169698 GCF_963921425.1 Dryas octopetala | reverse complement strand
TACTTTTTCAAAATTGCTCTTTTCAGGTTCAGGTCTTCTTTTGGATTTCTTTGAACAATTTGCATTTTCTTACAAATCTCGTTGTATCTCTTTTCCCATGCTACCATCTGATTACCATTATCGAGTTCCTTAACAAAATGGAATTTGTGTAATCCCAATATAGGGAACACAAACCTCTCCTTCGATAAATGAAGTAGAGGGTGAGAATATAACATTTGCAACTTTTCAAAATCACTGCATGAAGTTAAAGAAATTTATATTTAATCATTTCTACACAAAAAAGAAGTTAAAAAAATTTAAATAGAACTAAATTGTGTAATAAAAAAACTTACTTGACTTTCAGATATCCAACTTTCACCCGAAAGTCTTTGTATTCTATATTTGTATGGTTGTTTTCATTAAAAATGGCTTCGGTTAGTCTTTGAAATTGGGGAATATGTCTGTATTCTTCCTTCCTTTGTTGCTGGACTGTTGGTAAAGGAATTGTTACTCTATTATCTTCAATTTTGATCTCATCAATGTGCAGTCTTCCATATACCACCTGATTTATTCTTCTATACTCCAAAATTTCAATCAGGTCCTTGTAGATTTGTTGTAAAGTTGGATGGAGATAATAAACGTGGCTGTTTGGCTCCTTCATCCAAATTTTGAATTTTGTACTTGCCAAAAGTTGCTTGAGTGTATATGACAAATTGATCACCTGCATTGAAACAATTTTCTTAACAAAATGATAAATTGATGGTTTCTTTTAGAATTCAATACATTCTTAGATTATCAATTGATCAATTAATACTTAGCAATGCTCAATTAAGAGAAGACACCAAGCCTAACCCCAAAACACAGCAATAAATTTGTGTGGTTTTTAACCAATTTGATTAGCCTTAAAATTATGTGGGTACAATATATGGGTTCTAAACTGGTGCAACTTTACATGGTGCCTTTGTGTGTTTAGGGATTCCTAGTCACACGGCCCAGTCCTAGTCACATTTTCTAGAGTAATTACTTAATTAGCTGTAGTGGACATGTATTTATTTGATTTGGACTCAGTTTGTGATCTATCCTATTCAACATAACAGGACCAATATGGAGGATGAAGACATTAATGCTGAGGCTAAATGATTGAATTCCCAAGGTTGTTACTGATGGCTAGTGGTGGGCCTTTATCTCTTAGGTAAAGTCCGTTCTATTACCAGATAAAATGAAACAAATAAGCTACTATGAGAATGGAGAATTCAAATCGAGGTTTGATAGGCAATTTTACATTGGCATTGAAGAATAAATCTATGCACCAGTTTGATAGGCAATTTTACATTTCAAAATAAGATTATCCCTCTAGATACATATTCATTCCAATAGAAGGGATGCATAGTCATTCCTACTTTCCTCAATTCTAGAACCCAAAACACAAAAACAGATAGCTAAGACATATATTGGTAATAGTACGAACTTTGCCTGAGAGAGATAAAACCCCAATATCCATTGGGTGTTTACCTTGGAAATTCAAAAACATGACTTTCGATCATTCATACTCAGCATGTCTTCGTCCTCCATATTGTTCCTGTTATGTTGAATAGGATAAATCACAAACTGATTACAGATCAAATATAAATACATGTCCACTACAACTAATTAATTAAATACTCTAGGAATTGTAACTATGAGGGGGCCGTGTAACTAGGAATCCCTTAAGACACAAGCAGCAAGTATGGATGCACCAGTTTAGAAGCCATATATTGTATCAACATAATTTTAGGGCTTCTAACAAAAAATAACATTTCCGGGCAAATTATAATTTTGATTCCTCTAGCTAGTTCGAGCTATTTTCATCTTAAGAAAGTGATTTTAATTGTGTTAATCATACGTATCCGCCTAGTTAATTAACCATTGCATTGCAATTAAGGCCAAATCAAGATTTCCATCAAATTAACAAACAGAATGCCCGGGTGCATGACTATTACAACTTTTTGGGTAACCATCATAAGGTTCTAACCCCGCACAAAAAAAGCCAGAATAGCTAGCCTTGACAGAAAACCGATTTGATCTTGATTCAAATTTTGGAACTATTAAGAAAATTTAATTAATTTGTATCATTCATCTGTTTTTCAATGCAAGTAAATTGTTTAGCAGATAACATATAGAGTACAGGTTTATTAGGTATCAGTTTTAAGTTTAAGATGTTAGAGTACAATTTGTTAGAGATATTCAATCATTTCCTCTACTCTTTAGCTATTCATGTGCAGATCTCGTTTATAATCAGATTGGTTATCAGTGTAAACGACAAATACTCACTAAGACCATATATAGAACTGCATATATTATATATGCATGCCTGTATAAAACATAAATGCGTAAATCGATCAACATGCGTGAAATGAGGCCAATTAAGCAAAATCTGCAGGTTTGGTTTCGTTTGTCATTTAGACACTTGAGGAGAAAATCACTGATATAAAATATAAATGTAAATAAAGCTAACCTCAGGAGGAATTTAAAGAAAATATATTAATTAATAAAAAAACTTACAGCACAAAGGCACCATGCAGCTCATAATCAGAGGTGACTTGTCCATCTTTATGCTCGGGGGGTTTGTATTCAATTCGGTGGGTATTGAGGATTTTGTACTTGGATTCTGTTTTGGATTTGGTGATCATCACATCATATTCAAATGTTATGATAAGAAGAACCCCCATGTGAATGCGCGAAGATTCCTCGAGAACAACACCATCATCAAGGGCAAGCGAAACGTTGGAGTAGAATCCGTTGAGAACAAAGCAGAATTTTCGACCTCCTCCTAGATGGGCAAAACTCCATTGGTTGAATATGTTGTAAGTAAATTCAGGAGGCAAAGGTGTGAGCTTCACAGGGTTCAAAGTATTGAGGGACTCAAATTGATGCGACATGAGGAAGACTGATATAGTATTATCAGATTCATCAAGACATTCAAGAGCATTATAGTTAAACATTTGGAAACCACCATCATTCTCAAGTTGGTGAACGAAAGCTCCGGGTTTAAAAGGAGGTCAGTACGGTTTCCCAAAGATAGTGGTTTCCATTCCTTTGTTTGAATATCAAAGTAGTGCACTCCTTGCACATTTGGACTCGAGTATAAGATTTTGTCGCCCATGATTGCAATAGAGAATCTGGAAGGATAAGAAGATTCTGGACGGCTTGGGTAAGGAAAATAAGGGTCTGGAGGATTCGGCAGAGATTCCCATATCTGCTCTGTTGGGTTCAATACCTCAAAATGGTGGTTATCATGGAGATTGTCATGTAAATAAGTGGCGAGAGCATAGAGTTTGCCTTGCAGCTCCACCAGCAGCGGATAATTTTTTACATGCGAGCTGACACTTATAAGCATTGACTTTGACTTGGGTTTCGGAGCCTTATTAACCTCAAACACCCAAAATCTATTCCTCTCATGCGATGTCATCATGTTGGTTGTGCCGGAGAAAACAATTCTTGGTGGGTTGCCGAACACAGTGCAACCCACAGAGTAGAAACCACGACCCATCTTCAAGACATGATAACCCACTCGCCGTAGCCCTAATTTAGAATTAGAATCAAAAGTATAGCCACCATCATCGCTCAAATTCAATTTGATGGATTCAACAGAGAGACCGACGTAATTACGCTTCTTCACTCCATAACCCTCTATCATCTCAGAGAAACATAAGTATAGGGACTTGGAATTGGAGTTGGGCTTACCCTTCTTCACGCTTCCCAATTGTATGGCTTTCTTCTCCTCCTCTTCCTTCTCCATAGGTAAACTAGGTCTTCCGATTTCTGAAGCTACCTCCGCCCAAGTCCTCTTTTTTTCTTTCTTAAACTTCGCAACCTCTCGAAACTTCGCAGCCGTTTCCGATACTCTGGGCAATGACCTCGGCTCAATCGCTATACCAAACCCTAACCTAGATTTGCCGATTTCGAAAGGTTCACACTTCGCAATCGCATTCGTAGCCTACGCTTTATATAGACGAGAAACCAAGCACAGCAGCAATGCCAGCAACCAACCAAAATTAAGATTAGCACAGCAAGCAACCAAGCTCCTTCACCTTGCAGAGAAATCAAAATTCGCCCCAATTAATCATTAATCAACTTTCAACAATAGCCCCAAATCCTAATTGTTGATTAATTGGCCCCATTGAAAAACATCCTGAAACCCTAACCTAACCCCAAGGTCGCGAATCAAAATTAGCCAGAAACCATAACCTAACCCCAAGGTCCCCTATGAAAAATGGCCTGAAACCCTAACCCCAATGTTGCAAATCAAAAATAGGCCGAAAACCTAACCCCAATCAAAAATGGCCTAAAACCCTTACCTTCTGGACCTCTGGTTGTGGTTGTGCACCTTGTGGTGGCGTCGTGTGGTGAGATCAAGTGGCTGAGAGAGTGAGAATCTGAGAGAAGAGAGAGAGACAGTCAGAAATCAGTAGGAGATCGAGACTGAGACTGAGACTGAGAGAAAGAGAAAGACTGAGAGAAGAGAGAGGGAGATTGTGCATACTGCCTTGTGGTGGCGACCGGTGGTGGCATGCGGTGGTGACTGAGAACTGAGAACTGAGAAGAGAGAGAAGAGAGAGTGAGAGTCGGCGCGAGACAGTGAGAGAGAGAGACTGAGAGAGTGTGAGATGAGATCAAGAAAGAGAGAGAAAATGAGAATAAGAGATAAGAGCCAGCTGGGCTGAGCATCTTTTATTAAATGTGTTTTTTCACTTTTTTAGGGTTTCATTGGGGTTTTTTGGGGAGTGTTTTTTACTTTATATTATTACATAATTTACATATGTGATTTGATATTGTGATATGTTTTATAATTTATATGTTTTTTTAGTTTAGTTAATAACTTAATAGTTTATATGTTTTAATTTTTATTCTCTTAATTTATCATTCTTCTTAATTATTAGGATATTTTGGAGTTTGGTTTAGGGTTTGGACTTTTTATTACATATGTTGTAACGCCTCAAATCTCGGGCTCATAAAAATACTGAAACACTGTCTTTTCAAACAATGAGCCATGTGCATAAACATAATAAATAAATACGTATAATAAATCAGAGTGCGAACCCAAAAATATTTATGTAAAATCACTTTCTAAAATCGGTTTAAATCAAATTAAAATGGGTCTCACTGCCTCGTCTTATCCTCACTACTTTCTCAGTCTGCTTAACCTCCAAAACACAAATAACCACACTGCACCATATTCATGGTACACCGGGTCATTTAAACAAACAACCCGGTAAGCTCACTAGAGCTCGTATGAGTGAAATGACCTAACAATCCTCCTAAATTCTTCAATTTCCATATTCAATAAATATCTACAATAAAATCCATAATTACTGAATTACATAATGATTTCATCACCAATCATCCAAGCATCAAGATAGTCATAATTCCTCAATTCACATAAAATCCACCAATAATAAATCAATTCGGCAATTCAAATGCCTAAACTTCAACTATTAACCTCAATATCAATCATTCACATCCTAACTCATAATCTCAAAGCATAATCATCATCAATTCCATCATCAAGATTCAAGCCTAGACTTTACCAAGTCCTAGCAAACAATGCAATACAAGCACACAATACAAATAATCATCTATCTAATTTCCCTCACAGTGCAACCACGTGAAAAGACCGAAATGCCCTTATTGGCTCTTTTGTTCGAATATCAAATCCGAAAGCTTAACGACATAGGGAAAGAGATTTTCCGAGCTCGTATACCTGTTAAGACCAGACAACCAACAATTTCACAAACCAGAAATACAAATGCGCCGTTAAACGACCGAAATGGGTGGTAACCACCACACACGGTGGCTGCCTAGCTCCTAAACAACACAGAAAACGCCACAAAACTCACCACCGGACTAGGAAAAGCTTCTGGAGGTTCCGAAGAGTCAGAACAACGAAGAAAACCAACCAAAACGCCGCCACACAAGGCGGAGCTACAGTGGCCGTGGCTGCAAAAATAGAGAAATTGATTCGAATCTCAATTGGCTCAAACAAATTACACAGACATGAAAAGCATGTCGAGAGGATGAATTAATACCTCACTCGCCGGAAATGCCGCTGGAGCAGCCGCAGCTGGTAGCGCCGAATCGCCGTCGTGGAGCATCACCGAGGTGAGGGAAATGCACGGGAAGAATCGCTATGACCTGGGGAAGAGGACCTAGGTGATTGTGCGTCACGATTTGGTCGGAAAACACAGATCGCCGGAAAAGGGTTCGATCGGATTCGGCGCTGGGGGATGGAGAGAGAGAGAGAGAAAAAAAAAAACTGATTTTGGATTTTTAAAACCCTTCCATGCTAAATAACAAAAATGCCCCTCACTTTGAACGTCCGTAAAATCCAAACCGTAACTCTGATTTACGTGTGTTTCATGTCTACGAACTCGTGAACTCGAGACCTATCCAACATGCCCAAAGTCCAAGGCGAAAGCCCACTAGTTTTAAAAGTCAACTTTTAGGTCAAGCCCAATTTAAAACAAAAATTAAAATTAAATTAAAACCTTTTTAAATTCCAAATAAATTCCAAAATATTCAAAATAAAATCTCAAATATTTAAAATAAATATTTGAAAAAAAGGGGGTCTCACATATGTAATATGCTAAATTACAATTACTAATATGTTTGATGTGTTATGTTATGTTATAATTTTATAAAAATTTAAAAATTATTTAAAAATACCCTAAACCCTAATATTATAGTAATTATACCATATCCTAAACATTTCTATAGTTATATACCAAGTTACCAAGTACCAACTATAAATTATAGTAAATTAGTAATATGGTCTTAGGGTATAGGCCCTAGCCCTACATAGGATTTAAAATTTTTTAAAAACACAACAGGGTTTAGGCCTTTAGGTTTAGGGTATGAGATATTGGGTTTATAATTTAGTATAACTATAATATAATTAATATTAGGGTTTAGAGTTTTTTTAATTAGTTTTAAATTTGTAATATGTAAATGTATTAATAGTACTAGCCTCTCCTCACTCGCTCTCGCAAGTGCAAAGCGGCTCTTTCTATTGCGCATACGTTAGTTTTTTAGCATACATTCTATTTATTATTGTGCACTTTTGATGTTTTTTTTGTTTTTAGCGTGAGAGTGTTTCATTTTTTTTAGATTAATCTTAAACTTTTACGCATACACCGTTGATTTGTTACGACAGTTTTTGTTATGAGTCTAAGTATCGGGTTCATCTCAAGTAATACATGCGAGAGGCCGGCTTTTCCTTTTGACCAAATTGTCATCACACTTTGTAGTAAATATCGTCACTTTTTGAGGCATGTATTAACTGAGAATGTAGTTACTAAATTTATTTAAATAGTTCTCAAAATATATGTGCAAGTGAGCAATAAAGTTATAAGCAAACACTAATACTTTAGCAAGCGTAATCCGTTTAATAGGTTGTTTCTATTATATATATGTTTTTTTTTTTCATTTAATCAATGAGATGAAAATTTACAATCATATAAAAAGTCATAAAATTTGGCTAATCATGTCTATACTGTTATTTAAAAAAACATACGTTACTTTTAAAATGAGAATGCCTTTTCATGAAAAATCTTATCAGGAAAAGGATTTTAAAGAGTCTTGTTTTTCTTGGTAAAAAAAGGAAAAAGAGAAGATGTATTTTTATATATTATTTAAATTTTCTAATTGAAGCTGTTAGATACATTTTTTTTAATTTGTAGTTTACTTGTAAAAAAGAATTATTTTGAAAATAATGGAGACAATTTGATTTTTGACCTCAAAATAAAAAATCAAAATTTGATAGTAGTGTCAATTCTACATAATGTAGAATTGGGTCAGTTTTCCCATCTGTTTTAACTTAGATAGATAAAAATTATAAAACAGACAACTAAGAGAATAACTATTTACAAAGTAGCATGGAGAAGAGTTTAAGCAAAGGCAAATAGAGTAGTAGAAACTTAGCAAAGTATACACGCTGGAATAACGACAACGATGTGCAAAGTAAAAAAAAAAAAAAAAAAAAGATGATAATTGAAAACAAATGCATTTGTGTGTGTGCGTGTGTGTGCAATCAAACATGCAAATTTTTCTTACTATTTAGTTTTAATTTGACAACAGATGGACAGCAGCCAACATGTACCCACAAAGCTATCATCCACATGTTCAATGTAAAGAGTGTAGTAACAACAAAAAATATGCCACAGTTAATGAAAAACATTTAATAGGTAAGAAAAAAAAAACTATTTAACAAAGTGCAGTCAAGATGAGTAAATGCTTTAATGATAAAAAAGTTTTGTAAGAAAGTTTTGTAATCTGCGAGCATAGCTGCTCCCCTTTTTTCCAGTGAACAGGAAAATTGCTGATATTGGCTGCGCTGGTTTCAATTGATCCTTTTCTTTCTTGATTTTCTAGCTCACTTTTTCTGTTTCCTATTTGAGCTGCAGGTATTCTTCAAGCAACTCTATAGGTGTCTTCTACTTGTGCTCTTCTTCCCAGAACTGCATTGACTCACTCTCACACTTCTCTTTTGAAGTCACTTTCAAATAAGATTCCTTCTTTAGCCTGGTACCTTTCTTCATAAGGCTTTTTCTCTTCCTGATGTTCTTCCACTTTGCCCCCTAAATTTTTAAGATTTCTTTAAACTCTGCCTCAGGATTCTTCTTCTTCATCTCATTTCATCGATCTTTGGACCATAGGCTATAAAGAGGGGCGTGCTGGCATTTTCTTTTTAGGGAACACCTATTTCTTGTCATTCAATGATTGAACGACGTCATAGTGGGTCTCAACTCTTTCATCTTTTGTACCTTCTTAAACTTCATCAGCAAAGTGTTAAAATAACATATACAGTGGTACTGGAGAAAGTTGCAAGTGCCATCTCTACTTGGTATAAAATAAAAGAGGAAGGTCATTCCCTTTGCACTGAAAGGCTTCATCCAAACAGTGTCAACTTCTAAAATCAATCAGGGTCATCAAAGTAAATTCTTTATTTGAGCACAAAAGAATCTCAAAAGAATCTTAGTAAGCCAATGTTAAGAAATGTGTCTACGAACTCAAGGCATATACATAACACATTCACATGCAATGTTAAAATAGGAAAAAGTGTTCTAGGGAACTTCTTATGCAGGCATGCAGTAATCTGATGTTCTAATGTTGGGATTTAAAGTCTAATATATATTCTAGAATTTACCATCTCCATCTCCCATTTCTTTCTTTTAACAAATGTTATTTGAGTTTTAAGCATAGTAGCATCAATGCTAATATAGAGAGGAACAGAAAGATCAATGCCTCAATCTTCTTTCTGGATATAGTATAAAAGACCATATGCAGTAGAAAGGGAACAGAAAGATCAATGCCTCAATCTTCTATCTGGATATAGTATAAAAGACCATATGTAGTAGAAAGGGAAATGCACAAAAAACTGGTTATTTCCTCTAAATAATACAGGATATTAATTCTCCAAAATGATCAATTTAGCTATTCAAAAAGGTGAGGAATGGTTTTTGAATTAATCTTCACATCTTAAAGGTTTGTTATTTGTACTATTTAATCTTCACATCTTAAAGTTTCTTTTTTTTTTTGTTATGCCGATAAATAGTTTCTTTCCTTAGAGAGAGTTAGAGATGATCAACATCATTGTTTACTATGTTTTAAAGGTAAACAAAATAAAGGACTACACACAATTACAGCAACCCCTTACACACTCTCTGTTCACTATATCCAATTGCAGGGAAAAAATACTAAATTAAATTTTGATTAACTACAGACTTAACGGTCGTGAAAGTCCTAGTTAGAAATCAGGAAAACAATAAAGAAAACAAAAGGGTGAAAAAAGATTCTTACAGCATATTGCAACATGATTAAAAGGAATGCCAAACCCCGCAGGTATTCTGCAGAAAACCCCGCAGCAGAACTGCAGAGCACAAAATAATTCGTCAAATACAATAAAAATAAGAAAATTACCATTACCTCTGGTATATCAAGGTTGACAGATCCATAGTGTAACTTGAAAAAATAGTGAGTGTGGCTCCAATAGTAAAATGCTCACATACCAACAACTGCAGATATCTTGTTGCATATGATGCACATGGAAGTAGGCACTAACACCGTATACATTCCCAAAATTATGACTGGAACTTGTGATTGCCCCAAACTATAAAAAATATGCAAACTGTAATTAGAGAATCCAAGCTTTGAAAGGAATGGACAAATACACGAAGAACTTGGTGCTACAGAAATGGACAACTACTGCACATTTTTTTAAGGGTTTTCCTTCTTATTCTTGTGTCAATGCAACTTGTTGCATATGATGCACATGGAAGTAGGCACAACACCGTATCCGTTCCCAAAATTATGACTTGAACTTATGATTGCCCCAAACTATAAAAAATATGCAAACTGTATTTAGAGAATCCAAGCTTTGAAAGGAATGGACAAATACACGAAGAACATGGTGCTACAGAATTGGACAACTACTGCACATTTTTTTAAGGGTTTTCCTTCTTATTCTTGTGTCATTGCAAGAGTTATATTCTAAATGTCTAAAGAAGTTCCATTTCTTGTGCAGAAGTATTCCATTTTGGATTTAATGCTTGTAGAAATTTTGGCTAGATGTTAAGATACTATTTTGGCTAAATGTGAAGATAAGTTCTGCAGGAGCACAATTCAATTGGATTGTAATCTGTCTATAAAATGTTAGAAATGCATTAACCATGATCTTCAACCCAAAAAAATAAAAAAACAACAAAAATCAAAGAGGAGAAAAATGAGCTGATTAATATTTAGTACCTCATCCTTCCAGTTTTAGTGGTCTTCTTTTTGCGTCTCTGGCACACTCCAGTTGTCTATTTTTGCATAGTGAAAAATAATAAAAACCATAAAATCAAACAAAGGAACAAAAATAGTAAAGGAAAAGTTTTTGGGGGAATATCATTATTAAAATCCTAGAAGTAAAATGCTAAATACAACATTAATAATCATTAATCCTAGATTCACAAAAGCTAGCACCACAACTGACATAGTGTGTGTGGGGCTTGTTGCCCCTCTGTCCAGAGTTCCCTTTCCCATTGGTGCATAGGTCAAGCTGTTGGGAAGAGGTGTTAGGCTACACAATGCACACTACCTAGATTAAAGATTTGACTTTCATACTAAAATTGTCATTACCTTAACAAAACTTTAACAGATAGATCGAGAAAAGAGAAGAAAATGCAGAAAATATCATTGACCCAACAATGAATTATGTTTGTTAATATATGCAAAAGCCAAATATATCCTGAAAATGATTCCTAATAAAATAGCTTTAGGCAGCAAACCTGGGTATTGATGGAGGTAGTGAAACCCTCTCATCAAAAGCAATGAGTCTTCTTTCAACCCTCTTGCTCGTTTCGATTCTCCAACATTCTTTTCCAACGAAAAAAAATCAACAACACAGCCTTAACCCATTTTGGGTCCAACCCAAAATTAATCAAAAGAGAAAGAGAGAGAGACAGAGAGAGAGAGCAAAGGGTAAACGGAGACGCTCACCGTTTGGGTGGGTTGAGAAGGTTCGAGGTTTTGTGGGTTTTGGGCAGTTGGAATTTTGGAGAACGGATGCTCATCTACTTCTCTTCTCAGCAGTCTCCCCCTCCCCCCAATCCCTCTTACACATATCACTCTCTCCTTCTGATTTCCAAGAAAATTCAAGGAAAGAAACAGACCTTTGTCTACATAATGAGCTTTCCACGGGAGAAAGAGAGGGAAACTGAACCCAACAAAACTACTAAAGGAAATAGTGGGGAAGGAATGATGTGCTGCAGAAGAAGAGAACATGCGAACATGGTCAATTGGTCATGACTCATGAGTGAGTCATGACTGGTTTTTTATTTTCTTAATTCGTTTAATTAGAATAGTGGTTGATTTACTTATTTATCCCCCTCAAATAAAAATTGTATCTATCTATATATCTATATATCTATATCTATATATATATAAAGCAAAGGTTTCCTTTAGGTGAAATTTTCAAATATTCCACAAATAGCCATGGTTGAAACAGTTTGTTAAAACATACAATTTTTATTTGAGGGGGATAAACAGTTTGTTAAACGATTTCAGAATTTGGGTTTTGAAATAATTACTTTGGGATCGTCTGGCTTCCTCTTCAAGCACTCGTGCAAGGCCGTAAGACACTGATCGAACTTGCCCGACTGGAATTGCAGTAAGGCATCCTGTGCATAAGCACGGGTTACGGACAATACAGCTTCGTCCTCAGAAGCTGAAGAAGACCCGTCTCTATTCGCAACCGTTAATGACGACGACGACGAAGATGAAGCCATTTGCGAATCAATCGATCAGGGGCCAGGAGCGAAGAGACCTTATCTCAATGCGATACATGGGAACAAGGAAAAATACAAATCCCTCCCGGAAATAAATAAAAAGCGAACCCTAACAGTTGGGAGAGTAGAGTTTGAAATTGATTTGAATCGGGGTGGGTTTTGGGGGTTTTCGAAACCCTAAGGCTTGGAAAATTTGCAGAGAGGACACTTGGTTGAGTTTCTTTTGCTAAAATGTGTCTGATTTGCAGGGAGACAGAGAGAGAGGGAGGGAGAGTGGAAAAGGATACGACTATACGCCAAATTGGGAGAGATGCTGATAGATAGAAAAGAGTAGCTTTTCGGGGCTTCTTTCGTTGCTGGGTTTTAGAGTCCAAAATTACTAGTTTTTTCAGTGGGAGTGTCCGCCTTGTGCACTACAAATTGGGCTTCACAAAACCTCTGTTTATCTTCCTATTTATTTATTTTTTTGGCTTTTTTAATTCACGGATGGGCCATCGTGATTTATGAGTCAAAACTCTTTATCTTTTAATTTTTCTAGAGTATGATTAGTGATAAACTGATAATCTTCTTGAGAGTTTGTTTTTTAATTCCCATTTGGGTTTCTTAAAATGTTTCAAGTTTTCAACCTCTAGCTTGCTTTATAGAATCAATTTATTGTAATACAAAAATGAGATGAGGAAAAGGTAACCCTAATTCAAGTTTTTTTTCCGAGAGGAAAGCAATATATATTTTTTGGTCAAATACTTGCTTTATGGATTATTAACATCCAAAAGAAATACATAAAAGAGCCATTGTGGCTATTCTTTCATCTGCATGTGTACTTCGAAAGATATAAGCGTCTTCTTCACAAGAATTGAATTGCCCAATTGCATACATAGGGTAGACATTGACATGTAGTAGAATGAAAATTCCATAAAAGTAGTCTAGCTTAGAAGAAAGCGTATCTTAAAATTAGAGATATTGGGATTTACAAAAAAGAATTCCTGACAATCATCTTTATGTGTTATATGAATCCTTATAATCGATATTGTATTGCGTATAAAAGAAATGTGACAAAGTGTTTGGATCATTGACTTTGAAAACTCGAATGTCTTTGATTATATAGCTATTTTGTTTCTCAAATAGAGAAACTTCAATCATTTTAGTTTGTTTAAAATGGGAAAATAGGAGAAACTAACTTAAAATTGAGTCAGTTTAGTGAAAAACTTGAATATCCCTACTTGAACCTAACAAATCAACAATAGCTAAAAAATGAAAAATATGAAGAAGTTTCCAACTTTGTGCAAGCTTGCAATTTATCAAATTATTTTTTTAGTTTCAGTTTTTGTTTAGAAATTGAATTTTCCTTTTCAAAAAAAAAATTAAAAAAGGACACAAATAATATCAAATGAATTGTGCTTAATTCGAGCGTATTTTATTAGGGGTGTAAACGAGCCGAGCCGAACCAAGCCGAATACCACCGTGCTCAAGCTTGGCTTGTTTTAAATTTTTCGAGCTTGAGCTTGAGCTTGAGCTTGGCTTGGCTTGGCTTGTTTCTTATACGAGCCGAGCTCGAACAAGCTAAAAAAAAATCAAGCCCGATACAAAATCGAGCTATATTGAGCTTATTCACATAATTTTATCAAAGATATTTTATTAGCTATTATTTTTTAAAAATATTAATTTCTATCGAATATTTTCTTTTTGAAAGCATTATAATATGTTAATTTAACTTAGAGTTAATATATATTTTTAATTAAATTAGATAGGCATCAAAAACTTCTATAAAACACCATATAGATGAATATGGTTTTCATGAAATACAATTGTACCAAATAATTTCATCTAAACATTGATAACTTATAACATTTGCAAAAATTCTCATTAAAAAAGAGACGTATGGTAGTACAAGTCTTCTAACCAAACAATACAAAAACAAAGTAAGAAATAAAAATAGTAAGTCCTCATATAAGCTATGGAAAATGAGGTATGAAACATATAAATTAGAAAATAAGAGCTGCTCACGAGCTTTCCGAGCCGAACATAATAAAACTCAAGTTTGGCTTGTTTCTTAAACGAGTGAGTTTCGGCTTGGCTTGTTTTTTTTTCGAGCCGATCTTAAACGAACCAAGTTCGAGCCACTGAAACAGTGGACATGATATTATCTGTAACACATTAATAGATTAATAAACCACCAAAGAATTTCGAGAAATATAAGCTCTGCATCAAGGCCTAAAAAGAAAGTTCAATCTTCTTTTGCCAAATAAATATTCATTCAAAAAGTGACAATAAAGAAGCCCAAAACAACAAATATGAAACAGCTGGGTATGTAAATATCTTGATCACCAACCCCATTAGACAAGACACTTTCAGAATAGCTTTCCTATGAGGGACACACTCTAATAATCCACAAAAGGTTCCCAGCACATAGTAGGAGGGGATTAAAGGCAGGAGGGTATGCATTTCCAGTCCTCCATGACAATTTCTTCAAACTGCATGTATGTAATCTACGTGTGTGGCTGCGCGTATATTTCTATATCCAGTTAAAATGAAACAAATAAGCTAATATGAGAATGGAGAATTCAAATCGAGGTTTGATAGGCAATTTTACATTG
Source organism: Dryas octopetala (assembly GCF_963921425.1). Classification (NCBI taxonomy): domain Eukaryota; kingdom Viridiplantae; phylum Streptophyta; class Magnoliopsida; order Rosales; family Rosaceae; genus Dryas; species Dryas octopetala. The sequence goes on along the minus strand of NC_141370.1, from coordinate 21,154,823 downwards.
GCATTGAAGAATAAAATCTATGCACCAGTTTGATAGGCAATTTTACATTTCAAAATAAGATTATCCCTCTAGATACATATTCATTCCTATAGAAGGAATGCATAGTCATTCCTACTTTCCTCAATTCTAGAACCCAAAACACAAAAACAGATAGCTAAAACATATAATGGTAATAGTACGAACTTTGCCTGAGAGAGATAAAACCCCAATATCCATTGGGAACAACCTTGGAAATTCAAAAACATGACTTTCGATCATTCATACTCAGCATCAGTGTCTTCGTCCTCCATATTGTTCCTGTTATGTTGGACAGGATAAATCACAAACTGATTACGGATCAAATATAAATACATGTCCACTACAACTAATTATTTAAATACTCTAGGAATTGTAACTATGAGTGGGCCATGTAACTAGGAATCCCTTAAGACACAAGCAGCAAGTATGGATGCACCAGTTTAGAAGCCATATATTGTATCAACATAATTTTACGGCTTCTAACAAAAAATAACATTTCCGGGCAAATTATAATTTTGATTCCTCTAGCTAGTTCGAGCTATTTTCATCTTAAGAAAGTGATTTTAATTGTGTTAATCGTACGTATCCGCCTAGTTAATTAACCATTGCATTGCAATTAAGGCCAAATCAAGATGTCCAACAAATTAACAAACAGAATGCCCGGGTGCATGACTATTACAACTTTTTGGGTAACCATCATAAGGTTCTAACCCCGCACAAAAAAAGCTGGAATAGCTAGCCTTGACAGAAATCTCGATTTGATCTTGATTCAAATTTTGGAACTATTAAGAAAATTTAATTAATTTGTATCATTCATCTGTTTTTCAATGCAAGTAAATTGTTTAGCAGATAACATAAAGAGTACAGGTTTATTAGGCATCAGTTTGAAGTTTAAGATGTTAGAGTACAATTTGTTAGAGATATTCGATCATTTCCTCTACTCTTTAGCTATTCATGTGCAGATCTCGTTTATAATCAGATTGGTTATCAGTGGAAACGACAAATACTCACTAAGACCATATATAGAACTGCATATATTATATATGCATGCATGTATAAAAACATAAATGCGTAAATCGATCAACATGCGTGAAATGAGGCCAATTAAGCAAAATCTGCAGGTTTGGTTTCGTTTGTCATTTAGACACTTGAGGAGAAAATCACTGATATAAAATATAAATGTAAATAAAGCTAACCTCAGGAGGAACTTAAAGAAAATATATTAATTAATAAAAAAACTTACAGCACAAAGGCACCATGCAGCTCATAATCAGCGGTGACTTGTCCATCTTTATGCTCGGGGGGTTTGTATTCAATTCGGTGGGTATTGAGGATTTTGTACTTGGATTCTGTTTTGGATTTGGTGATCATCACATCATATTCAAATGTTATGATAAGAAGAACCCCCATGTGAATGCGCGAAGATTCCTCGAGAACAACACCATCATCAAGGGCAAGCGAAACGTTGGAGTAGAATCCGTTGAGAACAAAGCAGAATTTTCGACCTCCTCCTAGATGGGCAAAACTCCATTGGTTGAATATGTTGTAAGTAAATTCAGGAGGCAAAGATGGCAGCTTCACAGGGTTCAAAGTATTGAGGGACTCAAATTGATGCGACATGAGGAAGACTGATATAGTATTATCAGGTTCATCAAGACATTCAAGAGCATTATAGTTAAACATTAGGAAACCACCATCATTCTCAAGTTGGTGAACGAAAGCTCCGGGTTTAAAAGGAAGGTCAGTACGGTTTCCCAAAGATAGTGGTTTCCATTCCTTTGTTTGAATATCAAAGTAGTGCACTCCTTGCACATTTGGACTCGAGTATAAGATTTTGTCGCCCGTGATTGCAATAGAGAATCTGGAAGGATAAGAAGAATCTGGACGGCTTGGGTAAGGAAAATAAGGGTCTGGAGGATTCGGCAGAGATTCCCATATCTGCTCTGTCGGGTTCAATACCTCAAAATAGTGGTTATCATAGAGATTGTCAGATAAATAAGTGGCGAGAGCATAGAGTTTGCCTTGCAGCTCCACCAGCAGCGGATAATTTTTTACATGCGAGCTGACACTTATAAGCATTGACTTTGACTTGGGTTTCGGAGCCTTATTAACCTCAAACACCCAAAATCTATTCCTCTCATGCGATGTCATCATGTTGGTTGTGCCGGAGAAAACAATTCTTGGTGGGTTGCCGAACACAGTGCAACCCACAGAGTAGAAACCACGACCCATCTTCCAGACATGATAACCCACTCGCCGTAGCCCTAATTTAGAATTAGAATCAAAAGTATAGCCACCATCATCGCTCAAATTCAATTTGATGGATTCAACAGAGAGACCAACGTAATTACGCTTCTTCACTCCATAACCCTCTATCAACTCAGAGAAACATAAGTATAGGGACTTGGACTTGGGCTTACCCTTCTTCTCCATAGAGCTAGCTAAACTAGGTCTTCCGATTTCTGAAGCTACTACCTCCGCCGCAGCGAACCCATGTTTTCTCCTGAACTTGGCAACCCCTCCAAACTTCGCAGCCGTTTCCAATACTCTGGCCAAAGGCTTCGTCTCAATCTCCATACCTAACCTAGCTTCACACTTGGCAATCGCATACGTATTCGCAGCCTAAGCTTTATATATAGAATGTCCTAAGCTTTATTGGTGTTCGCAGCCTACCTCCGCCGCAGCGAAACCCATGTTTTCTCCTAAACTTGGCAACCTGATGCAGCAGCTAGGTGATGAAACAATAAGAGCGCAAATATGAACTGAAAATTCTCAAAACTTTTAGAACAATAGGAATTTAGAGAAAAACTTCTCTCAATTTTATTATTAATTTAAAAAATAAGCTTACCTCTTACGATGAAAACTTGAGTTTTATATAGAATTAAACTCCTTACTTAACTAGGAAAGGAAAATTAAAGGAGAGTCTTTCCTTGCAAGAAAAGACTTCTAAAACATCTTAATTTGTCTAGAAAACTTAAAAGAAACTCTTGAATATTAAAGGAAATAATTAAAATTGGCAAAAATGGCTTAACAACGGGAATTGATCCCTTTTTGGACGCATTTCTTCCTTTCATCCTTTTTCGCTCTTCTGAAAGTCAAATGCATACACCGTGCTAAAGGGAAAATAACACGAAACGAGAAACAAAAAAAGAAGTTGGAAAATAAATAGATAAATTGAATGAAAAAGATAAAGAAATGGAAGAACTTGAAAAGAAACAGCAAGGGCAAAGATTGAAACATGTAAGTAATACATTTATTTAATTTCTATATTGATTAGATATCTAGCAACTAACCAAAATTACACAGATATTTGACAAAGAGGTAGGAAAGGTATTCGATGAATTTTTGCCGGAAGTAAATCAGGATCTATTCAACTTCCTGTGGGCACGCCAAATTGACGTGGACATATCTGGATATAAAAAGTAAGATTCTTAATAGTCATTTCGATCCTCTAATATTTAGAAGAAGCGAATGAGTAAATATGATTTGTTAAGCAAACTGACGTTACAAATTATCTATTACTGGAGTAACTACAACATCGAAGATTTGATTGAAGCTAAAAGGAAGAAGGATTGGTGAAAAAGAACAATTAGAACCTATTAAACCTAAGAGTGAGAAGAAGCAAGCAATAAATAAAATTTAATTATTAACAACCTCTTAAACCTACACAAATGTAATATGTGCAATTAAGGCCCTGTTTGGGATTGCGGTAGGAGACCCAAAAGCTGCTGTGGATGACAATTCTCAATCACCTACAGCAGTTTTGATGTTTGGTAAAAAAATTAAAAACTGCTTTTTCCTACAATTCTCAACTCCCCACAACAAAAACAGAAAGCAGGTTTTTAGGTGCTTTTGAAAGCTGCAGTGAATCACAGCAACAATGAATATTTTATTTTACCCATAATATCCTCATTGATTTCTATATTTTTTAATTTGTTTATTTTAAATTAAAAAATATGTCCATTGTTAGTTATATTTTATATTGTGATAATTAATTATGATATTTTATTTGCACGATTAAAATTATAATATACCTAAAAAAATAATACACATACTTATTTAATAATGTTGTTCTTAGAAAAATTAATGCTAATAAAAATTTGTAGCCAAAAATTTAAAAAACAAGTAAAAAACATTTTATTTTTACCAACCAAATAACTGAAAAACACTTTTAGCATCATGTCTATTTTAGTAATTATACACAGTCACAGCACTTTTCCATTAACATTTACCAAACACTTTGATACTGTTTTTTGCACTCACAGCACTTTTGAAAACATACTTTACAAAACACTCAGCTGCTTTACTTTACAGCTGACTTTACTTCACAGTTATTTTACCTCACAGCTGTTTTTTCACACAGCAATATCAAACTGGCCGTAAAATTCATAAGCATTATCATAGATCATTCTTTTCTACTTTCTTTCTGGACTTCAGAGTCGATTGGTTCTTCAACAAGACTTCAGAGACTTGTTCATCTAAGTTTCTTCTAGAGTCGATTGGTTCTTCAACAATTTGTTATTTGCTTGCTCCAGCTTGATGATTTTTTCCTCCCGCTCTTGAATGATTCTGTTTGCAATCTCTCTACACGTCCTCTAAGGATATTAAGCTCTTCATTCAGGTGTGTTATGCAGTTTCTCTTAAAACGCAATTCATCCAAGTATATGTTTTTGTACTTTCTTCCTATATCTTTTGAGTATATTTTCAAGAATTCCCATTTTTTTCTGAATTGCTTTTTGCAGATTTAGCTCTTTTTCTGGATTTCTTTCTACATTTTGCATTGTCTTACACACCTCATCCCAAATTATTTGTCAGTACACATGTTACTGTTTTAGTTGTTGTGAAATAAATTAATAATCCTTAAGGTGGGTCATATATGAATCAATAAAATACTGACACATCATTTGGAATCAAAATTTGAGATACAAATTTGGAATCCCTAACACGGCTCTTTTTTAATTATACGCGAAAGTAATGTACTTCATGTGTACTAGTATATACAGGCATGGCGTGTTGCTCTCCAAACATTAGATATTTTCTGGTTGTTGGGAAAAGAACACTAAAGTCTACTATTAATCTGAATCTCTTCATTAGGATTTGTATTATAATTTTGTATTTTATCGTAGATTTATACATGGCACCTGAGATCTACAAAGATGAAATTTTTGACACAAGTGTGGATGTATACTCTTTTGGTCTCATATTATATGAGGTACTTTTCTTTTGTACTATATTCATCATGTTCTAAAATTAATACACCATCAGTTTAGTGCTTCTAGACAAACTTAATTTACTCTACTGGGGCTCTTAGATATGCTGCCTTATACATTGCATACTCAACTAAACACACATTCACATATTTTCGTTAGTTCAGATGACTTGGGCAACACTTGTGCAGGCATTGACTTTTGATTCTGATGTTAAAATACTGGTGGTTTGGGGGCACTATGCGTGTGGTTTTTGATGTTTACCTACTCTACATCATGTTGTGTGGACACTAATAACATAGTTGTTTGTTTGTTGGAAATAAAGTGTTAACTTCTTGTTTCTTGTTTGTCTTGATAATGGGCGTAGATGATCGCGGGAATACAGCCTTTCCATCCCAACCCTCCAGAAGAGGCTGTGAAACTGTTGTCTGGATCTTATCTGCAATTGTTTAGTTGCATCCTTCATGGACTAAGATCAGCAGTTTTGCAAGATACAAATGATCTCAGTCGCTCCAATTTGGGATTTATCCTTTTTAGAAATTTCTAAGTCTTCTTCTAGTCTGACATGTATAGAGGAATTCCATGTCAAGTCATACCTCGAGGTTAAAATTTCTAGTTTTATACAGTATGTGACAAATGAAGAATATCCTTAATTTGTGTATGGCTTAATATTCAAGAACTCGTTTCTCATTATATCTGAATATCTGAAGAGGAATAATGTGGTTACTGGTGCTTTGGAATTTGTAAATTCCGGTTGCATTGGAGCAGGACGTTGTGTAAACCTTTTTTTTTTTTTTTTGGCTTTGGCAGTTAGGCACCCTATTTTCAAGAGCATTGGAGATACTAAACCAATTAAACTCATTTTAAGAACCCCACAACATTAGAATGATTCAATACTGAGAGTTAGAACTTAGAAGAATGATCATCGAGAGGAATTAAGAGTGATCGTGATCATCAATATAAGGATCACATTTGTTGTACTCAACATTGTATTAACGGTGTCAATGAAGAAAAGATGTCACATTCCCATGTATTGCCGGCTGTGGAATTATTTTATATTTTCTTGGGTAAGCCGGCTTTCGGATGATCGCATCCGAAATATTTTGCTTTTCTTAATTTGGTTCATCGTAGCAAGATCAATCTTAGACGCATATGACTGGTACAAAAAGAATTCCAAGATGTTCGACGTATATAACGTTCAATATTACAATCAATATTACGCAAGAGCCATGAGACAACATTGCGTTAACATCTCTTTGTCAATTCTTGTTTTTATCTTCTTTGAGGTTAATGATAAGTTCTATCCTTATGAATGAATCATGATCAAGTGTGCCAATGCATAATATATGTACCCACCCTCTTATTCTCTCATAGTATTTCATTTTGCCCAGACATTTTTTTTCTTTCTCAATTAACATGGAGCAATTTTAATGTGTTATGATTTTCATTATGATTGATCTAAACATAGCCCAACCATCAAAACCCGAATATGGTAATTCAAATTAAAGGTTTGAATTGATGATACTTTCACAATTAATTTGACTTGTTACATTAAAGTAAACTAGTATATAATACATTGGTCAAAAAAAAAAAAACTTGTATATAATACATAGAAGATATAAACAAACTATGTTACATGCCCAACCCAACCCAACAGTCTAAGAGGTAGATAAACAAGTATATAATATTTATTAGGCAGTCAATTATCCATTTCTCATCTCCAAGATGCATTTTGGATTTCGGATATCTTGGTTCTCTTGTGAATCCTCATTCTCATTCCCTTGTGAAAAATCAACACTTGTGTAAGTCTGGACACCTGGGCCGTGCCCACCACAATCCCTTTCCCTTCCTTGCTGTGCCCGTCTTACTTCCTTCTGATGCTCAGTTAGTTCCAACCTTTTCCTTTTCAAACTTGACTGTGGTGGCATTTCCTTGTGCTCACTACCTATGGAATTCTCTAGTAGTTCTACTCTTTTTGAGCCTCTATTATTATAGGTTGCATTGACCCTGTATCTTGGTGGAACAGTTGCAACTTCCAGTCTAGAATGACATTTTTGAAGTGGTCGGCTTCTCTTGTGGACGTTTATTCTTCCATTTCTCCAGAGCTTGTCTAGGACATTAAGTAAGTTCTGGGGGTAATCCAACTTGATTTCTTCACCGTATGTGCAATTCCAAAAGGTGATGGTTTGCTCTGAAATGGACACATTTGGGTGATCAAGAGTTTTTTCAAGGATAGGTGCCTGGAGTTTGAGAAATGCAGAATCATAGATTATTGTAGTCTGACTCCTCCGTAAACAATTAAGAGTTTCAGCCCAAAGGAGTTGAAATTGATTACAGGTGCTCTCAGCCTGCATTTCCAGGCCTTCCAGCCACTGAAGTAGTGGACAGGATACTATCTACAAGCACATTAATAGATTAAACCAATTAAACACCTTTCAACAAATATAAGCACTGCATGAGAGTCAAAAAGGAAATTTCAAATTTTTATGACCAAGTATTGATTCAAAAAGTGAAAATACGGAAACTCAAAACAACAGATGAAACTACTGGAAATTTCAAACTCTTGATCACCAACCCCATTAGATGAGACAGGTTTTAAAGAAACTTTTCAGAACAGCTTTCCTATGAGGGACACACTCTAATAAAAGGTCTTTTGCACATAGTAGGTTTCTATTTTTCAAACGAACTGTTAGGGCAACCCCAAAATCCTAAAGTAAAAAAAGGCAAAGGGCTACCTTCCAGGACTAGGATTGGGACGATACCAGCAAGGGCCTCCAGAATTCCCCGAATACCCAGTGCACTACGGGACATTTGGTTTGGGGTACAGGCCAAATAGGCAGGAACTCTTTTCAATAAAAAGGAGCCGGTACATGTTCATTATCTATTTTTCATGAGTAATTTGAGCAGATGGGTTTCACTTCATCCAGTAACAACTTTTATCCAAAATTGCTTCAATTTGAGAGGAACAGAGAAAAGAAAGAAAAAAACATAATCTAAAGGATAAGGGTAAAGGTTTGGTGTAAAAGTTTAGAAACATAACTCATGGTAGTGAACTAGTATATAGTCTATCATATCTCTCAGCTTTGCTATGAGAAATTAGAAGCACAAACCTCGAAGAAGGAAAGGATATCTTGCTTCAAGTGAAGGGAACTGATGAAGTGTGCCAATGCAGAATACACCCTGCAACTTTCATATCAAATGGAGACATTGCCATTAGTTAAATTTTATTAGGAGCAACCCAAACATGAAAGGCAAGAAAATGGCTACCCGGACTTACCTTGAGGCCACAATAGGACCAATTGGTGAGTCTGTTCCTATCTTTGTCTGCAGCAACTTCATATATCTGTGTAATAATAATAGATGAAACATGATAAGTGGTGGCCGAAGAGGTGAAGCATCTGGAGAAATAATCATCTCCTATTGTTCTCATATTATTTCATTTTGTCCAAATAACCTTTTTCCTAATTAAGAACAATTAATGTGTTGTGATTTTCATTAACTATAACTTGGAGAAATATTTTCTGATTGTCACTTGCTTCATGAGGACTTAGGCTAAATTCAAACAAACAACAATTGAACTTACCTAATGGCCAAAGTCCAGCAGCATTTCATGCCACTAGAGACCTTGTAGTTACAGCCATGCTTGTTATTTCCATCTGGATCTAATCCTGAAGGACGGAATTTTTCCAGAATACATATCAAAACATCGCCATATAAGGAAATGAGATGAAGATCCACATCCTTGAAGTTTAACTCAAGCTCATTGGCACACGCAACCACGCTAGTATACTTATCAAGGCACTTGTCCAATATTGAAAACAGCTCCTCAGAGAAACTGTCAATAGTGAAACACCGTGACAGTGAGGTACAGAGAGAACCATAAAGCGACTTCCACAATGTGATAACTTGTTCAAGCTCAACCTTGATCTGCGGAGAAGCATGAGAATCTTCTGAGGAGCTTCTAATCTTTGCTGACATAAAGTCTTTCTGGTTGCAGGAGCATACAACTAGTGGGTAGGACAAGAGATAGCAGATAACAAAACATTTGCTGTCAGAGTCCATTTTCATTAATGAGAAATCCTTCACATCATTTATGTAGTACTCCAGACCTTCTGCTACTGCTATCCACATCCTTAAGCAGCTAGGTCCAATGTGCTTGTACAATAATCCATTAGTGACAATGAGACTTTCCAGCGGATCAAATGATGATAAAATAAATTTAAAATATTTCTGCATACCCTGCAGAATGAAATCTGTTTTGGGCGCACTCAAAGTTGGCTGAACCACCACACAGAAGTAAAGTACAATTAAATAAACCATTGGGGAAACCATATCCATGTAAGCAACAGAGCAAACACCTGATTTTGCATATTTAATGTCAGTAACTGTTTGCAGGTTTTCAATATACTTGATGTCTAATGCCACCTTGTAAAGAGGGGATCCCACTATAGTAGTATCTATCTCCTCACTGAAAGCCTCAACCAACTGAAGGAATATATGATACAAGTTATTTCTGTCACTACCATCGGAACTTACTTCTTCACATATATTTTTTAGGAACTTCAATATTGCTTTCAAACACAACATAATATCATTATAATTATTGGATGACTTTCTGAACTCCAATTCAACTCCTTTCAAAACAGATCTAAATAACCTTAAGGAAGCATCACCAGCTGGATTTTTGCTATCATGAGAGACAGTTTCCCTTGATGCTTGACAGATGAGAATGTAGATCATCTTTAAATGGAAGTCCAAATGACTCAGATCCCACGGCAACCATTTAATAGGATACTGCTTCCATGAGTAATTTCCAGATATAGAGGGTGCATTCATGGAGCTTTTGGCTGATAACTGATGGCTTACCTGGTTACGTGAGTCATAATCTAGATCTTTACATTTTGCCAATATGAAATCATCAAGCAAATCTATGCACAGATTCCTTGCCCAAACACTCTTACCATCATGATAAAATTGAAAAACTGCTTCAAAGATAGGCTCTACCACTAGTTTGATCACTGAAGAATCATGGAGAGAGGTATCAAGCTTATGCAATAGATAACACCACGTGTTCAAGCAAGCCAAGTGGACAGATACATCACAATTACTCGACATGAAGCCTATTAGTGGTGTCATAATGAGCCTTATGCTTTTTGAGGATCCACTTTTTTGGATTTCACCACTATTTCCTTTGTATGGTCCCATTTGTTGCATACCATTGTCCTCTCTTGCAGCAGTTGTCTCACAGGGTATCATTGAAGGGTGAACAAGGGCATCAATAAGACCTTCCCAGGCAACCTGCAATATCAGATTACATAACAACGTTGATTTAAGAAAATGGCATGGTATTCTAAGACCAAATTAACTATTAATGCAGATCAGGCCTTGTCAGAACCAAAACTGGGGTAAACTTTAATAACCAAGGCTTCAAGAACCAAACAAGACTTGACCTAGAGTTCAAGCCACTAAAGAGACATACTCGGGCTAGAATCTAGCAAGCCCAGTCAGCTCACATGTTAGAACTTAGGATAGCCCAATAGTTAACTAGTTAATATCTGTTTATGACTTGGACCCTCGTAAACCCAACATTAATTTGGTTTATGCATTAACAACATTTTTTATATGCAAATTTGTTTAAGAATTGTTGCAAGTTATAAATGACTCTTAAAACTTCATATGCTTCCAAAGAGTATGACATACATGATATTATTAATAGATGGAAATATTTCCCGATTTTAGAAAACGCATCATCAACTCCTTCGAAATACCTGTGAAGCAATCTGAACTTGCGAGTCATGATATGAAAATGTATGCTCAGGAATTTTCAGCATATGATTAATTAACTGCCTGTTCTTCAAGGCATGAGATCCCAGTAAGCGGATAAACCATCCCCATGCTTGAATAGTTTGAACCTTCATGCCATTGGTTAGCATATCATGCATCCCAGTAAGCAATTTTTCCTTCAAATCTTTGACTAGTGCCTGTTTATGAAAAAACAAAAAGGAAATGTAGATATTATAAACTACAGAATAAATCCATGTATAATACAATTTGATATGGCTAGTCTTAAGACTCAACCTTGTCGTCTGCATTCTTGAAACAACCATCAAGATTCAATACAAGGCTCAAAGAAAACACCTCATGGTCCTGCATGTGACTGATAAGCAAAAGGAGGCATGCAATACATAATGGTTGAGCTTACAATGCATAAAGTAATTTGCAGCCCTCTTTCAAAAAATAAGTCAGGAACTTTAGCTCATGTCCCATATTTTCCCCTAAACTTTTAAAAGTGACACTACACCCCTAAATAACAATCATTTGTTTAGTTGGTCCAAATCCTAACTTGTTAAACTATTTCATGATATGGCTTAACCTACCTGTACCAGAAGTCATACTTCAAGAAAAAGACAGGAGCATGTGAGTACCTTGGAGAGATTTAGTGGAGGAGGTAATATCGTAGACCTGATCTTCAATAGACACCTTTCAGACATATCCCTCTCCCTCTTATCGAAGCTAAGAAGTCTTCTGTATATTGGCGGAGCCCATATATGTGACAATTCTCTCATATTCTCACTTAACAAAGATGCTAGCTTCATAACAGCCTGTCATAATAACATAGAGACATAGAGGAGTAAGTGGGAAGACAACAATGTCAATTTTACAGTAGCGCAACTACCTTACAGCCCATAATCTCATAAGAATTGTTTAAAGAAACCTCGTATAATCAATGATACTTGCAAAAAGTACTCTACACTTAGCATGTGACTTCTAACTGTACCTGAATAGCCTCAAAAGTTGTTGACAAAGAACCAATGGGGTTGTCAATGGAATGAACCACTGCACGCAAAAGAGAGTGGAAATGGGCAGCTAAAAGTGGTGCACTCAACTGCTGGATAGATATGCACCACACACCTAAATTACAAACGGACTGCAATTAAGAAACCAACAAGTTAATAAATACAAATGAAAAATTAAAAGGTAAAACATAGATGCTTGGACTATGGTAATTGGTAAATTGTCATGTATGTAAATAATCACCTTCATCTTCGTGGTGGTAATGAGTTTGACCAATGACTCGAAAACCAATTTGACATCATCCACTGCAAAACCAACAAATTGGTGATAGAAAATTAAAACAGGTCAGCCATAAGATCAGTATTATATTTTTTTCTGAAAATAAGCTGTTCAAAAAAATTAGAAATTAGAAATTCAAACAATTAGGAAAATAAATGGAAATGTGCCAGTGGCTTCACAGACCTGCAATTGCGTCAACAGTGGAAGGATGATATATCATAAAGCCCAAACATTTCAATGCCTGCGTCGCACTGGAATTTGAAATTAAAAAAAAAAAAAACCAAAATACATTAAATCACCATTCATTCAATAGACATATAACTACAAGATCAAACATGTCATCATTCCACCAAAAAACAAAAAACTATAAGATCAAAAATAAAAGTACACTTCTCAAGTAATTTACACTAAAGAAGTAGGAATGAAATGAGATAAAGAAAAAATAGTGGAATTTACATTTCTTCGTCATCATCTTGAACATCGGCAACGATTGGATGGATTAGAGTCTGAGCGCTTCGCGCTAGTGTTTGAATTGAAGCAGGGCAGTCAGAGGACAGCTCTTGGAGCTGCAAGAGGGTGGAGTAAGCGAATGACTTATCTGCTTTGGTGCCTGAAGAAATTAGTGTTTTGATTTGTTCGAGCTGGTCTGAGAAATTCGACATTGTTGCGCTCGACGAGACGAAGAAGCAGTACTATGTGAAACCCTAACTTGGGATTGTTGAGTTTGGTGACAATTTTCGCGCCAAAACGCGGTAAAGGGTCGGTTGAGTGAACTGGATGGCGGGTTAATGACTAATGAGGAGTGAGTACCTTGTTTTCTAACTTTGTTTTTTATTTTTTTTTGAAAAATGTGAAATATGGGAATACAATATGACAAGAGTGTATTTATGATTAATTACAAAAACACCCCCAATCTATTAGCGGGTTTTCACTTTACCCCACCAACTATTGTTTGCCATCCAATACAAAGACTTCATACTGTCAAAATAAGTTAAAAATTCTATTATGCTATTTATGCATAATGTGGTCATTTTCCTAAGTACATTTTGATCCTCAAAAAAATGTTATGTCAGTGTGTCACATAAGTGCCAATATACATAACAGATGAAATTTGTAACTTATTGACAAAATCAAGCTAGAATAGTTTGTTAAGTAAAGTGTCTTAAAAAATAATTAATGTGTTCAAATGCAAAATCGTTTAATCAATCATGAGAATGGATAAAACAAGTTAGATATATGGTAAAACCCTAGTCGCCTATCTTTTCCTCTCTTCTCTCTCCTCAAGTTCTCCTCGTTGACTTTGAACGTTCCCGGGGGAGAAGGGACGGGCCTCTCTTCTCCCTTTGCCATTTCCCCTTTCATTGTTTGTTTGTTTGTTTGAGTTTTTCCCCTCTCCACCTCGGTGATTCAGTGGGAGTGTGTGTCGACGTTTGGGCTTTGCAGTGACTAGGCTTCACGGCGGTGGCTGTTGCATGTGATGCAACGATGGCTTGTGAGGTTCTGACAATGGCTATGCCTTTTACTGTTTGTCAGAATAAGTTGCCAGATTTTTTATCGGTGTTGATCTTGAGGGGATTTGTGGCTTTGTGTGCTGTAGTTAGGTCATGCCTAGTCTAGATTTTTCTGTTAATAAGTCTGGTCTTGCTTGTTTTTCAAGTTTGTAGCCAGTTTAGACCCGGCTAGTTTTGAGTTTTTGATCTATAAGTTTGAAGCTTGTTTATCCATGTCTGAGATCGACGATGGAGGTGCCACGAACAGGAGGGGTGTGTTTATGCCCTTCATTACTTCCTTGTGCTTGTGCAAATCAGTTATTCAACACGAGATTGAGCTCACATAGGATGCGAACTTTGTTATGCATCCGATGGTACTTCCTTGGGTGAAGCTTTAAGAATTTGGTATTTAGTTGTACTTTGATGTAGCGAATTAAAGATTTTATAATTATTATTATGTTTCAATAAGTCTGTTTGGCTTTTTCTTTCAAAAACAAACAAAAAACAAAATCATTCATAGTTCAAAAGTGTTTATATTATTTTCTCACATATTGAATTATTAAATCTAATCCGCTCATTAAAAAATAAAATCTTTTGGATTTGATTATATCAATCACTTGGCTAAATGATAGAATACTCCTACTATGAATATCTTATTATCAATTTGTTATGTTGTGGTTATTATTCATTCTATACATGTATAATTTAGAAGTTATATTGTGGTGGTCTTAAATTTATGTATTATAGATCACATGATAAAGAGATATACACATACACTTAAGAGAAAGAAACTTCTAATACGTAATTAGAGAGAGATAAACACTTATCATGTGATTAGAAATATAAATATAGAGTGCTGCTATTTGCACACCCTGTTTTTTCTTTTTGCACACCCTTTTGTAAAAAAAAAATCAAAACTCAAAAGAAAAGACACACTTACCCCTCACCCAACACACCCTAACTCCATTTTTTCTCTTCTGCACACCCCATCAACAGACAAAAAAAAAACACACACACACCCCCTTCATCTCCCTCACCTGACCACACCCACCGGCCACCCACGCAGCACCCACCTCCTCCCTCCCCTCCACCAAGCCCAGCCCCGTCGCACCCTCCCTCCAACCTCGACCCAGCCCACCTCCTTCCCCTCCATGCACCCAGCCCGACCTCCTCCCTCCCCTCCACCAAGCCCCAGCCCCGTCGCACCCTCCCTCCAGCCCCGACCCAGCCCACCTCCTTCCCCTCCATGCACCCAGCCCGACCTCCTCCCTCCCCTCCACCAAGCCCCAGCCCCGTCGCACCCTCCCTCCAGCCCCGACCCAGCCCACCACCTTCCCTTTTCTCTCTCTGCTTTCTCCTTTGTTCGGCACTGGTTTGCCGAAAATTTGAGTTTCCTTCGGCAGCCACCCACCGAACACCCACAAACCATTCGACAGCCACCCGCCGAACACCTACAAACCATTCGGCAGCCACCCGCCGAACACCCACAAACCATTCGGCATACATCCGCCGAACCTAGAGGCAGGTGGGCTGGGTGGGTCGAGGCTGGAGGGAGGGTGCGACGGGGTTGGGTGGGAGGGGATGTGATGGGGCCGGGGCTGGGTGGAGGGGAGGGAGGAAGTCGGGCTGGGTGGAGGAGAAGGAGGTGGTCGGGCTGGGGCTTAGGGGAGGGGAGGGAGGAGGTCGGGTTGGGTGCATGGATAGGAAGGAGGTGGGCTGGGTCGGGGCTGGAGGGAGGGTGCGACGGGGCTGGGCTTGGTGGAGGGGAGGGAGGAGGTGGGTGCTGCGTGGGTGGCCGGTGGGTGTGGTCGGGTGAGGGAGATGAAGGGGGTGTGTGTGTTTTTTTTTTTGTCTGTTGATGGGGTGTGCAGAAGAGAAAAAATGGAGTTAGGGTGTGTTGGGTGAGGGGTAAGTGTGTCTTTTTCTTTGAGTTTTGATTTTTTATTTTATAAAAGGGTGTGCAAAAAGAAAAAACAGGGTGTGCAAATAGCAGCACTCTAAATATATTGAATATATAATACATCCATAATAAAAAAACGTTTTTTCTCCATAATCTCCATAAACTCGTGCGTTGTGCTTCCGTGACTACGCACATCGGCACATGCAATCAAAACGCTCAGAAGTCAGAACCATTCCACGATTTGATCCCAGTGGGGTTGGTACTGGTCCCCATCAAACAATTGAAAACGGTCCAATTAACTTTCAAAAAGTACATGTTTGGTGTCTCCAAAACAAGTGGGTGTCCAGAAATTAACTTTGGAATATGCTTTAGATTACTTTAATCACAATCTTTAAAGACTCATCCACACCCTTCATCACAAATTCATAATCCACCTCATGATACCTCGCGAAGCACCCAGACATTCCCTCTCTCACACTTGCCACACGTGACACGCCCTTTCTATCTTCCACGAAGAAATAAAATTTTGACCGCATCAGCGGCTGAGAACCCCCGAAGGTGAATAAAAGTCAACATGATGTGATGTAGGAGATGAAATTTGCAAGAGACACTTTACACGAGAGTGATCCTTGTCTGAAAGATATTTTTGTTGGGAACAATACTGGTCGCTTACGTGTCCCTAATTATACACTTGGGCACCAAAATTACCGGGTAATTTCACCTAATCAATTGCATTAGTCTAAATATGCCGTAAGCAGATGGCCACGTGTACGGTTTATGTAAGTAGATTGTGTCTGTTCGCGCAGGGAATTTTTACCTACAACCAAATAAGCCAAAACGAAGAGGATTACGTATAAGCCAAATTACGCACGCGTGCAAATTGCACGGGGAAGCAGACAAAGTTGAAACCAATTTGCTGACGTGCGTGGTGAGCTTTAATGAGGAAAATGGTTAATACAATCTAATTTTTAATGTCTTCATCAATAATCATATGATGTGTTTGGATAATGACCTACCTGGATTTGTGGCTCATGGTAATTTCGAGTTTTGTGGAATGTTCATGAGAATTTGGAAACATTATAGGATGACAAATTAAATTGGGAAAGAAATATAACCTGCAATACAACTAATTAATTAAACAAATTATATCCTGGCCAAAAAAAAAAGAACTACTTCACAAAATATATTAGGATAACAAATCACATAAAAAATAATAAAACATGTAATACATAAAAAATTGGACACTTTAGATTTTATATATATACTAACTAATTATTAGTTTAGTGATATATTTTTGTCATTTTTTTTAGAGCATAACACAAATTCAAATCTCGAAATAGTTTTTGATAATATTGCATACATCATTAAAAAGCTGGATGAGATGATTTTGTAGGTGTAGTAGTCTAAGTTTCTTAAAAACGTATAATTTTGGATTTGGTGAGGTTGTTCTGTATAGCAAGCTACTTAATGTTATCATATTGACTATAAAATTTAGAGTTCATCTTTCATGAACCAACTTGGATATATTTTGCGTGCAAACTAAAAACTACATAGCTGGCTATGTAGAGCAATGAAAGTTTGATTTGTCCAAAAGTTGTATCTAATTGGAGGGTGGAAATATTACATAAGAAAGAATAAAAAAAATAAAAACCTTATGGATTAATGAATTCAAGAAGTCATTAAAAAAATTTATAGATTGGTACGTATTCATCAACTACTTGCAATGGGGAAAAAAAAGAGAACAACAATTGGCAGCAATCATGCAATGCTTGATAGCATTTGGACTATTCAAATAATACAAAATTGGGCAGGCTAGTTATATAAGCAAGTTGCCAACTTCTTCACACTGCTCCATCTCAGAGATCTCATTTTCACAGCTGGATTCGAAGGATCATCCCAAAACGTCAGAATGAATCATGCATTTCAATAATTGATCGATTTACGTTTCAATATTAAATTAAATTCAAGACAGAGAGAAAGACAACAAATTGCGCAAATTGATACCTGTGAGTCTGTGACAAAGATCATATCCATAATCCAAACCAGACTGTGTAGCCATATATAATTCGATCATCAACATAAACACAATGGACTCCATCAGCACCATGCCACTTGCCACATTCCCCATTCTGAGTTTCCAAATACCCCGCTAATCAAGAACAGTATGACCCACTCAGGTACACCAATGATTGATAATGAGGATTCCATTAGCTCATAATCACTTCCTTAACGCAAAGTTTACAAATGTCAAATAATTCATGCTTTGACTAGCCCCCTCCGGAAAAAAGTTCATTTTTATTTTTCTCACCGTAGCAGGTGAATAGCAGACGCCCACGTGTAATGATCGTAGAGGAAGTAACGCGGCTTTTAATTTTTGAGCGCTGGTTCAAACTATTGGACTGTTTCGACCAAAAAAAAAAAAAACTATTGGACTGAGTACGTGGATACAGATCAGCACCATTAAATTAATACAGTCTATTGGGATCTAGTCCCCAGGAGAATAATTACGCGCACTGTTCATGCACCAACCCTTTTTTTATTATTGCTTGTTTTATTATAAATTACTAGCTAGGTTCGTGTAATCCTAGTTTCGGATTGGTACGACGTGGATCCGACGTGGAAGTCTGATCCGTCGTCGATTTCAACATTCCAACCGAGGCGGATAATTTTCAAACCGTTGGATTGGATAAGCAGTTAATGACGAGGCTTATTAGAAGACGCCTTTTCTCGAGATTGAGAGAATGAACTCGTAGATTTCAGAGGTCTCAACTCGCAAGCAATGGTGTCAAATTCGTGTTACAGTTCTCTCACTCGTATTATAAATACTACACCGTCAATTCATTTACCCAAGTTCAATTCAAAGCTTTCGTGTGCTCTTAGAATCCCAATTGCAAACAACTCATTGAAGCGCTCTACTACTTCTGGTATTATTCTCTTCTATTCTATCAATTACTCTCTGTTTGGTTTCTGAGAAAATTTAAGATCGAATATCTCTTTACTAACAAGGTTAATTTGTTGTTCTGTTCATGTTTTGGAATTTGTAGATATTCTCGCAATCCAGCATTTTCGTTATTAGCTTTTAAGGTAAATTATACAATTCGTGAGCTCGATCTGAGTCTTGTTTGTTACATATATACTTGCATTGGAATTGAATTATGAATTAGAAATTTATACCTTAATTTGTTTGAAATTGCAGAAAAGCGAGCACCGTAGATCCTCCAGAAAACTATACAAGGAGAAAGAGGAGGGATTAGAAGAAGAAAGAGAGATGACAATCAAACCGGCGGTCCGAATCTCGGAACGGAAGCTGGTCGTGAAGGACCGTACTATCCTGACCGGAGTACCGGACAATGTGGTCGCCACGTCCGGTTCGTCTTCCGGTCCGGTCGAGGGGGTCTTTCTCGGAGCGGCTTTCGAGGAGGACAACAGCCGCCACGTGGTTCCCTTGGGGACTTTACACGGCGTCCGGTTCATGGCCTGCTTCCGGTTCAAGCTATGGTGGATGGCCCAGAAAATGGGTGATAAAGGCAGCGACATTCCTCTGGAGACCCAAATCCTATTGGTAGAGACCAAGACTGGTTCCCACCTCGAATCCGACGTGGACGGAGACGAAGAGAATCAGATTGTGTACACTGTGTTCCTCCCTCTTATCGAAGGCAACTTCAGGGCTTGCTTACAGGGCAATGCGGAAGACCAGCTCGAGCTTTGTTTGGAGAGCGGTGACGCGGACACCAAAGCGTCGTCGTTTAGTCACTCGCTGTTTATTCACGCCGGGACAGACCCGTTCGGTACAATCTCCGAAGCAATCAGGGCCGTTAAAGTTCATCTCCAGACGTTCCGTCAACGGCACGAGAAGAAACTCCCCGGAATCGTTGACTTTTTCGGGTGGTGCACGTGGGATGCGTTTTACCAGGAGGTGACTCAGGAAGCGGTCGAGTCCGGGCTCGAGTCTTTGGCCGCCGGTGGGACTCCCCCGAAGTTCGTTATCATTGACGACGGTTGGCAATCCGTCGGCGGCGATGAGAACGACGACGGTGAGAAACGCCAGTCGTTGCAGAGGTTGACTGGGATCAAAGAAAATCCCAAGTTCCAAAACAAGGAGGATCCGACGGTTGGGATTAAAAACATTGTCAACATAGCGAAGGAAAAGCACGGGCTGAAGTATGTGTACGTGTGGCACGCGATTACTGGGTACTGGGGCGGGGTCCGACCCGGAGTCAAAGAAATGGAGGAATACGGGTCGTTGATGAAGTATCCGAAGGTGTCGAGCGGAGTCGTAGAAAATGAACCAACGTGGAAAACGGAGCAGATGGCCGTACAAGGTTTGGGGCTTGTGAACCCGAAAAACGTGTACAAATTCTACAACGAATTGCACAGTTACTTGGCTGCTGCGGGTGTAGATGGGGTTAAGGTGGATGTGCAGTGCATACTTGAAACTCTTGGAGCCGGGTTGGGGGGTCGGGTGGAGCTGACCCGGCAGTACCACCAGGCGCTGGATGCTTCGGTGGCGAGGAATTTCCCGGACAATGGGATCATAGCGTGCATGAGCCATAATACTGATGCGCTCTACTGTTCCAAACAGACGGCGGTTGTGAGGGCGTCGGACGATTTTTACCCACGTGACCCGGTGTCGCACACGATCCACATCGCGGCGGTTGCGTACAACAGCGTATTCCTTGGTGAGTTTATGCAGCCCGACTGGGACATGTTCCACTCGCTCCACCCGGCGGCTGAGTACCACGCGTCCGCCAGGGCCATCAGTGGTGGGCCCATTTATGTTAGGTACATAATTAATTAATTAATGTCTGTTTGATAAATGTTTAATTTGATTGGCAAATAATGTTAATTGGGTTTTTTGTCATTTTGTTCAGTGATGCGCCTGGGAAGCACAACTTTGAGCTGCTGAGGAAGCTGGTGTTGCCTGACGGGTCGGTGCTCCGACCCCGATTGCCCGGAAGGCCAACCCGGGACTGCTTGTTCTCTGACCCGGCCCGAGATGGCGTGAGCTTGTTGAAGATATGGAACATGAACAAGTACACAGGCGTGTTGGGAGTGTACAACTGCCAAGGAGCAGCGTGGAACTCTGCAGAGAGAAAGAACACATTCCACCAAACAAAGTCTGAGGCTATAACGGGTTTCGTTCGTGGCCGTGACGTCCACCTCATTGCGGAGGCCGCCACCGAGCCGGACTGGAAAGGTGACTGCGCCGTCTACTGCCACCGGACAGCGGAGCTCGTGACAGTCCCTTACAATGCTGCCATGCCCATCTCTCTCAAAGTCCTTGAACACGAAATTTTCACTGTGACCCCCATCAGGGTGTTGGACTCTGGGTGCAGTTTTGCTCCCTTGGGACTTGTTAACATGTACAATGCAGGTGGAGCCATTGAAGGGTTGAGATATGAAGGGAAAGGGGTAAGGATGGAGGTTAAAGGGTGTGGCAAGTTTGCTGCGTTCTCTTCAGCTAAGCCCAGGAGGTATTCTGTGGGGTCTAAATCGGTGGATTTTGATTATGATTCGTCATCTGGGTTGGTGACTTTGACCTTGGATCATTTGCCTCAGGAGGGCCAAAAAGTTCATTTAGTTGAGGTTGAGTTTTAGGAAATTATTGTTATTATAGTGTACTTGTAGCAGTCATTAGATTCGATGTCCCTGTGCATTTTTTCTTGAAATAATCATGTTTTTTATGTTTGGGGGACAAGAAATTTACATAATTCTATTGTTATTATGATCCCATCTTTACTTAAGCTTGAAGTACTTTGACCCATTACCACTCATGTAAAAAAAAACAAAATAATTGGTTATGAAAAAATCTTATTGTACCTTGAATCAGACACAGTCCACGTTGCCCAGCTATATTGTTAATGAGAAAAAAAAAAAGAGGGCTGCTATTTGCACACTTTTTTTTTCTTTTTGCACACACTTTTTTTCTACATACCCTCTATCTTCTCCAAAAATTTAAAATTTCTTTTTAACACACCCCTTTAATTACCCTAATACCCCTATTTTATACATTTCACACACCCCCTATCTCTCTCCCAAAATTTAAAATTTCTCCTACACACCCTTTCACCCACCACACCTCATCAACTCATACCAAAAAAACAAAAAACAAAAAACACAGCCCCTCCCCCTCCCTCACCCTCACCCGACCACCTCCCTCCCTCTCTCCTCCCCGCAGCACCGACCTCTCTCTCTTCTCCCCGCAGCACCACCCTCCTATCTCTCTCTTCTTCCCGCAACACCACCCTCCCTCTCTCTCCTCCCCTCCGAACACCATTAAAAAAAAAAATTTCAGTTCGGCAGGTTCGGCAGACCAGTGCCGAACTGGGCTGTTTCGTTCGGCACTCATCCGCCGAACAATCCTGTTATATTCGGTGGATGACTGCCGAACGAAACAGCCCGGTTCGGCACTGGTCCGCCGAACCTGCCGAACTGATTTTTTTTTTTTTTAATGGTGGCTGGTTCTGGGCTTCGAGGTGGAAGACGAGGTGCTGCGGGCGGAGGTGTAGCAGCGTGTGGGAGGACAGCGGGCTGGGTGCTGCGCGCAGGCAGTTGCGAAGAGGTGGTCACCGATCTTGAAGGCAGACAGAGAAAGGGAGAGAGGAGAGATGGAAGGAGAGAGAGAGAGAGCCGCTGGTGGTCTCTGTTCGCGGGGAGGTGGCCAGCGATGGCAGGCATGGCCAAGGTTGACGGTGAAGAAGAAAAAAAAAAGGATGGGAATGGGGTGTGTACCGGGGGGGGGGAGATGGGAATGGGGGTGTGTGGGTGAGGGGAGGGCCAAAGTGGTCTTTTTTTTTTTAGTTTTTTATTTTTTTCAAAAGGGGTGTGCAAAAAGAAAAAATAGGGTGTGCAAATAGCAGCCCTAAAAAAAAATGATCCAGTTGGGTATTTGCCCCAAGGAATTTCAAACTCTCAGTTACGGCCTGAAGCCTCTGCTCTTTCAATAGGAACACATCTTCTGTAATGATTAGGGGTGTGATTTGGATTGGAAAATCCAAATCTGACCGATTCCTATCCGAAAATTTTCAATTTTATTCCGAATCCGAAAATGCCAAAATCCAAAAATTTTGAAAAAAATTGGATTGGAATTGGAATGTTTATGTAAATTTCAATTCCGATCCGAAAAATTTCGAAATGTTCCGAAGGCATTTTGATCCGATATTTCCGAAATTATGCCAATTTATTTCATATTTATATTAATATTATATATTTTATCATTTATTTAGTATGATACATATAACATATATTTTAAAAAAGATGACTAATACTAGTAATATAAATATATGTGTATCATAATAACATAAATGGTAAGTTGGTAACACAAACACCCACATTTTTCCGTACATGTTATTACTATTTTTTTTTTTATTAGGGAGGGGAATTGAAGATATGAGGCAATTCTACAGTTGTTCCAACTGGAATATCCCACCAATTGTAATTACTAATTACTAAATATTTAAGCTTATTATATTCAAAATTTCAAACATGATATATATATACGAGTAACATGTATCTACTAGTGACATTTATTCTAACAATGTTGGATGAGGTCCAAAAATTAATCCCCCACCTCTAAGATATGTGCTATTAAGCCTATTATACATTCATAGTGACATTTATTTCTCTTATATATTATGTGTTATAATATATAATATATATCATTAAACATACACAATATATATCATACATAATTTATTTCGCTTATAACATACATAATATATACTATACATAATTTATTTCGCTTATAACATACATAATATATATCATACATAATTTATTTCTCTTATAACATATATAATATATACCATATATTAATGGGATTAGTTCGCGCCTAAAAATTTGATGCCGATGAAAAGATACAATAGCTAATAGCCGATTGAGGTGGCCGACGAAAGCTTTTTTGTAACAAGTGAGTTGAACCGACAAAATGTAGAATTTTGTCGGCAGAGAGTTTCGTTGATGCGCTTTGGGAGACCAAACTATTATGGAAAAAAATCCGAACATGTTCTAAAAAATATTATGAAAATGTGAAAATTCCAATTTGTTATTCAAAAATTTTAAATATTTATCCGAAAGTTCCGAAAATGTTATATTCTGAAAAATTCTAAAAAATTCTGAAAATTCCGAGAAATCCGAAAAATTCCGAATCGGAATGAGATGTTGAAATTCTGATTTTTGGGAATGGAAATTGGAACATAAATTCCATTTCAAAATTTTTTAGATTGGAATTAGAACACCCTATTTCCGATCCGATCCGACCGAAACACACCCCTAGTAATGATCATTCTATAGCTTAAACTATTGCTATTAGGTAAAGAGAGATATGAGATACGAGAGCGTAAAAGTTAAAATCCTAGATCCAAACTCTTAGGACACTTCACCCTATGACCAACAATGTTAACAGATAAGCAAGCAAATTCATGGTCCAAACTCTTAGGACACTTCGCACAACTCCATCTCCTGTAAAACAAAATATGAGGAGAAGGGCATGGCCATATTAATGGTCACATAGATTGCTCTCCGCGCACCAAATGGGACAAAAGCATTGAAGTCAGATACTGACAGATTGCAAGCAGAATCAAGACTTTCCACAAATTGTACATTTCAGCAATCAACCATATGTCACCCGAAGCTGCATGTAACTATAACATCAGAAATCTAAGACTAAAAGCTAAATGTTCATGTCCAAGCATAATATCTCTTAAAATGGTACAAAAGATAACCTAATGGCGAAATCAACTACGTTAAATGATACAGCACCCACCACAATACATCTTTCTGGTTGGGCGACCTACCCATCACACATGCAACATCATGACGGTGAATAAACCTACAATCTAATACTCCATTCTGACAAGTGCATTTGAAGATTCTGCTGATCCATACTGCATCCAATCCTTGGCACATATAAGGGCTTCCACCGTCTCTGGTCGTAAGGAACTCCTGTACTGATCCATCTCTTTGACAGTGGTATCAAAAACAGAGTCAGAAGTAACCGTAGATACCGGGATTGACAAAATGTCACGAGCCATCTTTGAAAGAGTTGGGTACTTCATCTTGTTTAGTTTCCACCAGCCTAACACATCAAATTCATGGACTCGGGGCAACAAAGACTCGTCCAAGTACTGATCCAGCTCTGATTTCATCTGTTGGCTAGTAGTCTCCATGATGTAGACATCAAAGTCTGTGAGTCCATTGTCTGAAAGAAGCGTTCCTCCTTGGGCATCCTCTGACTTAATGTTGGTTCCTGCATTTCCTTCTTCTGCATAAGTTGGGGTGAGAGGCAAAGGCAGAGTCAAATATTCATGGAAGAGCTCATGAATGCCATCATCAACAATCTTGATAAATGTTGGAGCTTCTTCACCATAAATTTTGTTGAAACTGAACTCAACAAGCTTCATCTTGAACCTGGGATCCATAACTACCGCTGTTGCCAAAGCCAGGCTACAATTCTTCCAGTATTTTTCAATTCTTTCCTGCATTGCTTTAGTTAGGTTGCTAATGAAGGGTTCCTCACTAGTAACTGTACGAGCTAGCTCTGACTGAATCCTCCACACTTCATGGAAGAAGGTAATTGCAGTTGGGTGAGTTGTAGTGGTAAGGATGTTGGCTGCATCAAAGATGAGTTTCAAATATGTGCAGAGAGTCTCAACTTGCTTCCAATCATCCATTGCGGGGGCTTGTTTGTAATCAGGATCAGATGTATCCAAGCAAGAAAACACTTCCTTTAACTCAGAGGCAGCTACTAGCATTTGATATGTTGTATTCCATTGAGTTTGGTCGTCAAGAGATAGGCTCCTTTCACTTGGGACTTGAAGCTGTTGCTTAAGGTCAAGAAATTTTTCCTCATGGGACTCTGACGTCTTCACATACTTCACACTATCCCGGATTTTTTTGACTATATCCCGCCCTGCCCCCAACACTTCTTTTGCGATGCTGCTCAAGGTACGGGCAATGCAGTTCCCAACCAATAGTTGACCATTGAGGATAAGTGGGTTCTTGTTTGAGAGAAGAGGCCTTAAATTTTCAAGAGCAGCTTCACTCAGTGGATGATCATAAGTGACTGAAAATAACTTGCTCTCCAAACTCCAATCATGAAGGCAAACAGCAACAGCATGGCTAAGCACAGTATCTGAGTCTGGATATGGTTCCATCACAACATTGAGCAACCGCCTGTGCAACTTCCACTCGGCGTCAATGAAGTGCCCAGTAATAAACACATAACCCACACTTTGAGGGGAAGTCCACATGTCCAAGGTAAGGCAGACACGGCCAGGTATGCCCTCAATAAACTTGATAAGGCTTTGCTTTTCCATTAGGTAAGTTGCAACACAATCTCCTTGGACAGTATTGAAGCTCACTGTATTGAACCGTGGCTGAAGATTCTGGACAAAAGCTACAAACCCAGGATGTTCAACCATATGCAGTGGGTAGTCATGCATGATGATCATCCTCGCAATCTCATGGCGGCATCGGTCTGGATCAAACATAACTTGGGGTGTGCTAGGAGTTCGGTAACGCCGTTTTGGTGGATTGGAAGCACTGCCACCCTTTGGAGATGGGGTATATGGGGATAATTGATTCTTGTCCTGGTTACGAAGAAGTGCTGGGCAAGTCCCCTTGGCAATGTGGCGTTTGAGGTGGCTGGTACCTGCTACTTTTGAGCCAGTACTATACGCAAAACTTTGCTTGCATTGCTTGCAGCATGCCCTCCTACATCCAGCACTCACAGTTTCTATGGTGAAATGCTCCCAGACTATGGACTTCTTTTTCCTCCGCTTGTTAGGCTGTGTTTCTGGGTTCATCACCTCATTGTTTTCATAGTGGATTGCTACCTCATTGTTCTCATAGGGGATTGCTACCTCATTGTTCCCAAAAGGGGTTTCTGTCTTGTCCTCATATGGGGCAAGGGTTAGCATCTTTTCTTCATCAGGTGTTTCCATCGTTTCTCCATCAGGTGTTTCCATCTTTTCTTCATCAGCTGTTTCCATCTTGTCTTGAATAGGAGTGGTCATTGCCTCTTCAACCGTCATTGCCTCTTCAACAGGGGTGTCCATTTTGTCTTGAATAGCAGTGGGCATTGCCACTTCAACAGGGGTGTCCATGTTGTCTTGAGGAGTAAAATCCTGCATTCAGAAAACAAGAACACATTTGAGAAATGGCATGTCAATGTTGAAATTAGGAGCATAAATATAAAGGAATACAGGAAAAGAGAACATACTTCACAAGAAAAAATCTGAGCATGAACCAAAAAGCAAGTATATAAATAGAACAAGCAACATTTCAAAAGCTTCTAACATTGAGACAGGCTTGTTAAACATATGGTACTGTAGCATATAGATGGAATAATAGTATAAAAGCATAATGAATGAACACAGGGAGAAAAGGACCAAAAGTTCAATGCAATATGACTAAACAAACTTCAGAACTGAAGATTATGAATAGAATATAGCAGACAATACGGCACTGAAAGGGAAAAAAAACATGCCTGTGATTTTAACTGTATTTAGTTATGAACATCTAATGATGTTACTGGTGCATCCCATGCCACTGTTACAGTGATAATGGTAATGGTAATGTATACAATATGCATAACATGATATGGCATCCCATCCCACTATGATATGTTAGACCAGATAAATATTAAATAAGAAATCTTTTGTGGTTTTGTGCATAGTAGGAACAAGCACAAACAACAATTCAATGCTCCAAACCCCCACCAGTCCGAAAAATGAACCATAGCAAAAATAAACCAGTGTGTTATATAGCTGCAGTTTATGTGTGTGTAAGCATAAATGTAAAATGAAAGACATCCTACCTAACCTAAACATCATTCATCAATATTATCATGAGCCATGTAACAGAGAATTCTGCAAGCATTTCTGCTTTGTTGGACATTCCTACACAGCTACATAGACACTACTGTTGCCATATTAGACACTTCAGATTTATGTTGGAAGCATGGACAGTTGCGCCCATGGGGGCCATTTCAGAATATCTGAACACATAAATAATGGTCACATATCTCCCCACTTCCCAATATGCATTGTTCAAATTCATTATTTTGTGAATTTATTCAAATCCATATTTGATTCTCATTGTGCATGTTAATATTATAAATATAAGTAAGATAACTAAGAAATTGGAACATGAAAAGTGAACAAAAAGATGAGCAATAAGAAACAAAGAAATCCAACACCTAAGTCACAGTCCACAATAAGCCAATTATCTCTCTCTCACTCTCTCTGTGTCTATCTCTTAGTCCCAAGGACAACCCGTGCTTCTAAGTACAAATGGGTTTCTTGACCAAAATAAAAAAGAAAGTACAAATGGGTTTCTTTTTGTTGAGTGGGGGTGGGTAAACAAGTTTTATAACCCGTGTCGGCAGCTACATGCACTTCAACATAAAACAATAGTTAAATACCCCAAGTTGGGCCCAACCAGACTCAAATGGGCCGAGACCTAAACATGAACAAGTCAACCCAATCAATCACCTTGACCTGCCCAGATCTAATACAGTCCATCGGATTTAAGTCCATCTTGCATCTCCAATCAAGATGAGCTCTTCCGCAACAATGGATCGCAGATGGGTCAGGTCAACACTGGGCAAAAACACCCGAAGGCGGGCTAAAACTGGTTCAAAACATTCACAACAACAGATTTAAACGGTTTGAGTCGATTGATCGAGCTTGGACTTCTACAACTTCTTAAAACACAAGCCCAGGTCACAGAAAACCCAGTTCTCCTAAGAGTAAACAGATCGTCGTCAACATGAAACGAAATAAACGAAGACAAAACGGTATAAATTGACTCAAACCCAAGAGACCCAAATCAAAACCAAGTACAGGACAATCACGCTACAGAATTCAAAATTCACAACACCAAAGTCAAAATCAACCAAAAATAAGGCCTTCTCCGAAGCGCAAAGGCTCTGAGAAAACAACAAAAAACACGAAGAGTTGAAACCCTTAAAGCGTCGACAGAAAGAAAAATTGGAGCGAAAAAGTTGGGAATTTTACCAGAGGGGATTCAAGGAGAGTCGGAGAGAACGAGATCGGTGACGTGGCGAGAAGCTCGGAGGGCCGAGCTTCGAGAGGTCCGGTGGTGCGCGAGATCTAGGGTTTTGCAGGGAGAGGGAGGAGGAAGAGAGATTGGGCCTAATTGGACCCTAAAGCAAAACAAGTGGTTGGGACTGGGACTCGTTAAGGGGATAAGATTTTTGGTTTTGGGGGTCAGATTGAAAATAACAGGAATTGGGCAATTCCCCTATTATTTTTTGGGCATGGACTTTCAGATTCAGAAGGAGGTCCAATTATTATTATTATTAATTTCTATTTCTAATTTGAAATAACCGGACCACAAAGCCAGCCCACCCCTCACTTTTATTAGTTCATACGTGTAAGGGCGTGTAGCCCACCGAATATAATGGACTATTTATCCAGTGGGGGCCCACAAGGGAGTTGCTTGCTTTTTTGGTTGGACAGTGAATTTTTTTGATTTGAGCCCAATGATGTGTCCATTGAGAGAGAAAGATGCTAGTTTTGAATTTGACCTGTATGCTGAAGACTCACTTGGGTTGGGGACTTGGGGGTTTGGGGGAGCTTTTGTTGATCTCTTCCTATAAATCCATGCCCCTTGGTATTAGACTCTTAGGTGGGTAATGGGCATGATGCACTTGATGATGGGCAATGTTATCATAATTCAGAAATGTCTTTCTAAAGGGTATATTAGGCATAACAATATATAATGCTCAATGATTGTGAAAATTTCATTTTGAGTATAGTCATCCCACCAACTTGATTTGGACATTAGTTGAAAGTGAGTGGCAAAATTCAGATTCCAAATGTATATGGCACTGGATTAACTTAAAAATTGGAATTAGAAATTTAAGAATAAATATATATTTTTGGAATAATATGAAAGACTAGTTGTGGTGGAAATACAGGCCTACAAAGGGAAGAAGGGAGAGAGAAGAACATATGAAAGCCCAAACTAAACCCATGGCCTTACTTGACCAAATGGTTCGCAGCCAAATTTTTTTTCATGGTATACATAATTCACATGCATAACACCCCCAATTCAAGTGTATGATGTCCTATTTAAAGTTCATTATGTTACCCAATGCACTACCATACAAGTTAACCCTAAAAACCCGGCCTAGCTAGCCTCCTTAGAAAAAAAAAAAAAAAAAAAAAAAAAACATCAACAACAACCCTAGCTAGCACCTCGAAACATTTTGCTTCCTCTTTTTCTACTATCCATTCAATGTTGAATTAGCTAGGATAGTGAATCCAAACAAAAAAAACCTCAAAATTTAAATTTAGGTGTATTCAATGTAGAGTTTGGTTTGAAAACTAATCTATATCAAATTCAAAAATAATCTAAGGTTTATTTGGAAAGAGTATTTCTTATTTAGGGATTTGGTTACTATTTATTGTAACCCTAATTAATTGTTTGATTTGACCATTAACAATACATAGATATTTAATTGGTACAAAAATAAAAAGAAGAAAATACATTGTATCTAAACTTTTATATATGTTCATTTCAAATACATCGTATCCTTCAACTACATTCTATTTTTTGAATACACTATGGCTTTCAAATACACTAACTCTTTCAAATACAGCGTATCTAGTTATTTCAAATCCATTGTATCTGAAGTTTGTGTAATTTTCTATAATTAATTTAGTCCTGTAGCCAAAATTCAAATCCTTCCTCTTATGCAATTCCCTTACTCTTACCCTTTTGTTTAATTAGGTGCGCAGGGTTCCTGGATTTTGACCAAATCTCAACTACCTAGTAGTAAAACTGTAAAATTTATAACCACCCATACAAATTAAGATTCAGGCAAGATTCTCGTATATATTAGTAGACATTTCAAATTTTGGCCTGAATTAAAGTCCTCATAGCAGTTGAGCAATAAATAACTAAGTCAATGAGATTTGGCTAATTAATAGTACATGATATTTGGCACAATGATATGATTGCCACTTGCCTCAAGCTATCTGATGATGACAATACTAAGTTTAAGGTGCAGAAACAGTTGCTCTCGAAACAGGGGATGGATGAAATGAATGCATTGACTAGAGTCTCCTACATTGTAAATTGTAAATGAGTAGAGTCAAATTCAGATGAGGAAATTTATACCTTCCTATAGCATTGTCATGTTTCGTGCATATATGCTGGATTTAATGGTATAGAAAAATGTGGTTCAAACAAAAAAACAACACAACAACAACAAAAATAAGAAGAGATGTCATGCTTAATTAATATGGTGATTATAATTTATCTTTCAAAATGAAGCTGAAGACTGAGTCTTTGTAATTAAGTAGAGATCTAATTTATCACATGGTGAGGAAAATGTGAATATATTTAGGTTTAATTAACACAGTCCCAAAATGAGCCAAGGTACGTACAGGCCTATGCACACTGTCAAATTGACTGGTAGCCAGTAAAGTGATGACTCTAGCAAGTTGCGCAATAGTTTGTGCATGCAGATAAAAGAATGTGAAAACCAGACTGTGTATATATAAACTTCACCCGGGCCTTATTTTGTGGCCCAATGACAGCCTTAGGAGAATCCTAGGATATATTCCAAGTCATTAAAATTTATGGCATGCATCATGCATGGTGTTAATTAGGTTGAGCCTTTGAGGTAGTGGCATGTAGTAGGGTGGGGTGGGAACTAATTCTATCTTCGATCAGCTAATTTTAGGGTCTCTGGTTAATTAGATATATATTTATATTGAAAAGTCAATGGAAGACTCAATAATTTAATAATCAAAATTAGGATTGGCTAGGGTACGTTAAATTAAACTAGTGGATGAAACTCTAAAACTTGATGACTAGTAGCTACCTAGGCTCCCTTTTGTTAATTTGATGAAGGAGACTTGCATAATTCCCAAGTTAAAGGAACACACACACACACACACTTTTTAAACCAGATGAATTTATGTGATTGTCATGGCCGGCTACCAGCAACAATTGATCGGTCCTAAAGCCTATTTTGGCCACTTGACTTTCTTGATCGAATTATTTATTTAACTTTAGATTTTGTCTTGATCTTTCTTTGGAATCCACAATACTTTCTTCTTCTTCTTTTCTTAATTTAGGGGGTACATAGGCCAATGAAGTGTTCACCGGCCCCATGCAATTACTTTTCTCAAATCTATACCATAACCCTAATTAAGGACTCTCACATCCTATACTAAATTAATTTGTGGTCACATTGGAAAGTGCATGTTTTTGAGATTTTTGAATTCTTGATGGATCTCCAAAAACATGCAATGGGTGAGTCTCCTTCCCATATTTACTCGGTGATCTATGTGTCTAACTCTATGCTTTGTTTGCATATATATATGTTGCTTTGTAGAATCTAGTAAGGTCCTTAAAAGTTCAAATCAAACAGAGATTCTCCTAGAAATTGTAGAAACCAATATATATTGCTACTATTCATACCATGATCAAGTTGAAAAATGCATGCCTAGCTATATCGCTCCTACTAGCTAGTATCAAATTGCTGCTAACTCAAACAGAACCCACTTTGATTGATCAAGACGTGTATTTAATATACGCATATATTATATTGAAATTAAAATATTCTGTTTCAAACACATGTACAGGAAGTCCACTTCGATCTCTGTCTCTGTGTCGATCTCCTATATAAATATCGTTGAATATTAAACATGAATCAAGTCATTAGAAAGCAAAATTAATGTCATTAAGTTTGAAAAGACATGTAACAAAATTGAAAAAACATGAGGAAAGAGCCAAAGAGTCAAGAGAGGGTGGTAAATTGGTAGTGTGGGGAAGGGAATAAAAGACAAAGTTGTGGGTTAAATCAAGTCGACAAACCCCTTCAATCGTGTTGGGCATGTGTGTTGGTAGATGGTGTCAGTGATATACTGACAAACGAATGCATGCATTTCCATGCAATTGTCGCGCTGGCATTGTACACGTGCGCAACACAACCTGACTACTGCCTCTTCAACTGGCATATAAGCTTCCTACTCAATAGTAGGTATATTCAAGATCTGCTGAACAGGGTGAAACACCAGGTCACCGAACTTAATTTACATATATTATAATCATGCTTTTTACCTTATATTCCCAATATATATGCCAAAACAAAAAACCAGCCATGCATAAGTCATCAACAGCTAGCTAGCTAACTCATTCTCACACCATATATATATAATATTCCAATTTCATGGTTAAAATTATAATATAAATGCTAACTTAAGGGATTTAAAATAAGGAATAGTTGAATCAATATATAGATTTATTAACACAACAGTTGAAACCGATAATTATTGAAGTGAATTAGGCTATTAATTAGATGCGCACTACTACTCACTTGTCCCTCATATATTTTAGATCTCTTAGATGACCACTTTTGCACTTTATAATTAGTGCAATCTTATAGTCTTGTGTGATAAAGTTTATATTTGACATATTATATTATTAGTGTCAATTTAAACATTTAACTAAGATTTTATTTAATCAATATTAATTCAAATTAATAGTTTCACAACATAACTTACGTCCGAAAATATTTGACAATGAAAATAAATTTCGTGTTTGGTGTATACAAATTAATATTGAGATCGAATGTATGGAAGACAACATAAATTAACAATCTAGGTTGAAAGCACACTTCTTTTATGTCTTGTAAAGAAAAAGTCATTTGACCAAAGAAACAGAAATGAATTTTGTATGGCCTTTATATGTCAAGCACTGCATGCACAACCCAATTTCCGGAAAACTGTATGCAAAAGTGGATCAAATAGTAGATGAAATTGAAGGTAGTTGAGTATTATCATATCAAATCAAATCAAATGAAATGACAAATGGCAAATGACAAGTGATGAAGCAAGAATTAATTTAGTGAAAAGATGATTAAAGATTGGATTAATTAAAATGAGTGAGTGCCAGCTGCAGAGCTCAATTATAAGTTAAAGTCGATCTTAAACATGCACGTAGGACCCCACCCCAACAAAACATATAACAAGAATAAAAGATGATATCAGTCTCACAAAATTCACAATTCGAAAGGGGGAAAAGGGCAATTAGAATTTGCAATTTGCAAAGGGGGAGTTAAAACTTAAAAGGGGTGCGCACGTTAAGGCTGTGTTAAAGTGTTTGAGTAGGTTGAGTTTTGAGTTTGTGGAGTTTGGGATAATGGAAATCGTGTCCGCGAAAGGAGCCCGACAAAGCGACCTCCGTTCCGAGAAAAACGGGAGTGTACTCTCTCACACCTTCCCACCCGTGGGGTCGCCCCCACATGCCGCCATGTGACTCCCTCTTTTTACTTTCCACTCCCTCTTTTTTCTTTTATTCTCATTTCCCACCCCAAATTTTCATTTTAATTCGTTTCGTTCTCATTTGGCTACTGTATGTCCCACGCGCGCGCGCGATTGCTTAACCAAAGTTGATAAAAACGAAACCATCACACGGATCCATAGTTAAGGTGTTGATGCATAGCATTATGCATTGATAAATGAGTTTTGAAATTGGAATTGACTATTGAGAGTAGTGATGGGATTATAAAACCGATCCTATTTGTTATCTATCCATAAAACTTTTGAATTTGGGAAATTTAAACAAGAGTGAATCTCATTACCACGTTGAAATGCCTCTTGGTGATCAATCACATTTTCTATATGTTTTATTGTTCGAACAAAAATGCTATTTATAAACCGTTAGGGAAGTGAAAGAGACATATTAATTTGTAAGCTTTTAGAGTTATTCTAAGTGGTGAAAGTAATTGAGGTAATGAATTAAGACGAGTTTAGCGATCGATTTCCTCTAATGTAATTAAAAAAAATCCTATTGGTTGCATAGAATCAATAGTAAGAAAATAGTGCTTATAATGAAACATATATAGCAACATGTATGTTTATATCTCCAACAAATTTTATTAATTAATTACATGAAGTTAATATTAATTCAAACTTATTCAAAAAAAAAAAAAATTCAAACTTGTTTCTCATATTTAATCTATTTTCTTCCCATTTTAAATTTATAATTAAACAAGGCAAGCTATTAAAAATCTGAAATGTGATAAAGTGACAACGTATTTATATATAGTTAAAAATATCAAAATAAGAATTGAAGTTAAATATTTAATTAACTGACTTGCAGATTCAATATCAACGGTTGAAATGTATGATATGAACATAACTAAATGAGATGCATTTCAACCATACTTTAGTAAGTCCTTAAATTAATTGGATCCAACTATTACACATTTAAATTGTCCACTCAATAGATTCTCAATGGATCTAATCCGATTGAGTGAAATTAATAGGAAAAGGCAAAGATTAAAATTAAGAGAAAATTACAGATTTGGTCTACTTATTTTATACCTAGTTTAATTTTGGTTAACGATCTTTTTTAAGTTATGTTTTGGTTCACTAATTGTTTCATTTGTTCAATAAAGGTCAAGATTTGTGACTTTAAATCCTTTGGGTTGTGTTTTCTTCAATTATAATTGAAGTATAAGTTATATTTTATCATTTATTAGTCATAAAAACAAATTTAGAGTATTGTAATCTAAGAGAATTGAGATTGGGTGAAGTTTGAAAAATTGGCAGTTTCGGGTACCCTATTTTGGGGTCAATTATCTTGAGTTTTAGAACTCCAATTTGAATGATCTTTATATGGTTGTAAAAAAGAAGTACATAGCTTTAAAATAAGGATATGTTTGTTGAATTTGGGTGAGATTTGATAGAGTAAAAGACATGCCAAATTTGATAAAACAAATCTGGACCTTTATTGAATAAGTGGAACAATTAGTGGACCAAAATAAAATTTAAAAAAGATTGTAGACCAAAATTACACTAGGTATAAAATAACTGGACTAAATCTATAATTTCCTCTTAAAATTAAATAATAACCATGTACTTGATGGTTATATGCATAATTTAACTGATTTAAGTAAAGAAGGGTACTATTTGGAGTTTTGAACCACATTGATGCTAGCAGTTGTGAGGCTGTAGGTGTCAGTTGCTTAAATATTAATTAAATTAAACTAGCCTCTTGGCACGCGCTCACGCGTGTGTCAATTGATCTTTTTATATGCAAATTAAATAATTCAGATAAAATAAAAAGATATAAAGATAATTAATAACAATTAATACATGATTTTTTTTTTAAAAAAATAATGTAGTTCATGATTTCTCTTTTTTTAGAGCATGTTCTCATTTTCCTTTCTTTTTAGTTTTTTGATTTTTTAATTAGTTGTTTGTTTTACCATTTTACCCTTTATTAATAATTTTTGTTTAGATTGACATTTTAATTAAGCATGAACATTTTTTGGTATTTTGAAAATTTATATATATATATATATATACAGACTCTTTCTATTGAGGTACACCTCAACTTATTTATGTTGAGGTATACCCTATTAGGGCCCACACGAGTCGTTTTGTGTCGATCCAAACCGTTCATTTTTTACATCTCCATTAATAGATCATCATTGCAAAAAATTAGCCAAATCGGAAATAATTTGCGCGCCTATCTAACTTTGATAAAATAAATGGACGAACCAAATATTTTCGATAAAACCGTTCATTTGCTTTATCAAATTTAGATAGGTAAATTATTTTTTATTTGACAATTTTTTTGCAAAGATAATCTATCAATAAAGATGATTATTAAGAACAGTTCGGATTGACACAAAACGATTCGTACGTATGAGCTCCAACAAAATCATATTTTAACATAAATAAGTTGAGATATACCTCAATAGAAGAAGACTATTTATATATATATATATATATATATTTCACCTGGCAGCTTGTTTGCTTTAATATAGATTAGAGCAACCTAACAAGGGATCATACAATTACAACACCAAAACAATCCCATTACCTTGCTTAGTTGTCAGCAGCCAAGTGCACCACACATGCCTTCACAGTGCGTGAGGTAAGACTTTTCGTCCTATAAAGAGACAGATCTGAGGGGGGGGCCCACTGGCCTGCCCCCACTACGGTAACCGTCACCGTTAGATCCGGCAAGTTGCATCACAGCCGCACGTAAATTTATTATGAATTTTACACTTAGCTGTTACAAATAATAATAATTAATTACTTTTGGGGGGTCTATAATGCGATCAAACGTAGTCAGCTTTTTAATTAGGGTTTGAAAGGAATGGGAAAAGGTCAGTACAGTAATCTGTGACTGTAATCTCAGGCCCAATATTCTTCTTGGGATTGATGGTAAAAAGAAATAAAAAGGAAATAAAAGAAAATAATATTAAAAAAACCCCCTCAGTTTCACTATAAATACTACCTTCTACCTCTACTAAACCTACACCTCCTCCTCTCTTGCCTATAACCCCCCTCCTACTTCGTTTTGGGGTTTGTTGTTGTTTTTTTTTCTCCTCTGCTTTTTGACAATTGATTCTTCTACCTACCTATCCCTTCATTCCCAGAATGAAGTTGTGGTTGGTGGAAGGTTCCAAGTATCTTATCTCTTTGTGTGTTTGGTGGGTCTCGATCGATCTCCATAGATGATGATGTTGGTGATGATCCTCTTTGTATTCTTCCACAGCTTTCTTGAACTGCATCTATGAGATCTTTGCATCTGTGAGATCCTTGAATGTGAGCCAGCAGTGACTCTAAATTGGCTGCGGTTCAATAAAGCTGTGGGAAGATACAGACAGGCTCAAGAAAATTCAGTGTCCGATCGATTCACTATCTTATATTGGTAGTACTCTTGATTTCTCTCATCTCTTGTTTGGTTATATGAATTAAGCCCTTAAATCTCTCTCTCTCTCTCTCTATATATATATATATTTAACTTGTACAATAAATTTTAAATCATCCAATTTTTAAATCATTTAGCACAATTGTGTGATGTAGTGTCATGTCAACATGGTTTTCAGTTGATTTATTGCACAATACCCATGAAAATTCAGTGTCTTCTTGATTTGATGAAGTAGGTAGCATGGTGGTGATGGGTTATGTCCAACCCATAATGGAAAATTCTTTCAACCCTAATATTTCTTAAGGGGGTTCTTGAAATAACAATTAATCTCATCTCTGATTAATCACATAGAGAGATCTGATTGCATTTGTATGTCCATATTCTAGAGTCATATTACAAAATTGACATCACAATTGCTCCTTCTAGCCGTTACCCTTTTTTGTTTTTATATTTGCCTCTAGAGATTTTCCAAGGCAATTTTTAGTGGTGCTGATTGATTTTCTATGAGTTCTATATTTCAGGGATGACAATGCACATCAGTAGCTAGTTCCTTGAGCAGAAATCTTCACCATAGTTAACCTCCCCCCCTCTCTCTCTCTCTGATACATGAGAACATTCTGGGTAAGTATAGTTTCTCTGATCCATTTAATCATTTCTATGTTTAATGATTTATATAATATTCAAGCAAGCAGAGATTAATTAGATTCTTGTCTCTTGAATATACTGTTAATCAATTTGCAGTGTGTATACAGCAGCACATGTGTTGGTTCCATTACAGGCTAGGCCATGTATATTTTCTTTTGTCTCAAAATTAACTGAACATGACTAATTGATCGATACTTTTAAACAACATGCTCTACATGCCTGTGCAAATCCATCTGCCTGATAGTGTCGGTCTGTAATTAAAGTTACAGATTGTTTAGATAGCTCAGTCATATTATATGTGATTCTGGTCAGATCGATCTCATAGTTTGCAAATGACCATATATATGATTCATTACAGTGTCATTTTATCTTGTTACATTAACTTAATTATTTCACTAGCGTGTGGTGTATGTGTAAAGCCGTACAGGTACGTGAAGCTTGATAATTTAGTGGGTAGCTAGCCTTTGTTTAATTGAATACAGAAGTACGTCTAAGGACTAAGCACTCGGTAACATTTTGTTGCAGGCCAGGCGGGACTTATTAGATCGATGGTACAATTTCGATCTGATTATTGAATTTTGCATGGACCACACCTAGGTTTTGGTTGCCCTTTCCTGATCTCAATTACTAGCCTAGTACTAGGGTTTAACTATGCAAGCCTAAGAGCGCAATTAATTTGAAATCTAATTGGTTAGGTGAAGCTAGCTTTCATAAAAAAGCAACAACATGATAAACCAAGAAAATGTGACCAAAGAGAGATCATGTGCGGCTGTTGATTACGGTTTTGTTTTCCAACATGGATGACAAAATGTAAAAAAGGTGATCCATATATATATTTTTCACTATATATAGCAAGGGACATGTGTCTTGGTGTAATATTGTTAAGCTATTTTCTCTTTGTACATTGAAGACAACTAAGATTT
This sequence comes from Dryas octopetala, assembly GCF_963921425.1. Classification (NCBI taxonomy): domain Eukaryota; kingdom Viridiplantae; phylum Streptophyta; class Magnoliopsida; order Rosales; family Rosaceae; genus Dryas; species Dryas octopetala. The sequence goes on along the minus strand of NC_141370.1, from coordinate 21,115,852 downwards.
GTCCTGTGTACATGTAAATCTTGCATGGCCTTAACTAAGAGCCAGACTAACTGACCAGACCAATATTTAAGAATATTCGTAACTGGCATATTCTATATATAAAGATTAATTGGGCTGGATTTACAGTTGGTGCGCTCTCACGGGGATGTGAATCCATCCAATTAATTGGCCATCCCTTTTGTCACCATAAATTAATTAAAGGCTTGCACAGGTCATATGATCCAACAACTTTTGATGAAATACAGGTCATATGATCTTAATGTCTCCCACTAATCTAACATATATTATAATTGCGGACCTTTTATTTACTGTGTAAGCTTTTTTTAATTTCTAGCTCTATACTTAATTTACGACCATCCATAGTGGATTTGATGAAACTTTTTTTGTTTTTCCAATAATTTTGATTTTCTAGTGAACATAGTGTTATCGTTGGTACATTTGTTAGCTTACTTTTTTTCTTTTTTTTGAGAAGCAAAGCTTAATTTTTTTTCTTTGTTATATGGCAGGCTTAATTTTTTTTCTTTGTTATATGGCAGGGCCAGCCAGAGCTCTGGCCCTGCCTAGACCCAAGAGGTCAGAAGTTAAGAAGGGGACAAGCCAAGGAAAGGGGGAGGAGAATCAAAAACATGAAGACCCAACTCAAAATCATGACTCAACTTACCCATAAAATCAGCAGCAAAGTTGGCCTCTCGATAAACATAGGAGAAAAGCTTCATTGATTAAACATTAATAGAAACATCAGAAGAAAGGGTTGGTAGCAGCCAAAGGGGCGCGTCCTCAATCCAAGAAACAAAGTTAAATGTAATAGATATGGAAAAAATGCTCACTTAAAAAATTTAATTTAAATGATAAGTGAGGGACAATACATTTAAGAAATAGATTTATTTTAATATTTATTGATATCAATCGTTTTGCTAAATTCGAGAGTTAGATGTATTGTCTCTTCATTCTCCCTCAAATTAAATACTCTAAGTGAGCACATCTGGTGATAATGGTATAGAATATGAGAATGATGAAGATTGATGATAATTAAGAGTTGATACGTACGTCTACCTGATGTAGCAGTACCTATAATGGTCAAGAAAGTTTCCATTTATCTTTGTTGATGATCACTTTCACTTGGGATATGAATCATGAAAGGTCAAACGCAAACTTGGAAGTTTTGATGATTTGATCATATATGTATTGCTTGAATGGTGGGTGAAAGGTTATAACACTGCAGTGGTGACTTGAACGATTGTTTCATTGTTTCAGGCCCCCAATTACAAACACAAGGGGTCAGAATTATTGCTTCTCTATGCCATATCTCTTTCAGTTGGCCATGCATTTACATGTCGTACGTACTGTTTCCATATATTATATTTCTTCACACAATCACACATCATTCTGTACTATTTGGTTAGCCAATATTTCAGAGTTTGGCTGCTTAGCTTTTGCAATGAAATTTCAACGTACAACCAGAAGATTCCCCAAATTAATTATGCCACACCAAATTATGTTAAACGGATGGAAAACTGAAGGATGTGAATTTATGAGGATTTTACGAGTGGTTTATATTTGTTGGGGTCGATATACGGGATTCAAATGTTCTTGTTGACACTTCTCACCTAGTGAAGAGGTGGCCCATGCAACTTTTAGTAATGAATAATTCATGCTTTTTTTTTTTTCTTTTCGGATTGTAATATTTTGACTTGTCTTTTCCTTGGTTGGTACAATGTTTTTTCTTTTTGTTTTTCTTTTTGATAAAGTGGCTGGCGATGTTTAATGTTATATATGCACACACATAGTTTGTGTGCGCAAGAATGTTTAAGCACTTGATGTTAAGTGCTTTAACAAAAATTAACTTATACCACGTTTTTAAGTCAATATTGTATGAAAATATAGTTAACATGTAAACAGTTTACAGGGCAATCAAGTAAATGTCTTCTTGTTTTCTATTAGCCATTAAATTTTCATCTAATAACTAATTAAGTTTCTATGTGATGAGGACAAATTGATATCTATTAGTTAGAAAAATAACATGTGATGATGACATATTGAATATGTATGGTGACGAATTAGCTAGAGGCACATATTTCCAATAAAATATTTTACTCTTATTTTTCTTCAGTTTGACTTGGTGTAGGTAGTTGCTAACGTTCTAAAATATTGGAAAAATAGATTATTTGACTATTTTTAATTAAGTTGCACCACTTGCACCCCGCTATTAACTTCCATGAATAGCTATGGATGGTGCCTCACTCACACAATGCATGGGTCATTGTCACTTAATTCACAGGGTATTAATGGCTGTAGCCTGTAGGCAACTGTGTATATACAAACAATAGCTTAGAGGACTCCCCAGTTCCTGATAACTAGGTCAAACGAAATTAATGTGGCCTATATATATAGTCGATCATTATTAATTAATTAATTAATTAGACATCTCTTTTATATATATGAATCAATTGAAGCTAACTAGCACAGAAGAGTAATGCAGGCCTCCCTGTCTGGCCTATTCTGAACTCATTTTCGTGGACCTACGCGTACCCCTACTAACACTGCAACCACGGGAAGAGCCTTTGTATATATTTATCAGAAGGATTCGTTTTATATATTTGTATATATAGCGTCACTTGCTTCAATTCCTCTATTAATCGTCCTTTTTTGTTCCACTCTAAACATGCATGTTACATTAATTACGTACCTATACTAGCTAGCTAGAGTCCCATTTAATTTTGCAGTGGTTCATTAATACAATTAATGGTCAAATTTTGTGCCTATACGGCGCTCACCATATATGATGCACTAATTGTTGCCCTACAATATTATAGGAAGTTATGAACTTGGAACAAAAGGTCACTAGCTTGCAAAATATGAATTTGTGTCTAGAAATTAAACCCCACAATGAAACAATTAAGTGAGAGATCGAAAGTAGTAAGTAGTCACTAGTAACATGTAAACTGAAATGAAGTAGTTGAAGAAGCATGGTGCTTTTGATGAACACTGACAGAGACAGGTAACTTTGATTGCTAGCAAGCTATTAATTGGGCAAGCTGCAGTTATAAAATTTGCCCAATATGCTGTTAATTTTATAATGTTGCATCCATTATCTGGCGTTTGATTGCAATTTGCCAAATACCATAGTTGCCGATCGAATTGTCAGTGCTATATATCTCAAATTATTCAAGAGGTAGGTAGGTAGGTAGCCAGTGTTTTCGTTGAAACAGTAGAAATATATATACATGTAACTAGTCGCAGTCTTACTCTCACAGATGATAATAAGAACAAATTAAGGGTATATCCATATCTGCAATGTGTTCAACACAAAAGTTAAAGCCAGCCGATCAACATGTTGCATTAATATGAATTATCCAGATACAGGTAATTAAATAAAATCAAATTGAAAAAATATATATATAGGTCCATTCTAACTACTTAATTAAGAAAGAAGCTATCATTGTCAGACCCAAAAGAAAAAAGAAGAAGCTATTAGTGGCCGGAGCCTCAACCACCATTCCAATCAGGAATAGTTATAAGAATGCATGCCAAATTTGGTTCGTTTTTTCTTCTTGGAACCACTGAAATGTTCATTCACACATAACTGCAGAAATCTTAATTGTCCAAACTTTTGTATAAGTTTTCATGAAATTCATGTGGCAGTAATGAAACAGAAAACATTAGAGATTTCAGTATTTTTTTATTTTTTTATGTTGTGATTTTGAATTTGAGTCTTGGATCAAGGGAAGCATAATTGTGTAGGTGAAACCAATGCATGACACCCTATTCTGCTGTACAAACATGCATCAGATCGAGCAAATTCATAAAAGTGACGGGGGTGAGAGAGAGAGAGAGAGAGAGAGAGAGAGAGAGAGAGAGAGAGAGAGAGAGAGAGAAAGGAAATCAAGGAGATCGAAGTGATTTACACTGATGTAAGAATGAGAGGAAGTGGTTAAAAAACTATGTCAGATAGGGACAAAGTTTAACCTTTTTCACAGAAATGTAGGAGAAGATGTGGAAGCAAAATCAAAAGGCTAACAGGAACAAGTGTCATCATTCATCATAAAAAGGAAAGCTAGGGAATCTTCTCTGAACAAACGCGAACTCATGATTTTATTTTCACCATACTCATTCAATCAATCAGAATATATATTATTTATTTATTAATATTCTATTTCAAAAATTAAAACTAATTGTACAGACAACACGAAATATATATATATATTAATTATAATTATTTTAAAAATTACCATTCTCTGCATCCCCTCCCCATGCATGGCCCAAACGTGTGCCAGTAGATATAACCAAGCTTTAGGGAAGAAACTGCCACCATATCTACTGAATTTGTTCTTCAATTTTTGTCCATGGGTTTAATATTTGTCTTCTGCTGCAGGCAAGCCTCTTAGTCTTACCAAATATCAAAACTTATGGAGAAGGGAAACCCACATTGTAACTCTGCATTCTCAGAACCTATTAATTATTCAAAAGAAAATACAGAGACAAATTTATGTCAGCTGGGGCCCCCTATATACATACATATAACAGTTCATAATTTTATTATAAGAATAAGTACATTTTCATACAAATCTGTTCAAATTGCAAGAGAATTGAATATATTTAGACAAATTATATATAAAATGAGGGAATTAAGAGAATTTGATGTAAGAAATTAAATCAGAGAATTACCTGCAGGAGATGAAGGATCCATGATCAACTGCTCGTACCCACATTGCAATTAAGCAAATATATGCAAAATTAAACCCTGAATTGTCATCTTCTCCCACAGCTTTCTTGAGCTTCCATGGGGCTAGTCTCGGAAAGAGATGAGACTGCTAGCAGAGAAGGAAGTTCAAGAAAGCTGTGGAAAAGCATGACCAGGACTTGTTGAACAAGTTTCATTCTCTATCTTCAGATCTCACATCCCCATAGCACCATATTCAGTAGTAACACAGACATATATACTACTTACTGAGTGTAAGTAGTACTTTTTCTTTGTGTATGAGAGAGAGAGAGAGAGAGAGAGAGAGAGAGAGAGAGAGAGAGAGAGAGAGAGATATGAGGAACTGGGAGATGGGAGATGGCCATACAAAGTCTTTCATCTCTTGGACCACTCTACAGTATATAATCTGTCTATCAGGCTATCAGCTTTATAGAGAGAGCAGAGAGAGAGAGGGTGGGGTGAGTAGGGTTGGTTCACTCTGCTCTCTCATAACCCATTTTTACCCACCAAAAGCTAGCCTTACTTTCCTAGCGAGTGCGCAGTGGGGTATATCTTCTATATATAAATACGTCACAAACAAATTACACATATATGTATATTTATAAAATAAAGAAATGCTAACTTACAGGAAACAAATTAACATAGTTTTGAAGGAGAAACAAAAAGAGAAATGAATAATATTTCAAAACCATCACCATCCCCATCCCCATCCCCATGATCACATGCCTCCATGTGGTCAAGATCTCTTCTTATTTTATTGGGATTTAAAGGTATGGGTTGTTTATGGTCCCCCAATCCTTATGTTTTCTTTTCTATATTTATTATTAAAGGTAAATAATAGATGTTATCATGATCACTCATGATAATGTAATTTTCCATATTTTAGATATTTTATGCATTTGAAATAATATTGCTAGAACCAATATTGTAACAACTTATATGTATTTATATAGATCTTCTAGTGGGCTCATGAAAATTTATAATGTAGAAGATTTATGAGACATTTAGACTATAGTAATCTTGTATTTCTTGCACCTCTTTTAAAAAAGTGTAGAGAAATATCACTCGACTAATAATTATATAATTTTATTGATAATGTTTCATTTTCAATTGAAAAACAACAAAAGGACAAATATATTTAAAATAAATTAAAAAAATTTTACTAAATGAAGTTAATAGTAGCAAAAAAATTATGAAATCAAAATTCCCTCTTGCATGCCCAACTATTTCTACCACATTCAAGAAAAATTCTACAATGCAAACACCGCCTAACATGCAGACATTTTTTTTGGCGGATTTACATACTTTTCTATTACTAAGGTATAAATTCTCTATCATTAATATATTTGTATGACATAAAGTATTTACACGTAAATATGTTCTCCACATTTAATTATGTTTGTCTTTCAAACCAATCCAACACTTACCTTACGCGTGCGTGTGCTGTCATATTCTAACCTATTATAGAATGGTAGTAGATGATGAGATTTTTCATTAAAAACAAGATAAAGTAGCAATCTAAATAGGGTACATCCATTCAACAAAAAAAGAAAAAAATACATAAAAGTAGCCCTAACCTTCGCGGCCCTTTCAATTTTCATTTTTGAATGACGTTTGTGGGACATTGATGTTTAAAATTCATGTCGTTGGTGATGGGATAAGGTGCATCACAACATACAATATGGAGGTCGGATAACATAAGCTACTACAATCACATGATGTGCGGTCACTCTGGTCAGCGATGATGTGTTAAACGGTTAAAGTGGTGCTGGTGTTGGGCTATGGGCCCGCACCAACTGGCCCATGAGCCCAAATTATTACTAATCAATTTTTATTTTATTTTATTTTTATTTTTAACTCAGACCCCTCACCCACGGTTACATCAGTTTGATTTTTATGTAGTGTGCGCGTCTCCCCCTAGGCCATCCTTGTGACCGTTTTATCTGCTTCAATATCTTCACTCGGATTGTGGGCTTTAATGTTAGAGTTGTATGTGGGCCATGTGGGCCTTTTATTTAGCAATATCATGTGGCATACATCTCTTCCAAGAATCTTTTTTTTTTGGCCAAGACTTCCAAGAATCTTTTTAAACAAGCACAACACAAGTACACAACAGCCAACAGGCATCCTCTCTTTTATTTTTTATTTTGGTGTCTGAACGAATATCCTTTTAATTTGGGTTGGTTCGTCATTTCCTAAATCTAAGTCATGCCTCTTACTAAAGAAAGATGAGAAATATTCTCCAGATAAATTTTGAAAATGAAAAATTGAAATAAAATGTTAAAATTCCAATTTTTTAGAATCGAAATGGGAATACAATTTTTCTTAAGAAATTTTTTAATTTAGAATTGAAATACTCTGTTTCCGATATTGATATGGTCAAAACACATCCATCCTGATGAACCCATATTTGTTTTACCAGTCTTTAATCACAAAAGCTTAAATGTAGGTTTTTTTTTTTTTTTTTGGTGAGATAAAATAGAGAGTTTGTGGGTCAAGTTCGTACTCGATTGTATATAAATGGTTAAGAAGCCTTTGTTGCATTTCCCTTTTTGTCCCGCCAAAGGCGCTTCTCACTAGCATCTTTGAGACGTGCCATGATCTGTGGACATAGTCACTTGGACACTTGCCATTATTATTATTATTATTATTATTTTTAGTTCCGAAAGAATAAAAAGTGATGTGAAAAAAAAAGGAGTAATTTTTTGAATTCAAATAAAATTACGAGTACACATTTGACATTCCTAGCAATGGCTAAAATTCTGGGGGGGAAGTTTTCAATTACTTATTTACCCAATAATAATTTAAAAAAAGGAGAAATAATATATAGAGAGACAACATATAGAATTTAGTGGAAAGAAGACAAGATACTTGTTGACAAATTCTTCAAGTCACATCTATCACATCACAATGTCCTGATCAATACATCTTACTGCAAAAAAGAAAAGTCTTACTCCTCTTGGATACTTTGTAATCAAGTCCATGGCCATGGGGCATGAGCTAGCTATCATAACGTACATAAACGATGTGGTATATTTTATCTTTATGTCCAATAATGACCCCACACAAACGACCAATTGGGCCTAATTTGAAAAACCCAGATCGATCACAGACTTGCTTACCTTGTAAATGAGAGAAAATTGACCGAGAGGCGAGAAACAAGAATATCATAGAGTTGCATATATATATGTATGATTTGCATTGATCGATCTATTTTGATTTTGCAGGATGAACAGTATGGTAGGTCTCCTTTTTCTAATACTTTTCACTGCTGCCATTTGGTCATTGAGTTGTGCCATTCATCTATCTGTTGTGTGGTACAGAATGGGGCCAAAAACACCATAAAGCTGTGGCATCATTTTGAGTTTCAGGGAGAGCTTGAGGTGCCACAATGAAAACCCAATTCCTTTTATATGATGAATATATTTTTTAAAAAATTTACAGATAAAGAGACTCACAAATTACAATTCACTCAATTTTATTAACTACAATACTTTGCATTTGAACAAATATATCGTGCAATTACTGGCAAATTATACTTTAACCATTCTTATAAGAGTTAGAACTCTAATGCTTGTGTAATTACTCACAAACTATACCTATCAGATTTTTTGCTCATGTAAAAGTTAGAAGTTAGAACCAGACGCTTAGAGTTACATTTGGTCTTAAGCTCGTTCTTTACTAGCTAGTGAGCCATCTATGCATGGTAAATGATGATGATTCTTCCTTCCTTTTCATACATGCATGATACATAAACATACAAAGCATAAAATAAAAATGGTAAATTGTGCATGTCCTTGTAGTACTAATGAAGTGTGCAAACGAGCATGATAGTTTGGCAGGCTAGGTAGTGAGTGGCTGATGGATCCACCACCCAAGCGTGTGGGGAGAGGTGAGAGGACAAAGAGGGCAGAGGGAATGATAAGATGGTTCTGTTATCATTGTAAGATTGTGATAATTGAAGGGACCCACAACCCTAGCTAGCTAGTAGCTACGCTCCAAAATTCCAAATCATCAATGAATTTGTGCAATGTTATACCGTCATATGATACATGACAATTCAAGTGCACGAGCATCCTCATCGCCTCAAAAACATATGCCTCAAAAACATATGCAGCTAGCAGTGGTACGGAATATCAATATAACAACCGTATCATTCTCTTTTGCTCATCCAGTGAGAGGTAGTTTTGAGAATCAAATTGAAGAGAGCTTTCGGTTCTAACGTAATATTGAACTATCGATGAATTCATATCATTTTTTGTGTGACGGTTGAAAGTTAACGTTAAATAATAATGATGGACGGACAAGAATTAGAGTGAATTAAAGTGCATCATGTGGAATTAGGGTATTAGCCAATGGAAGAGGGATAAGGTGTAGAGGTGGGGACATGGGAATGGGGGTGGGGAAGTAATAGCTAGGTGCATGTGATTATCCCTTGGAGAGGAATAAAGCGTACGTAGGAACGGGACGGGATTGAAGGTGTAGTAGGCAGGGTAAGTTTGTCTGTATGCTTGAGATGGTCTCTGGTCATTGTCATGGGGTCACTCAACAGCCTGTTATATACACTACAAATTTAAACCCCTAAAACATAACATTACATTACAGCCTCAACATATTATATTATTATATCAAGAATTGCATATTTGATATTTTCCATTATTTGCACATTGCATCTTATTTGATTCTCTGTTTTGAGGGAGGCAAATTTTGAACAGCACTAGGATGGGCCCACCACTTGAACTGAACCAACAGTCTTATATATAAAAAATGGGCCCAAACCTCAATAATGATCGATCCATCATCACATGCATGATGCATGCATGCATGCAGTTTTGATTTTCATTTCAAATCTAGCAGCTACCTAGCTACCTAGCTACCTAGCACAGCAGCTCTCCCATTTGTTAAACAAATCGAAAACTCTACACACATGGGAGACATTGTATTCTTGTTTTTCACACACACACACAAACACTCATGGTTGTGTAAATAAAAATGAACAGGTGATAGAGACTGCGCAGTCTGAGCTAGAGCACCAACACATGTACCTGTTACATAATTCCACAAAGATGCGTGACAAAGCCTTAAAAGAGTTTTTGCAGATGGGGCTCATGCAAACAATGAAATCCTTATCTTCAGGCCCATCTCTAGCCCCATAGTTGTTGGACTTGTCTGATTGGCCAACTACATTTTGGGAGGGATCAGCTGATTCAGCTGGGACCTAATATTAAACTTTAATTATCCTTCAATTTCATTTTAAATCCATGATTAATTGAACTGTATATTAAACTTGCAAAAGGAAAGTATCTCCAAAAAAATTTGGCTATGTATTATATTCTTCTACATGTGTTGGTCAGGGTCTAGGCCCAGTTGGCCCACTGCTCCTCTGCATCCTTTTCTTCTCCTGGTCTCATACCAAACATTATTAATCTTGATAATTCAAAACTATTTGAACAAAAAATAAATGACTGGAGAGTTGGGCCACTGTGGAGTTATTTCACTGATGGGCTCAGTCCAAGTACTTGGCCCTTTAGATTGTGTGGAGTTTCAAGTCCAATTGGTTCTGACGGTTGATACTGGGCGGCTTCAGGACTACTGGCCGGGCTTTCTGTTAAGATTTCTTTTTTCTTTTTGGTTAATGAAGTGGAACTTCGCATCATGTATTGTTGTCCAAAACTGGTTTGAGAAATCTTGTATTGGAAAATTAATATTAAAAATAACATCCCCAACATATATACTTTGGTTACTTTGGTAGATAGGTAGCTAGCACTTTCTCAATGAAATTAAAGACTTGTTCTTTTTTGTGAAACTATCTTGATTAAGTGATGAGAATCAGATTCTTGGGATCGTTTCCTAGAAGTTATGGTCAATAAACCAGTGCAACAAAGCAAGGTATATGCTATAATAAAGCGAGTTATGATCATATATATTTAACGACTTTTGACCCAATATGGTGTTCCATAAAAATTCCCACTTCCATAGAGTTTTTGCTTTCTAGCTAAAAGCACAAAGCACAAAGCACAAACAGAGAGGAAATTCTACATTACTGTTACACTCCACCACCAACATTGATTTATTAATTTGGAACATTTTTAAACCCTTCCACTAAAGTACAAGCCAGGTCATCAACCATTCTCTCGATCTCTCTGTCTCTCTCACTATCACTCTCTTAACAGCTAGCTATATATGATTGGTATTATTGGTTCAATTTGGTTCAATGCTTTACCTGCAATATAGGACAACTAGACCCTCAATTAATGGTGTTTTGGGAAGGAGGTGGGGCAAAAATACTGCTTGTCGTGCTTGCTATATAGGGTGGAATAGTACAACATACACATCATTTTGCTCCACACATTAATTCAAGTGCCGACAGTGTCATACTGTCTTGTATCTAATTCTGTTTAATTATATCACATAACCAAAATGTAAAACCTTACAATTACGTGCATGATTTAATGAGGACCAGTTTTGGAGAGATTAACCAGAGGTTCAAGTAATGTAAAAAAAATAAAAAATTTAAGCTTCAATCTAAAAATAAGAAGTCTAATTAAAAAAAAAAAATTATGTGAATGTATATGAGGGGTTGAAAAAACTCAACTTTTATGATATGACTTCGACCCCCTAAATTTCTAAACCAACTCTAAATTTAATGCCACCAAAGATCTGAAAAAACAAATAAACAAATAAATCTTTAAATTTTCAACTTAAATTCAATGTATTACTTTACATATATTGAAAAAGACTAGTACTAGAGCCTAGAGCTACTAAGGGCTAGTTTGGTATTGCTGTGAGAAAAAACAGTTGTGAAGTAAAGTCAGCTGTAAAGTAAAACAGTTGAGTATTTGGTAAACTATGTTTTCAAATGTATAATTACTAAAATTGACATAATGCTGAAAATGCATTTCACTTATTTGTTTGGTAAAAATAAATTGTTTTTTTACTTGTTTTTGAAATTTTTGACTACAAATTTTTATTAGCATTAATTTTCTAAGAACAACATTATTAAATAAGTATGCCTATTATTTTTTTAGGTATATTATAATTTTAATCGTATAAATAAAATATCATAATTAATTATCACAATATAAAATATAACTAACAATGAACATATTGTTTAAAAATTATAGAAATCAATAAGAGTATTATGGGTAGAATAAAATATTCATTATTGTTGTGAGTCATTACAGTTTTCAAAAGCACCTAGAAACCTGCTTTCTATTTTTGCTGTGGGGAGTTGATAATTGTGGGAAAAAACAATTTTTTATTTTTTTACCAAATACCAAAACTGCTCTAGGTGATTAAAAATTGTCACACAGTATCTTTTGAGTACTCTACCGCAATCCCAAACGGTCTTTTAACTCTTACACTAACTTTAAAATTACAACCGACAATTTTACATTTATTCATTTTTAAATTTGCTTTACACCTCATTTATTTTGTCAGTCTGTCACGTTAGTAAGTGAAGTATTATTGCTTAAACAAATAGTATGCATGTCAGCTTTGTAAATATTTTTTTTAGCACTACATAAATATATGTCTAAGTAGTCACGTGACATATCAAATCATACAAAAAAATGTCATTTGTATGTATAATATTTTGCTTATTTTCTAATTCGACGCGGTTTTGTGGGATCAAAAGCTGACCAAAAACCGCGTAAACCCAAATGGAGTCTTCAAAGCTTTTGAAGTCACAAAGGATTCGATAAGAAGACAAAGTTCTCTTTGCCCCTCAATTTGTTCCTCCTCTTGTTCTTCTTCTCCTTCTTATCTTTTTCTTGTTGGTTGTTGTGGATCTCCAAGATAAAACAAAAATGGTGTTAACCAGCATACTGTTGCTAGCAGTTCTGTTTCTTGCTGGCCTTATTAATATTTTATTCTATTTCCCCACCAACAAGTTCCTTGCATGGTTTCAGTCTCTGTTTCAAGCCACCTCCACCTCCACTTCCACTACTACCACTCCACCTTCTCCCAACGACAAACAAAGGAATACTGGTAGCTCCCAAAACAGAGCAGAGGGGTCAGCTGAGCTTAAACAAGTGTTTGCTACCTTCGACAAGAACAGTGATGGGTTCATAACAAAGCAAGAGCTGAAAGAGTCGCTGAAGAACATCAGGATCTTCATGAGCGACAAGGAGGTGGAAGAAATGGTGATGAAAGTGGATGCAAATGGAGATGGGTTGATCGACTTTGACGAGTTCTGCTTGCTGTGTCAGTCCATGATGATGCGTTCTCAAGAGGTTAGTAGAGAGGAGGAGGAAGAGGAGGAATTGAAGGAGGCTTTTGGTGTGTTTGATAAGGACAAAGATGGGTTGATTTCAGTGGAGGAGTTGGGGGTGGTGTTGTGTTCATTGGGGTTGAGAGAGGGGAATAAGGTGGAGGATTGCAAGGAGATGGTGAGGAAGGTTGATAGGGATGGGGATGGTATGGTTAATTTTGATGAGTTCAAGAAGATGATGAAAGGTGGAAGACTTCTCTTAGCCCATTAATCAATTTTAAGTAGTCTCTCACTCTCTCTATTCTATAAGCTCTTCTTTCCAAAGCTGAGTAACAGAGTAAGGCCTTTCAACTCTGCCTCAAACAAACAATTAATTTCACTCCTCACACCCACACACACACACACACACCAAGATGTATAGGAAACAAAAAAGTCTTTGTGTCTCCACACTTAGTTTCCAGCCTTCATCTCAATTTCACAACCTTACAAAAATTAGGAGAGCAATAGTGCAGGGTGTTCTTCCTCTTCAACTAACCTCTCTCTCTCTCTCTCTCTCAAGTATTTTATTTTAACTTTTCATGGCAGACCAACTATCATGGTCTAAGCCTATAAGGTTTTAGAAATGTACTTTTATTTTCCATGTTGCTGTATGAATATCAGAATATGGGTTAGTCTAGTCTACGGTCTACCTTGCAATTGTTTAGTTTGAGCCTTACATCATTAAATGCTTTGTATAGTTTCAAACTACAACTACTGTGAGCAATTTGTCCTTTTCCTTGTATACATGAACTCAATTGCAAATTTCATGGCTAGCTGTAAGCATATGTGTCAATAAATAAACCCACAATCTTCGTTGGCATTTGCATTGAAAAGAAAAATGTCAAAAGCAACAACGATCTCAAAGCAAAAGCTATATAAACTATATATGTATTTTGGTCCCTACACCAAGACTTTGTGAAACTTTTAAATTGTTATAAGTTATAACAGAGGCACCAATATATATATATATATATATATATATATATTTTTTTTTTTTCTTTTCTTAAGAAAGATGCTCATGAAGAAGTTGACCCAATAGTGCGATTCAGAAAAATGCCGTCGTCCTGAAGCAATCCCAGGAGAAAGAGGTTAAGTTTATGACAAAAATTATCATAAGCTCGGATTTGGAGCAGAGCTCCTTCTATTTTGGCAAGTAGGCATCTTTTGCAAAACATAAGCTTTTAATCCCAATGAAGTCGCACGGTTATGAAGCCAAACTTGAGATTGATCAGATACCATTCAAAGATGATAACTAATGGCATGATCAAATCTCTCGATTGGTATGGCATGGAATGTACAAAAATTCAACCTGAGAAATTCGACAAAAATGAAAAGATTTAAAGCACATCTTCTCTTTATTAAAGTATAAAATACAATTAAATTACTAAATGTTACGTCCTATAAAATCTAGAAAACATCGACTGGTATGAAAGTTGCTCCAAATTAAAGACAGTGATGGACCAAATGGAACCAGAAGAAATCCTCCGCATTGTATTAGAATGAAACTATTTGTGTCTTCATCATAACAGAGGAAAGCCGCTCCATATATAGCCATCTGCATACCAATTTACCACGATTCTTTTTTTAGAATACATCAGGATGAAAACGCCCTGGGATGGAGCTGCTTTGTTGAGCTTGCTTCAGGTGCATTGTCAGTGCATAGTTGTTCACCTAATATGGTGTCAAAAGCATAAATAACTAGTAATCAGAGATTCAGAATACATGGAATTTAGAAAGACACAGTACAGTTTATGCAAGCAATGACTATTAAGAAGCAAGAATCAAATCTAAATGAACAAGGTAGCAAGGGAATTATGTAGATGAGCAGCTTTTATAAAGGCGACATTTTCATGTCATTTTCTCCCTAGGGGAGAGAAATATAAATAAGAGCAGTCTTGTAGTAGTTGACACAGAGAACAGGCCCAACCTACATCCAAGTATACGATTGTATAAACTGTTCCAAAGTTAATAGGTATATGAGCACAACCTCGAGTGTTCTCAACTGTTCCTGATACTGGGACACCAGTTGCTTCAGATTCTGCAATTCCTGGCCTCTATCTTCGTATTCTTTCTGACGTTCATGCTGAGTAGATACAGCTCGCTTTAGGATTGTATTTTCCTGAATAAGAGCTTCCACTTGTTCCTTCAGCATCATATTTTCCTACACCAAGGCAAATCAAAAGCTAAGCCTTTAGAAAGAAACCAGCCGTTATAAAATTTTACATCCTCAAACATCCCCAGGTTTTATGCAACAAACTGACCCGGGTAAAATGGAAAGATAAGAAGTATTACAAAAAAAAAATACATTGTATATACAACACAAATAATTATAAAACATCCAAACCTGGTGAAAGCTTTGGGCTGCCTCTGCAGTTGCACGTGCACATATGGACTTCTCCAAGACCTCAAGCACTCTTGAAGCACGAGCTTTAGCATCATCCATGTTGGAGGCACTCATCATCTCTCTAACAAAGAGCTCCACCCAGTCTGCTCCATGCATGGGAAGATTATTGGAATCTGATGGATCCTCAGCAACGGTAGCCTCTGCATTTGTTGCTAATGCACCTGAAACAAAATATTGAGATACTCCCTTTAGAGAACTGCCAGTGTCAAACTAGTATCAAGAGGACCAAAAACTTCACTTTTTGAATACAAATCACAGTATTATTCTTGAGGAAGGTGATATGAATGTTTCATAACATAAAAAACAATTAAACTTCCAAGAAAAAGCAACTCGTAAGGAAAAGAAAATACTGCTACAACCCAAAAAAACAAAGTGGTTGGAGTCTTGGAGATATCCTTGTCTAGGAACAGAAGAACATTCAAAAGTAAACTGGAAACATCCATAAATGTGAAGCCCATGTTAAAGTTGTAATATCAGGAAAATATCTATTCATACCTTGTGACTGGAGCTGCACATTTGCTTCTGATGCTACATCAGATTTGCCTGCAGCAGAGCCTAAACGCAGCTCATTCAAACTTCTAATAGCTGAATCCAAATCATTACCACATTCTTCAAGTGCTCTCTCCAAAAGCTAGGATAACAATTCAAAATGCTTAGTATTTTGTCATCTTAATTGAGTACATATGATACACATCCTCCAAAATTATAGAGAGATCTTCCATCAAGAAAAAAAAAAAAAACAGTATAAATATATGTGGGTTTCAATTACAGGACGTCACGAATCATCAACGCGATCAATGGCATTGAGGAGCATTATGCATCCGCATGATACAGGTGAAACGTCTTGTACATATATGCACACACACAAACATATGTATCTGTATGTGTATATATGCTTAATCACAGCCAAAAGATTACATCTTTGAGTGCAACAAAACAAATATAGCATAGAAATTAACGATAAACATGTCACTAACTCAACAAAACGCACAAGATTCCATTTGTAGTTTGACAATTGTGCTAAATTATGAGAGAGAGCTTGGTTTTCTCATCTATCGTAAAATAACTTTCAACGCCAACAACATAATTTAAATCAACAGCTGACTAAGCCCTAAAGATATCGACTTTAGGGATTGAAATTTACGAAAATTGAAAAAGATGACGAATCGAAACCTGGCTGTCCATGTCCGGGAAAATGGCCCTGAGGTGTTCGATGGAATGAGAAGCAAACGACGTCGGAGCGGGAGGAGAAAATCGAACTGGCGAAGAAGAACAGCGAATTCTCTTGGAGGAGACAGGAGGAGACGTTGAGGGCAGCTCTTCGAATATCGATGATCTCTTCCCGCACACGATGGCAGACATGTTTTGCCTTTCACTCTCTCTCCGCCGCCTCTTCCTCCAGCCTCCGCCCCCCCTTCCTCCTTCTCATGCAGCGCACCGTTTCGATCTCAATTCCCCCAATTTTCTTCCACCGATGATTTTCCGATCCAGATCGGACTCCCTTCAACCTATTTTTCAACTATTTCTATTTCTATTTGTTATAATTAATTGATTTTGTTGGGAGATGAAGAATTCTCTCTAGCATTTAATCGGCTCTGTCTGTGTGTCTGAGTCTGAATGCTTTGCTTTCCTCCATGGCTTTTTGGCCTTGCCTCGTCAGGGAGTTGATGATCGTGTAACGGCTGTGTAGGAGGAACGACCAATTGGATGAGGCCACGTCAGAGAAGGAAATGGAGTTTTTACGTTTTGTTGGATGCTATTGGGTTTTGCTTCAGGTTTTGGATGGTGGGATGTGTTTTGAGTCTTTTGACTCTTTTTGAGGTTTCTTATCTTGTTTGACGTTGCTTTATAGTTTATTGTTGGTGTTGTTCAAGGAATTGGTGCCGCCCTGGTTTGCGAGTCAATAATTTTTTTTTTTTGAGTGGTACTATTCCCACCCACCAATTCTA
This sequence comes from Dryas octopetala, assembly GCF_963921425.1. Classification (NCBI taxonomy): domain Eukaryota; kingdom Viridiplantae; phylum Streptophyta; class Magnoliopsida; order Rosales; family Rosaceae; genus Dryas; species Dryas octopetala. The sequence continues at coordinate 21,098,549 of NC_141370.1, read as the reverse complement.
TTTTCCCACCTCTTCTTTTGTTAAAAAAATAATTACTAAAAAAGACACGCTAAAAAAACAAAAAAAACTCAAACTGTCATGTTGGATTGCCATGGCAACCCATCTTCCATGACATTGCAGCACTCCTACACACTTATCAATTATCTTAAAAATTGACTATATATTTCAGAATCATAATATCTTAAATATATAAATTACAATTACAATTTACTAAAAAAAAAAAAGATTAAAGTTGCGATATTCAATATCAAAATTTTGCATGTACATAAATTTTCCGAACATAGTTAAAATACTTGATTCTTTATAAAACTAAGCACAACGAGTGCTCTTAATATCCATATTATTATCCAACCCATTTAGAATGTATATATATATATGACAAATAAGTGATGATTAGTATAAGAAACTAATTTATACTTTCTAGGGGTTGCTAACTAGGATTATAGATTAGAACTTCGTTAATTGGTAATTTGTGCAAAACTCGTGTAGATTTTTTTGCTGATGTCATGTTAGTTTTTTATTTTTTATTTTTCTAAGTTTAGGATTAGTGTTAGGTCAGAGAAAGAAAGAAAAGGAAGGAGAAATGCTTGGGGCAATTTTGGAATAATGGGGGGTGAGATAAGTAGATTAAAAAATTTTAAAATTCAATGGAGGGTGTGGAAATAAGGTGGGTTGGAAAATAATATTGAGGGATAGGAATAGTACCATTTTTTTTTTTAAAAATATTTTTGGGTGGGCTAGGAAGGAAGATTGGACTCATTTAGGCCCAACCCGACTAAATCGAATGTGGGGGACATGACTGAGCCCAAGCCCATGTGTATTTGCATCCAACCCAATTTGATTTTCATAGACACAACATAAGGTAGATGTCTCTGGAGGCCCAACCAACTCATGCTTCCCGAATCAATTGAGTAAAATAATGCTATTAGACTCTCTCTCTAATGTTGTGGGACACAGGTGAGTCTCACCTCTGTTAAAGAAATGAAACATAAAATGATCGATTAAGATATGTCTAAATAATTTTATTTCAATCACTATAATTGCAAGCATAATTGTGGCGTTTGACAAGATAATATATTAGATTGTTTAGCAAGACAACATAGAATGATATAAATTTGGTGCATAATATGTGTTTCAAGTGTTTCATATATTCATGGTTCCCATTCCCATGGTTTTGCTTTGAGGCTCGGAGGCAAACTAGTATCATTGAAACAAAAAAAGTGCAAGCAATATATAAAATTGGGTCTAAAATAGAGTGGCCCAAAAGATGCTACCAACCTCCACTCAGACGAAGTGATGATGGGTCTAGCTTGTCCTGCAATCACACCCAGTTGGTTTTTGGCTTTTCAAACTGAGATCATGTGGTGGAAACTAACTAGTCAAGAAGCTGCAGCTTCGCATCACCTATCCATCAATGGCACCTAATTGTTTAAATAGTTCCAAGGATGATGATGTTGATGTTGATGATACTAACATATATGATACATGCACATGGAATTAACCATATATGCAGGTTGCACGTACAAGTGGTTCTCTGTTTGGGGTGCTAGCTGTTTATACATATCAACAGGAAGGTTTTCAGGTAGTGCCCAAATAAATTTGATCACTTTAAAACATACCCTATTACTGAATATGGTTGATGGATCTTGTTAGGTTATAACCTAGCTAGTTTTGGGTAAGGTACATGAGATCTGATAGAGCCTGATCGATCATATGCATGAATATGCCTGATCCTACATGTTGCCCAATGGGTACCTAGTTACCTAGTTACCAAGTAAGTCCAATTCAAAAAGGGCTTGGTATATTCGCAATGCAGTGCATATATATATTTGTTACTCCGAAAGCATTAATTTCAAGACATCTTGATCATCTTTCTAGTTTCTCCCACACCAATTTAGGGCTGGGTAACTTTATACCTCTGAAATAGGATATCTTGTTTGCCCATATGATGATCTTGAGTGGGCTGCACTAGTCAGTGGTTAGTGTCCTCTCTCTCTCTCTGGTGGGGCCTACAGTAAGACCCACACACTTAGTGGGGGCAATGGGTATAACCCCTTTCCAACAAGGCCTTTGTCAAGTTGCAAGGCACAGTGTAGAGGAAAAGGAATATGATCTCGTATTGCTTTTCTTCATCAGCCAAAGCATCATAGAATACAATTTTGTTTTATGGTTGGTTGGTTGATGAAATGACCTCTCACCAAGCACCCCCTTCCCCTCCTCCCCCACTCACTCTCTCTTTCTTTCTTCCCTTTAAAAAGGCCCTTCAAGAAAAACCCACCTATGATAAGCCTCTTAATTAACCACCCAATCCCATATAGCTAGGAATATATCTACACTGCCATTTGAGAGAGAATGATGGGATTGCACTCAAATATGCTCTTGACTGTCTTTCTATTAGTTTTGACCAAACAATAATACAAGCAACAATTGTTTATCTAAGGGCACTTACTAATTTGACCCTTTATTGGGAAAGCTTTTAGAGATTAATTTTTACATATTACAAGCTCCTTGTAAGGAAAGAAGTCTCTGCTTAGGTGCCAATGACATTGACATTGGCACCCTTCATCTGCAATACATATTATTCAGAATTCTGTCAGGCCTCGTGAGTCAATCTACATGAAACAATTTTGCATCAATCATGCATAAAATTTAGTCAAAGGCAAAGGGTCCCCAAATTTATTACTCCTTTTCTTAGGTAATGAAGAAATCAGAAATGATATTATGGGAAATATTACTACTACAACAACCTGCTTTGTTCTCCCGTCTCTTTGAAATCAAGATGGTTGTTTGGAGCATCAGTTTATGAGCTTTAATTGAAGTAGTAATTGGTTTGAGATGTATGAAATGAGAGTAGAAGTTCTAGGTTCACATTTTCATAAAGGGAAAAAAAAAACATTAAAACATATCTTAGTTATGATGTTAATTTACTTTATGTCACCTAATTTTTTTTTTCGTGTTTAAAATTATTTATTTTTACCCACTAGCTATTCAGATAAATAATTTATATATATATATAAATAAAACCCAGATAAATATTTTTTCGTGTTATTAGAAGTTCTTTTGGATATATATAAAAAGTGTTATTAGAAGTTCTTTTAGCATGCCATTTCTTATTAATTTACAAACATGCATATAGTTCATCAAGGATAGCATTTTGAGATATCCAACACTAATACACTATTCTCTCAAAAGACATGATGGGTTTCACTTGATTGCCAAAACTAAACAGTTGCTAGATTGGTAATTTTTGGTAATTTTCTCAAGTGAGGAGAGAGAGAGAGAGAGAGAGAGAGAGAGAGAGAGAGAGAGAGAGAGAGAGAGAGAGAGAGAGAGAGAGAGAGAGCATCCCCCACACAAAAGGTGGTGGCAAAAAAGTTCTTTTTGTACACACTGCGATGATGGCGATGATGATGTCTGCAATCTCCAACAGCAGCAGCAACACCAACACCAAAAAAACCAACACATATTCCCCTCTCTCTTTTTTTCTTCTCTATACCACCACTCTTATTTCCTCCTCTTTACATCCATAAGCATGGTTAATCTGTCTCTGTTCCCTCACATCCCATGCAATTTTGCTGACAACCCATGAAAGCTAAGACCTTCAAAGAGCCATGGACAACAAGTGTGGGTGCTGGGCTGTCCTCAAACGCGGCGTTAGTGGTGCCTGCAAGTCCTCTGCTTCCAGAGACTCTGCTAACACTATCCCTCGTACTAGTCTTGTTTATGATGCAGGTATTGTTATAATAACATGTCCAGCTAACAGCTTGTGTTTTCATTGTGAAATTTTTCAGTTTATGGGTTTTCTTAAAGTGTTTGAATCTTAAAGATTGATCTAATTGTCTCAGAATGCTCCATTTCTTATGGGTGTGCACTGTCTTCAATTTCTCCCAGACTTTGATACTGCACGCTCTCTCTGTCTCTCTCTATGAATTTTACAAACAATTCAATACAGCTCTAGTGTTCTTTTCATCTGGGAGTGATTCTATCCTCAGTTTTCCTCCCTTTTTTTTTTTTTTTTTTTCTCTGGACAGTTTCAAAATTTTGTGGTTCAGAACAGTCTCTGCAGTCTTATTTGTATTGGGGAATCATGATGTAGTTGTAATTTAGACTACAGATCTCAAACTTGGTTTCTGCCAGTTCTCTCTAAGATCGGCTAGCCTGTGCTCTAGACACCAAAGATTGTCATCATTTTTTTGCCTCTATTTCATTCTCAGCTGAAGATTATGAGAGTGATTTATACCTGGTGGGCTGGTTCCTTCTGATGGATGCATAAATACTCTTCTTTTTTGGTACAAAGCAGGCCAAAGGGGAAGGGGGGGATTTGAACTGTGGCCTAGGTTGTGGGTAAATGCTCTCCATCACTGAAGCTACAAGCCCCCACCATAAATACTCTTCTTTGGTTGATGGGAAACCAAAGTTTTAATCTTTATGAATTGGACGTAGGCTTCATACCACTTGATATGTCATTAGTTTCCCAAATATCTGCAAAATTTGAGTTTTCAGGTTTTCCCCCTTTTAATAATCTCTTTTATCTCAATTTGGCTGCATAAGTTCAGTCCTCTTGGAATATTGGTTGAAAATGATCTATCTCTGCAAAAATTGTATTTTGATGTTCTTTGTTAAAATGTCTAAATCAAGCAATAAAAAGAGTTGTGTGATTGTTACAGCTCAGTTTTGGCTAACACTCATTCTGTTGTTACAGCAACGGAAACCAGATATCTTAACGCTAGCAATAGGGACCTCTTGCCCCCTAATGAAGCTCAACTATCCTCTGACACTCCCAATCCACCACCATCAGATGAGGAGAAGTTCACTCGCCAGTTGCTCCAATTTACTTTTCAGGAGCTAAAAGCTGCAACCGGGAACTTCAGACCTGATAGCATTCTTGGAGAAGGCGGATTTGGATACGTCTTCAAAGGTTGGATAGAGGAAAATGGGACAGCACCAGCAAAACCTGGTTCAGGGATTACAGTAGCAGTTAAAAGCTTAAAGCCAGATGGTCTCCAAGGCCATAGAGAATGGGTGGTTAGTAGAATATATGCCTTGGGTTAGTAGATTATTGTTGATAGAGGATTGTCTTTGAGGCACTGAAAATTGGGAGGGTGACATGTGGCAATTTCTTTGATGCAGGCTGAGGTCGACTTTCTGGGACAGCTCCACCATCCTAATCTTGTAAAGCTTATTGGGTATTGCATTGAAGATGATCAGCGTCTACTCGTTTATGAATTTATGACCCGAGGGAGTCTTGAAAATCATCTTTTCAGAAGTGAGTGAACATTTTCTTACCTGTCCCTCCTTCCCATCTATGTTAGATCTCTTGTAATGTGATTGATTTTGGAATTCTCCACTAAAAGAGTTGTTAGGCATAATAAATTTCCCATTTTTAATATTGAAAATTTTGTCTTGTAAGTAGTAATATCACAATGAATTTCAGTTTCCTGTTTACTAGGCCATTTTTGCCCTGAACATAAAAACTGAATGTACTTCGATCTTTTGATGGGTGTTTCTAAGTTCTATTACCTAATACAAATTCAGTTCTAATGTATTACTGCAACCTAATACTTTTTTATCTAATGTACACCAAAGATTAGTGCCTTACTGCAGCATCTTTCTTTTGCCATCACCTTTAGCAATTTGCTTCTACTAATGATTTAATTCGTACTTTTATATGATATAGATGCTGACTTTTCAAAAATTTTGAAGGGACTATACCTCTACCATGGTCCAATAGGATTAAGATTGCACTTGGTGCGGCAAAAGGATTGGCCTTTCTCCATAATGGTCCAGAACCAGTCATTTATAGAGATTTTAAGACATCCAACATCTTGCTTGATTCGGTAGGTGCTTAATGGTATTAACAATGTTGATTCCTTTGCTTAAATGATTCAACAGATTGGGTTTTCTTTGTAGGAATACAATGCAAAGCTTTCAGATTTTGGTTTGGCGAAAGCTGGGCCTCAGGGGGACAAAACACATGTTTCTACCAGGGTTGTTGGAACATATGGCTATGCTGCTCCAGAGTATGTAATGACAGGTAAAAAAGTCATCGCCGATAGTTTAAAATAATTGGAGCTTTTTAAACTCTGAGATACAGTACAAGCCTTCTGTGAGAATTAGTGGTTCACGTATGTCCTATGGGAAATTGAAGTTTTTCGCATCCAGATACTTGGAAACACTGAAACAGATGCTTCAGAGTTCAAATCTTAAAAAGATATTCATATTGAGTTTCTTGTTTCATAAGAAATTTGAGATCTAACAAGTACAATTTTTGTTTCCTTCATTTTCCAGGACACTTGACATCTAAAAGTGATGTTTACAGCTTTGGCGTCGTTTTACTTGAGATTTTAACAGGAAGAAGATCAATGGACAAGAAACGCCCTAGTGGGGAGCAAAACCTTGTTGCCTGGGCTCGGCCACATTTAGCTGACAAGCGAAAGCTTTCCCTCCTAGTGGATCCACGCTTGGAATTGAATTACTCCATTAAAGGGGTACAGAAAGTCTCACAGTTGGCTTACAGCTGCCTTAGTAGGGACCCGAAATCCCGCCCTACAATGGATGAAGTTGTGAGGATTCTTACTCCATTGCAAGCTCTTAATGACCTCGCTATCTTATCTCATCACTCTCGGTTATCTCAACAAGGAAGACGCAAGAAGAAACCTGATGGAACTCACCAGCTCACCTACAGCCAATCTAAAAGCATCAGAGATTCTCCATTAAATACTGGCAAGCAGCAACGCAGATGATGGGCGGTCAACCCTTTCCTTGACTGACTCAACTATTTTGAATGAAACAAAGGTACTGCCTTTGTTAAATGGGTAGTGTGAGGACAATTTTTCATGCTTGTGTAACTTTGGGGTGTATGAAGTTTTCCAGAGCCAAAGGGACAATGGAAGAGGAAAGATGCATGAGATCCTTTTCCTTAAACCCCTGCATTAGGGAGCTAACCATCACTTTGGAAATTGGAACGATGTCACGATTTGCCTATGTTTCAATTGAGATATATCTTGTAATTAGATAAAACCTCTTGTTTCGAAGATTGTCAGTTGCTTTGAAATTTTAAAACTGCAGTTTTTTTTTTAATCTTTTCCATTCTGCAGATTCTGTTATCAAATAACGCATTCCCTTTTTTGCTAACAAAATTTATAACGTTTCCAATATGCAATATATTCTGTTGTTCAACTACATGTTGTGTATTCCCCAAATTCAGTCTGAACCCAAATCAGTGGTGAATTATGGGGCACTACACAACCTGGTTCCGAGCTTTCCCTATAAAACCTTTGCATCTAGCCAGGTCATATATACCTAAGACAAGCTACCATCATGTTTCTTGAGCACATATACTTTCTACAAAGTTGCAAAGCATGCATGTCTTTCTTTATTCTGCGCATAAATTTCTATGACATAAGCATTTGGAAAATTGACTGTTTTTGATATCCCCTTTAACTAAAATCTTTTCTAGCTTTAACTTGTTCCCTTGTAAAAAGGAAAGGATACAGTGAAGCTTTCTAGCTAGCAAGTAACAGGTGAGAGGGCTACCTAGCTATATATCTAGTCATAGCAGCATACCATCTAAAGCATTGTAAAGTGACTTTTTTCTTGACAGATATTTCACCCATCACTACAAGTCTACAACCCAATTGGCAGTTACACAATCTGGAGTTTCAGGAACTTAGTTTTAGGCCAGCCAATATAAAATCTCAAGGTGTACAAGGTTCACCAAAAAAAAAATGTGTATATAATAAAGTAAGCAGAATCAGTATAGTTCAAATTCTGCACTTCACAAAATCATAGCTATTATTTTGCTAATTGAGCTTGTCACAGTTACCTGAAATTTTGAGCTATTTTTTTTTCACTTTATTTCTTTTATTGAACTTGCTATAAAAGTGTAAAGTAACATACAGAGCAAGACAGATACATATATATATCCTCTGAAGATCAGTGTCCAAAATTCAATTCCTACATTTGTATAAAGCCTCGGTCTCCTTTGATTTCCCTTCATCATGATTCATGACATCGATCGATTGGTGTTTGAAGCAAAATGGCACTAACCAAAAAATGATGAAGGGATTTCTCTTGCATGCACCACTATCAATTAATATGTCAATTATCAGTGGAAGCATTAAATGGATATGCTTTATTCTATTCATGATCGATCATAAGCTAGCTAGCTGTTCATTAGCTGCAGGGCCATTCCATCCTTTATTAGTCTCTTTTCCCGGCCAAACTTAAATAATGAAAGATGCCGAACAAAAAAAAGCTGCACATTTTACAACAACACAAATAATTAATTATTTAATAGAAAAGTGAAAACTAAGCAGCAAGAAAATCATTCCCATGAAATTGGAATTCAGGACTATATGTATTATATATATAGAATAGTAGAAATTTACCTTATCGCCATCTTTGATTCCAAAAAGTCGGATATATGCCTTGTAATCAAGTAGTTTCTGACCATTATAACATAAGCAAAAATGACCCCAGACATGTGCCCTGCATCATCATAAACACACACACATATATATATAATTAAATATACAATTCAGAAATCTGTATAGTAATTACATTTTGAATTAAATTAACCATGCATGAACCCATTGACCCACAATTTGATAATATTATGTAATTTATTTGAACAATATATTCTAATTACTGTGCAGAACCCAAATCCATAAAAGGCATGCAATACAACATATATATACCATGAAATCATTTCATCATCTGGTGACTGATTAAAAACACACTTCACTGCCTCTTTAAGTTCGGCCACTGTCGCCGTTTTCGGAACATTCACCTCTGCCTCCACAAAAAAGACGAAAATTAATTAAACCAAAATATAACATAATTCAATCGATTCAAATACATATACATACATACATCCAAATTAACAATTTCATATGCATGCATGCATGCAACGCATATATATGTACGTCACATTAACAAAGGAATTAATTAAGCATGAGATCATCATACATAAATTAATTACCAAAGCTAGAGCCGTCCAATTTGATAACAAAGAGTGTAAGGGGGTCTTGGGGCAGTTTGCGGTAAGCAAGACTCTTCCGAAAGGCGCCGATGATCAGCAGTCGTCGGGGCGATGTAGACTGGCAGGCATTGGTGATTGTCAACTCCGGTTCACGAGTACCCATGGTCAGCTGCATATTTCTTACACAGAAGATTAATTACCAACTAAATTATGATTACGAATTCAATTAAAAATCCTAATTATGTAATTAAACCCTCTCTACCAGCTGCAGCCTCAACAAGACGTGCCCTATAATAACAGAATATTGACCGGTGTTCCAATTACTGCATATATTTGCTAGTTACAAAACTTTTGTGGACTGCCTAGCTAGCCTAAACTAACGTACTAAGAGAAATATCAGAATTACCAAAACTGTTTTGAACGAGTCAAACCCATATCTGACATCAGTTTTTAAAGGTTCCAGCAGGAGTAATTAGGTCCATGCATATTATATGAAGTAGGTATGATAGACCCATTAATTTCTGAGAGCTAAATGCTCGATTATTTTGGGCCATACATCTTTAGATTAAACCCTATATACACGGGGTATGTCGATCTTAAAGTCATGAGCTGGGTTGGTTGCCAAATGGTTGTTCAAATGCTCCAAAGAAAAACAAAAACAAAACGTACATGTTAGATTGTTGTCTGTCAAGTGTCAACGCATATAATCAAGTTGGGTTACGTACAGATCTAATTATCTTATTCGATCACTCTTCAAAGGAAAAGCAGTTACCAAATAACAAAAGCAGTTAACCCATAAGCAGCAATACCACCACAAGCAACACTAGCTACAAACAGAAAAGTCAAAAACAGATCACAAAACTCAAATTAACAAAAAAGCTTAAGCTAGATAAAGTACTTAAATAAAAGAAAAAAAAAAAACAGTTTAATTCCTCATTAATTTATTTCAAAGTTTTAATTGCAAGACTTTGCCATTTCATATTCGATCGAACTGCTTCCATAATCAAATCAATGAGTAACATCCTCCTCATATTAAGAAAACAAAGAAATAAAAAATAAAAAAGTTGTCATCATATGACTTTGCTTAATTATCTCATCATAACGGCATGCCCTAAAATGTTTTCCTCAGTAACCATAAACGACGTGCCGCTTTTGTTTTATAGGAAAACAATAGTACATGTCGTTATTTTTACATTGCATAACTTTCATGTCCTCCTTTTTTGTTTGCTACCATCCACGACATGTTGGCCCATTTCTTAAGATATTTCTTCTCATTTTGTTTTTCTGTCTAGAGAGGGAAAAAAATCATTTTGAGTTCCAAATTGGGGAGAATCAAACTCTCCCTAAATGAGACCCATTATTGTTCTACACACTATATTTGTTGATCACATCTTATGTAAAGAGCTGAGACCTATTAATATCATCTCACCCATATATGTACGAAATATATCAATCAACAACTAACACGCAGTAGACTTAATTTATTAGACTTTTAATTGCTATATATGTTAGATTATTTGTTGAACATGATCAACAACTATAGACGTTTATATTTAAATGAAATGTAAAAAACAGTTGACTTATTAATTTGACTGGTTAATGATTGTACAAATGTATAGAAATTAACAAAAAAATGTACATGAAAGCATTAGAGTTGAAGTTTAAACCACAGTTCTCTTGATGATCAAAAGTATTAAACCAGGCATGCATTCGAACCACTAATCAACAGTACGTTATAAACCTAATAGTGCATATTAGAGAGAGAGAGAGATTTCATATCTGTTATATATCCACCCCAAGAGAATGGACTGCTTGGAACCAGAGACTAAAGCATGGAGCTAGCATCTGTTGGGGGAGCAAGGGACAAAAAAAGAAGACATTATAAGTAGTGTACATAAGATCAAACAGAAGTTCTTTACATGAAATATGTCATGTAAAGCTAAGATAAGATACACATTCATTGTGGTGATCGATCAGATCACATTAAGCTAGCTAAAACATGCAATATATACCATGCAAAAAGTTAAATTAATTAACAAGTACTTTATTGAGGTTTAGAAATTAATATGGAGAAAAGTAAGTAACTGATCGATTATGAAGAAGCAATTAATATTTATATAAGAAAGTGATATTGGCGCGGCTCAATCTGAGATCAATTTACGCCTGCAGCCTTGTGTAAATCTGTCTTCAGATTGAACCTCACCAACATCGCTTTCCATCTCTCTCCTTTAATTCTCCCACACACATATCCATCAAATTCTTTCTTTCTTTCTTTCTTATAATGAGAGAAAGCACATAAAGCAGAGGATATATGTTCTTTCACACCATGAACAACCAGAAGCGTACATGCATCAAATCAAGCTGTTCAAAACATGTGGGACTAGCTAGCTAAAGAGTTTGTAGCCTTCTTTTTGCCTTTTAAGCTTAAGTTTGCAGGGGGCGGTACCACTTACCTAAAAAAAAAGGGGGAAAAAGTAGTTGAATAAAGAAAACCAAATCTGGTCCCATGTTGGTCAAACCAAATTAATTGAAAACATAACTATAATTAAGCAGATAGTTTTAGGTAATTCCCAGTAGGAAAATAATATTAAGGTGGCTGCTAGCTAGTTTGGTGGAGTGGGAGGCCAAACTATATAGTAGATTAATGTAGGTGCATGTGGAGTTGGGGCCAGTTAATGTTGTACTGTTGAAGTGGGACTGGGATATGATTTCCAAAATATCAGTGATTCATTTACATCCAACTAAGCATATATTATATCCTGTCAAAATGCATTTTAAGGGCGATAACATTTTATATTCAAAAGCAGAAATAATGAAGACATAAAAAATTAAAACCATAGCACAAGCATCACATAAAAAATCAAATATATGAGGTTTAACAAAAATCAGAAGACAACCCAGATGGATGTATATACTTTTTGTTATATATGTTTCCAAATATATATGGGTTCCTGGTTGAATTTAGAAAGAGTGGTGATTGTTGGCTAGTTTGGTTATGGATGTACTACAGTACTGAAAACAATCAAATATATGCAGAGTTTCTACAAGCTAGAATTCATCAATTGGGGTTCAGAGAGTTAAAGATCGAGCTCATGATCCTATATGGCATGGAAAGAAATTAACAACCACATATTAATTGGACACAACATATATGGGGGAAAAACAAGTGATCATATGATATTTGTGACAAGGAATGAAGTGTTTGGATCACAGAGAGAGAGAGAGAGAGAGAGAGAGAGAGAGAGAGAGAGAGAGAGAGATGGAGGATTAGTGAAGAGGGAAGGGGTGGAGAGGCAGAGAATGTATACTGGTAGGTTTTGCCTCGGGATGGGAAGGTGGAAGATGAAGAAGGTGAGTGGAATGATGTGAATGGGGAGCAACAACTTACTTTAGGGTTTCTCATGCTTAGTTTGTACTCAATCAAATCAACATCCCCCCTTCCTTCTCCTGCGCGCATGCACCTGAAAATATTCCTCTCCACCAAAATGCCCAAACAACTCCTTTTCATTCCACCCTCTCTCTCTTTCCTACAATTATCATTAATCTATATTTTTAGCCCCCACCCCCGCCCTCACCCTCACCCTCACCCCCTTTTCCTTTTTAATTAATGTCATGCTTGCAGCATTGCATCAATTAATTAAACCTAATTATAAGAATAAGATGCTTGGCTTATATGTATACGTACCCCATATACATTAAACCTTTAATTTCCTAGCTTTTCTGTTTTTTCAAACAATACTTACTAACGAAATGGGTCCTTCAAGAAAAACATGAAACTACAAATTTCTAAGTGTTCATATATAGGTGATACAAAATTGGTGTTTCATCCTAGCTATAGTCTAAAAAAGATCATATAGCTTCTAAGGGTAGGACAAAAAGAAGGTTAAGTGGGGGTTTATAGACCTCCTGTTATTATGCATTCTGTCAGATTAACAGTTGGTAGTGCCCAAAAGTGTAGATGTTAAGAATAGAATGTACATGTGGAAACTGAAGATGGGTCAAAGTCTGTGTGTTGCAGAGAGAGAGAGAGAGAGAAAGAAGGGAATCTTGGGAACAGGAGTGCAGAATGTCAGCGAAGGGATTTGTCTAGCAAGTAGCAACAAGTTTCGGAAGGCCAAGGAAAGAAAGGAGTACGTACAAAGTTGCTATCTTTCACACACACACACAAACACAAACACAAACACACAAATACAGAGACACACACACATTGAGATAATTAAGTAATTTAATTAGCATTTAGCAAAGCATGCACACATGTAGTCAGCAAATAGGTGAAATATGCAACAACCCAGAGCGGAGACACCGGCGCTAAAGAAGCCCTGCCTTAGGGCCTCCACTGGGGGACACTTCCCTTGGTTTTCCCTACCCCTTTTTCCATTCACTCTTTATTATTTTAAGGCAAGCTTTTGGGAAGTGCAAAAGACCATTTTAATATCATTTTTATATAAATTAAAAAAGGACTCTAAAAATAAGATAGAAAGAAAGAAATTTAAACTCTCTCTCTCTCTCTCTCTCATTATTTGGGGCGATAAGTTCGCGTGCCTCTACCCAATAAACAGATTCTCCCACGCCTTAAACCATTCCATTTTTCATCTTTGCTTTCTACACCAGATCCTAGGTCTTTGTTTCTCTTTCTTAGACTAACGATGTAGGAAATGACTAATGACTAAAGACTAATGACTGTGAGGAGGTCAAAAGGTAGCTCTCTTCTCTCTTTCTTAGTTATTCTTTTTCTTTTCTTTTTCTATTTACTGAATTTAATTTGATATATATATATATATATATATGCATAGTTGAAGCAATGAAAATGAACAGTAGAAACATGAATTCCAAGGTCAGAATTCTAAATCAGAATGCTGGTCTGGTCTTGATGAATTGATTAAAGAGGTAGACAAAGAGACAACCATGGCCATGTTCTACTCATAAGTGAGAGTTCTTTCAGGCTAAGCAGCGGGCCATGTTCATGTGGGCCTTTTTATATTCAGGAAAGCAAACATACTTTCTCAACATGTAGTTCCTATTCAGCACAAGAATATATTTGAACTACTTTTCTTATTTTTACCTTCTTTTTTATTTCTTGCCCCCCACCTGCCACTTTCTTTTGTTTTCTTTTTTTGCTTTAGTGCATGTTGATGTTTCTGGTTTTCCTAGAGCTAGCTAGAATTCATTCACTTTATGCATGGTTGATATCCATGCATGCACCACATAAGCAACATGGAATTGATCAGATTGATGAGATAGCAACTACCTTTGGAGTTTTGAACAGAGCTAGCTCGAAAGTAGTAAAATCTCTCTCATATATAGACTCATGGTCATAGAGTATACTATATACTTATCATGAAATAAGGGATGGAGAAGAATTAAAAGTGCATAAAAATATTGCACTGAACTTTAAGATAGCTGGCTAGCTTTTGCAATATTGTGGCCGGGGATGATGGGTATGTTTCAATCATGCATGGCATATATTTAGGCCAAAGTCGCTTGTCAGCTTGTGGAGACAAGAAAGACAACTTTCCCTCCATGAACTCGAGTTGCTACTAACAATAAAGCAGTGCTATTTGTAATTTGTATGAAATGAAACTTCACTGTCCACACCACACATGCAGGCAGAGGCAGGCTAACCTCCTCCCAAAGTATTTTAGCAAACAGAGCTAAACTTAATTCTTTTTAGTTATTTTGGGGTACCCAATGAGTTGGCCTAGTCGTGTCCAATGAAAATAAAGTCTAAAATTTAGGTGAAATCAGAAATTGTACAAAATATGGTTTAATCTTTTGAGAGTAGATAAAGAAATAATTTATTTTTCACTAAGAACCTGAGGTTACAATTCAAAATTTGACGGCTGATGCATGCAGCACTTCCCAGTCATTGGAGTACTTCACCTCCTCTATGAAGGAAGACTCTTTTGCAGCCACTTGCTTCTTATTTCCCTCGGAGTTTACAGTAAGCATACAAAATGGACCCGAGAAAACCAAGAGATTGGCCAGCAACATTTAACTTCAAGGAAATCAGGGCAGTAGTTCACATGGAAAAGTAAGGAAATTATAGACTGTCAGTTATGGGCATATATTGCTGAAATTACGTACATCCAAATGGGAGTTTTATGCTTACCAAATCAAATGGAAGCCCGCCAAACAGTACCCAGCCAAGCCCAATGGTAAGAAGATCCTAAAATAGCATGCATAGGGATGAGCTGTGTTTTGAGAGAGATAATAGCAAACAGAAAATTACATCTAATACAGTTCACAAAACAAGAAATTTGCTTTATGTGCCTATCCTTTTGGCCGGTTCAAGCCAAACAACTAAATGCTTATATGAAATCCAGCACTTATCCTCCAAGCACTTTTGAGTAACAAATTGAACCATCAGTCACATGAACATGTTAAACATAGGTTTTTTACTTTAACCTTATGATTGTTCTGTATTTAAAATCACTGGAAAATGTCTTGCATGTTCAGCATAACATAAGGTCCGAAACATGCATTACACACCTTCAAATTACCACAGATTGTCTGTGTGAGAGCTGAATTGAGCGTTGTATTCCAAAATACACAATAGTTTATTGAAAAAGCCATAACACAGGAAAGAAGCATCACAGCCTGCAAAATATTCCAATGCAGCAAGTTCAACTCACAAATGTCAAAATAGTTCATTGATGGCATTTTATGGCAATGGCATTAATATGCACTGATCTCTGGTAAAGAAACATGAAGCGAATAATGAAATAAGAAGTTTTATGGAACCAGTTTAATTTTCTTTAAGGAAGTATATTGTTAGTCATAACCTAGATACAGAAGTTTGGAGGAACTACAAAATGCATCTGACCAGATATTAGCAGGTTTTGTTCAAGAAAGGACTCCAACTCCAAGTATTTGTGGTAGCCATATGCACAAGTTTGCTCATATTATGTTCATTTAAAATAAAATAAAAAGAAAAAATAAACTGCTGAAAGAAGGGCAAATGATGGTGGGTTTCAGCAACACACAAGACCAAAGTTAAATGACAAGTGAGATGCAACTTTAGTACGGACAACGAGCAAACAACTGGGCATCTTGATACAAGTATCCAAAAGAGGATAGCAAAATGAGTTTAAACTAAGGAAATATCAGAGTTAAGTGTTTAAGAGAGATCTGTGACTGAAAGTGAATTGGTGGTTAACTGGTTATACTGTAACTGAATTGTCAAAAATGCACCAAGGCAGGCAACTATCAGATTGACAATTCTTCTTGTGAAAGGGAAGCACCTGAAAACCAGGAGAGAATAAATGTGGGAAGTTTATCATCCTGCTTAGGTCACCATTGATTGACGTCCACAACAGCAAGATTGGTCCACATATTATTCCTAGGGTACAAAAAAACAGATTTCCGTGCTAGTTCAGTTTAGCTCAAGTACATTCTTCATGGAAAATGAACCTCAAGGTCAACATATAAACTTTGTTTAGGACTTCTTATCTCACCATTGCACCACATTAGGCCAAAGGTACTAAGACCACTGGAATTACCTGCAAGATTGAAAATTAATAACAATATCCAACTATCACATAAATAAATGAGGCATGAGATAACAAAAGAATGAAAATACTACCAATGTGAGCTATAGAAGCCAGATATATTGCTGTGCAGATGTTTGCAACAAAAACAACAGCATAGGCATAGGCGTCAAATGACAAATCCCGAGCTCCAGCAATTACTGCACCTAGTATAATTATCCCCACACTGATGAAGTCCTTGGATGCATTCCATTAAGAAAGGTGTTATCAAAATGAAGACCTAGTCATAAAACTACACTCATGGACATGAATGAATTTGGCATTTTGGACAGAATATCATTATTTTATTGCTTCCTATAAAACCATTGGCACAACTATTAATGAAATGTAAATGTATTGCGTACCTGCCCACAACAGGATATGAATGTTTCTGCCCTGTCAAAATATGCTCGACAATCATTGTAAAAGCTACTGTAGTCCGTCTGAGGGTGGTGTACATGGGAACATTTATACCGCGCACTGATTCCATTGTAACCAACTTTCACCAAAAGAATTATAAATATGCATCACTAGAAGCAAAATCATAATATCCAGCCAAAATGATGTGAAAGATTCCACACTGCCTATACTGTACCTACCATGTAAAGCAAGTAGGATATTGCAAGAGGAAGAGTGTGAACCAACGTCTTAAATGGTACCAAGATTACTGGATTGCTCATAGTGCTCTGTGGTTCAGCTGTGAAGGAAATGATCTTCCAGCATTTCATGGCATACAGCAATATGCATGACGATAGCATCTAAGAAAACATTCAGAATTCACTCTAAGAAAAAGACATTCAATAAGAATATAAATTGCCAGCCATGATGTCTCTAAAAAAATTATATATTCAATTTTTTAATAACATGCATGTGGTGCTGGAAAACTTGAATAAAGAAACAAAAAAGGACAATGGTCAAGGATGCCTTCAAGATTTACAAATTCATGCTCTTTTCAAGAAGAAGAACATGAAGATCAATATCAGCAGTGGGAAACAACATGATGGAGCTATTTTTTCCCCTTTTTTTTTTTTGATAAAGACAAATCATTGCTTGAGGAAGACAAAACATTATTTATGCATTTATAATGTGGGCCACACACTTTATAGAATTGTTCTAAAGTACTATTTATGGAAGATGAATCACATGGAAAAATAGTATAGAATTTATAGTATGGCTTATGATCTTACAGTAAGATGAAAGATGACTCTTATTTCTGAATTTCTTCTTAAGGAAGGACAGGGGGGAATTGCAGTATGGCTACAGCACTAATGCTTGCTTAAATCACATATTGGTATTTGAAATCATAGAAGATACAAGATAAAATTTTTAGTAAGTACTAAGTGATTACAGTGAAATATTGCTAAAACACGTGACGGTCTAGTTTATAACGCAAAGATACAAGACTACTCCATTAAACCAACTTAGCAAATGTGCTACCTGAAAAAGTGTGATGACATTTGCACATGGGAAATTGTATGAAGAAAGGGCTGCTTTGTTGAACATTATCAAGAGAACTGCAGAATAAAGGGCAAAGCATGATCATGCATGTTACAAGAGAACATAGCTTCCGTCATGAATAATTATTGGCCATACATTGAAAGGTAGGTAACAGAAACTAGACACATATACAACTGAGACTAGTGTTTAAGCATTCCAAACTGTGACTTCTGAGATCACATAACACTGAGAAAACAATGCTGAAAACCCCATCAAAGTAAACCAAGTATAAGCAGGTAAAAATTAAAGCTTTAATGTTATCAACGGAACTTAATACCAACTCCAATGCAGAAATAAGAACAGCATAATAAAGTCATTTCATATAAATATTACAAAAAAAAAAATGGTAAGCACATTTTGACCTTGTGTTTCCACATTAAACAAAACAAAAATTCTCTGTACTTGCATATGACTCTATGTTTCAAAATCACACAAAAATTATGCCATCAATTATAGTTCCAATAAAAAATACGTTGAAGGCACTCTTACCTAAAGATGGTGACTTGAATTTCTACTCAGAACCGTCATTTATTCTTTTCAATCGTTTTTAGCTTTTCAATTACAATTCTTTATTTGTCCCAGTCGTGTGTATTTCAAAACCTTCCGATCCAAAGCATCTCTTCAGAATTCAAAATTAATATCTCCCTTACTAGTTACTTATTACAATGTCATCAAAATAATGCACATGATTAGTATTCACCATCCTATCTGATCATGGTTATGCTCTAAACTTCAACAGTAACCATGCAAATGGTTAAATTCTATCTAATCCCATGTGTCACTTCTCCATTATCTATCCCCTTGATCACATCATGCATCCACTATAAATTCCTTTTTACCTTCCAAGACCCCACCACCACATTATCTCTTCAAGGATTATCCACAAATCTTCTCTCTGTATACAATATATTACACCTACATTATATTCATAATTTGGTCCATAGCTTTAAAATTTAAGCCCAATGCGGTGCATACAAAGAAATAGAATAGTGTTACGTTAATGACAAGGGAAAGGAAAAAAAAACCCGGAAATTTTTAAAATTTTAAAACTATTTTATGTTCTTTCCTTACGTATTCTGACCAACCAAACAGAGCAAAACAAAAACAAAATAGCATTCCAGAAAAAATAGAAAACTATGACAGACACCGATCCCTTGACATAATTCAAAGCAAAAAATGAAAACAGAGCATATTACAGACAAATACAAAACATTAGCGTTGAACCCAAAAAATAAAGAGTACATGAAGCTGACATAGGCAATGGGGAAGAATGAAGATATAAACGAACCTGCGGAGGCCATGTATGAAATGGCAGCATAAGCTCCTTTCTTGAGCCTCTCTTGGCTGTGCGAAGAGTTGGAGACTGGTAAATTTTGGTTCTTTTCCATGTCCATGCCCAAACACGCCCTTTCTTCTCTCACAGCCTCACTCGCACGCTTTTAAAATTTTGGTACTCAACAAAAGTTATGGAGCAGCAGCGCTCAGTGTCTCAGTGAGAGTGTAGACAGAGGGGGAGAGGGAATATTTGAGCAATGATAAGTCTTCCGTGAAAACATTTATACGAAATAAACGTTTCAAGGCTATTAAATAATTAAATCAAATAATAGCCTGTCAAAGAAAAATAACTAAAATAATCACTTTCCAAGTTTATCCACAAAAACTTTAATGAGAAATCACTTTCCAAAAATGATAATAATATTGATAATCACTTACCGTTTATATCGGACAAAATACTCACTTTCCAAAAATATAGTCAAAATAATAACTTCTGTATTTGATAAGAGTATAAGACTGATATGGTGGTTACATTCATGTACAATGATTTTAATTCTTTCATTTTCAAAATAATTTCCGTTTTAATTATATACACATGTGAACCACATACATGTGACTCAATCACACAAGATTTAACTTAAAGGGGTATAGTGTATATAGATTTATATAGACTTTTGTAAACTTTTTTGAAGTGATAGACTTTTGTAAAATTTATAGATTTTCACAAAGTTTTACGGAGTTCTACAGAGTTTATAGAAATTCTTATAAATCTGTAAGGGAGAAGTCGGATTTATAATGACTTTAAAATACACATAAAAGTCATTCAAAGTCTATTAAAATCCATCATTAAATATATTCCATACAAGTCAGTGACTTTTTAAATACACATAGACTTTTACAAACTTAAAAGTTATTAAAAGTCTTAATTGAATATCACATCACTTTTAGACTCCTTAAAATTTTTAGGGTTAAATACAAAAATGGTCCATAAACTTTACAATGAATCTCAATTTAGTTAATTAACTATAAAAAGTGTCAGTTTGGTCCACAAACTTTTCAAGTTGTATCAAACCAGTACAAACGTTAACTTCTATCGAAAAATTTAACGAAAAGTGATCATGTGTATAACAAGTGACCACATTTTCAGAGGTATTTCAGTCCATTCATTACATTTTCATGTGACCAATTCGGTTTATTTTTTTATGAAAGTTAGTGTTTGTACTGTTTTGGTACAAATTGAAAAATTTGTGAACCAAATTGACATTTTTTATAATTAGTGGACCAAATTGAGATTCACTGTAAAGTTCGTGGACTATTTTTGTATTTAAGTATATATAAACTTTTACGGACTTTTTAAAAATCTTAATTGAATACCACATAACTTTTAAACTCCACAAAAGTCTTTTAAAATCCATATACAATACACCCCACTTAACCAAACACATTAGCTCTGATATTACGTTAAAAATGCAACACAAGATTTAAAATATTGATGTGAAATTTTATACTCTTAAAGTTTTTTGGACAAAAATCTTGACATACATGCTATAAGTTTTCATTATTTAATATATGAATTTGAAATTTTTTTATTCATGAACCAAGAAGGTTTTATATGGGTGGGGAAAGAAAATTGTAGGGTTTTTATAGAAATCCCGATACTGTTTGTCCTTTGCGGGCTTTTATTTTAACTGACCTGATATTTTAGGATTGAAGATTTGGGCTATTTCATTATTGGGCCTTATTATCTCGCTCTTAATCAAAAGCACATTAAAAAAGCAAAAAAAATAAAAGGAAAAAGAAACACCTTGTTCATGGTTTTGCTCGGAAAAAAAATCCTTATTCAGTAAGTAAAGCTTGTTGACGTGGCAAGACATGGTAGACACTGGAGTATTGCATAAAGCAGTGCTCAGCGGTTGGATCAGATCATCCGGCAATTGGTGTCACAAGCATGCAAATCTTAACCGTATAGTTACAAAGAGGTCCCACAAAACCAACGGCTATGATCCGATAATCCCCGCAACTATTTCACACGATAAGGCCCATTCTATCTTAGAAGGAAACCCATTATGCCATCTCGCTTACGTGGCCACACAACCCATCTATTTTCCACGGCGACCCCACTGCCTTGGTCTCTAAGGAAAAAACAAAAAAAAAACACCACCTCCTCCTCTCTCTCTCTCACTGCAAAATCGTCAGCGATGCAAGAACCAGAGCTTCACGATCTCTCCGACGACGCTGATTACGCTGCGTCGCAGCAACACGTAAGCGTTTATCTTGTAAATTCAAACTTCAATTCGATCATCTGCGACTGTTTTACGATAATCGATTGATTTTGTTGTTTATTTTTTTGAAGAGATTGCGATAATCGATAGATTAATCGGGATTTATTTGGTTGATTTGGTTTAGGGCTCGGCGAGTATGATGCAATGCGATAGCGCCAGGCAGAGCTCGTCGAGCGAGCACGATGGTGCTGAGGTGGTTTTCTTGAAAGACAATGTCACCATCCATCCCACTCAGTTTGCCTCCGAGAGGATTAGTGGTAGATTAAAGATAATCAAGCAAGCCTCTTCGCTATTCATGGTATTAATTGATTAATAATCGTGATTATTTGATTACTAATATATTATTAAAATTTTAAAAAAATCTTATTATTGTGTTTGGTTCGCTGTAATTTGCAGACATGGATTCCGTACAAAGGGCAAAACACGAACGCTAGGCTGTCTGAGAAAGGTTCTGTTTCTTCAGACTTTGAATCTTAGTTGATTTATTAATTTTGTTGAATTAATTTTTTGTTTTGTGGTTTATGCTTGTGGTGTAGATAGGAATCTTTATACAATAAGGGCAGTGCCATTTACAGATGTTCGGTCCATTCGTCGTCACACTCCCGCACTTGGATGGCAGTACATTATCGTCGTTTTGTCATCTGGTAAAACAACTTGTACATAATTTCCAAGGCCTAAGTATATATAGTGTTAGTTACAGTTCATTTGGTAGCTTTTGTAGACACTTGTTGTCAACAATTCACTCATTCATTAAGTAATTGGAATAGTCTCTTAGGAGTTAATGCACATAATAATACTTACTAGGTTTAGCCGTAGTGGTTGGTATGTCTAAGTTTCCCTATGTGGTGGTTGGTATGTCTAATTTTCCCGACGTGGTGGTGCAACCCCAATCTGTACTGCCAGGTTGGAAGTAAATCTAATAAGTAGAAGAAACCAAAGCATGTTCTGGTCCAAAACTCCAAGACTCCAATAACATATTTTATAATTTCGTAATAATTCTGTAACCTAACATTTATTATTGTCTTTTGTTTGGTTGGTCGTTTACTTGAGATATTATAGTACTCCGTACGAACAATTTGCGCGTACACTTCAATAAAGTAACTAGATATGCTAACAAATAATGTCTATAAAAAGAAAAAAAAAGTATTAAATGTATTTAGCTCATTATATTTTATTAGATTCAGCATCGTTTTAATATTTCTATTGCTAGGTACCTCTCTTCTTCTGGTTGATTTATTAGGCTTATATTTAAAGCTATATACTCTTTTATGTTGTGTGTTTGTATTTCTATGTATGGTATGAAAGGAAGTCTTTTTCAGGACTTGCATTTCCTCCCCTGTACTTCTACAATGGAGGAGTCAAGGAGTTTCTTGCTACTGTAAAGCAACATGTTTTTCTTGTGAGGTTGGTTATTTTTTATCAGCATTGTTATATTTATCTTTTCTGTTTTTGGTTTCTCTGTAGCTGGTGTATCTTTTGCTATACATGTATTTGTTTAATCCATATAAAAATGTCTTGGGAGTTGGGATCATACATTGTTTTACCAGTTAAAAATAGACAGAAGATAAGACTTCTGTAGAACTTCAATCCAGAATGAACTATCTTTGTGCTTATGCAAGTGTGTGCATGTGTGTGTGTGATTGAGAGAGGGTTCTTTGTGCTGTTTTACTAGTATTCCTTTTTGCATTATGTGGTGTTCCAAATATACGTTTATTCTATCATGTGTTGTAAGAGTTTTATTCTGATGAATTTTCCAGGTCAGCTGAAGATGCAAATGTATTTGTTGTGAATGATTTTCAAAGTCCTCTCCAGGTATGCATTATTTATGCCAATGCTGAAAGGAAACGTCTCCTTGTAGATGAATGTCAGAATAAATTACTGGAATGCTCTTGATACTTCCTACAAACAATTTTTTTTTCTGCATGCATACCCACACAGCAATTTTTAGAAAGCAGTCTTTTTTTGTTAGTTTATACATAATGTTCCTCTGCACAAAATTTGTAAGAACATGACAATGTAGCATCTATATCCCCTTCTGTGAAGGATAAAATGGTCTGAGTTACATTAAAAATTCCAAAGTAAAAGAAGGGAATTTCTTAATTGCATTTATCTTGCTTCTATCAAACATTAATAAGATTGTGTTGTGTGTTGGGCAACTTGCTTACTTGCTCCCTAGTCCATCTTAGCATCTGTTTGAAGTAATACATTTTGGTTGACATAAATAACATGATGTTCTTAATATGTTCTATAGCTTAATTTATTGAAGTCTGACCCAAATGAAAGGATCAATTGTTCTTTTTTGCTGTCTTTTCAACTTTGTTCTTCTTGATGATACTAGCAGCTGGAAACTACAATGTTTTCTCATGATTTATTGGTTTCTTCAGAGAACTCTATCATCTTTGGAGTTGCCTAGGGCTCTTTCTGTTGCAAATGGGCCATCTACATCCATGTTGGTTGGTGAGACCCCTTCAGATGAAAACCAGGAGAGTACGAGTGGGGATGTTCTTGATGAAAGTACAAGCATTTTTCAATACAATGAGAGGCAAAGGCAAAAGGTTCATGACCCTGCACGAGATCTCTCAATTCAAGTGTTGGAAAAATTCTCTCTCGTGACCAAATTTGCTCGGGAAACAACTTCGCAACTGTTCCGTGATGGTCACAGTAATGGATATGGTGCTATAGAACGGAGTAATAATACCCAGTCTCCCATTGATCACACTCAAAAGTCATTCAACAATTTGGACAAAGTCCCTGATAAAAATCCTGTCCCCCCAGATCCACTGGAGGTAAACCTTCCATTTTATCGAATTATTAAATGCATTTTGAGAAAAATTGTTGCAATAAATGTTTTAAATTTCCAAATGAACTCAAGGAAGTTATCTGGCTTTGTGTTTGATAAAAAACTGTAGATAAAACAGTCTTAATTTAAGCCGAGTCAAGCATACAATTTCCTTTGAATTTTCATGTCCACTGTAATAACTGTCTTTTTTGAAATTGGCAGGCCAGTAAATTTTCTCTGGTATGGGGAAAACCACGACGGCCACCTTTGGAGTCTGATGAGGTAAGGTTTTTCTCTTCTAAAAAGATAAGTTCTGTGCTAATAAACCTAACATTTAAATGCTGTGCCTAGTAAACATACATATCTCTGTCAGGTATGATGTTTCCTGAAATTGATTGCCACTCAAAATGGTTTGTTTTAAATTATCATTAAGCCAGAACCAGCTCGGTGTCTATTCGAATTAAATAAACCCAACCCATTAAAGTTTTTTTTTTTTTCCTGTTTCTGCAGGGTTCCTTTTGCAACTTTTGTTGTGAATATCTGGTTTTCTAAAATGTGGCACATACAAGTTGAAGTTCCCAACCCCCCCACCCAAAAAAAGAAAAAGAAAAAAAAAAAGCTAATATTTAGGCACTAGATGAAAATAGGGAAGGTGTTGGGAATCAGAATATTGTGATATTTTGTGAGAAAAATAAAGAAAAAAATGTATCGTGGATTCATAATAATATAGATATCAATATGTAATTCTGGGTTTAAAATAATTGAATACAAAATTAATAATACTGCTATAGTGTTGGCATCTTGGTGTAACCCCATTGACTCCATGCCTTTCACCTTTGGAAATCCCGAAATAAATTATTAATACATTTGTCTTCGGGCTTTGCAGAATCATCTTGTTAATGGAAACATTTTGAGTAGTGTTAGAGCTGATAGAAATGTGTGAGTTTTGTCATATTGCTTTGTGTAAGTTTCTTTTATTTTTGCAGTGGGCCACCTTCTTGGATTCTGAAGGGCGGATCACAGATTCAGAAGCTTTAAGAAAGAGAATATTTTATGGGGGAGTTGAACACAAATTACGGAAAGAGGTTTGTATAGAAATAATGAGCTAATTACTTTGTTTGAATATGCATCTTCTCAGTATTCTTAATTATGAATATAGGTTTGGCCATTCTTGTTGGGATACTATGCATATGATTCAACATATGCCGAGAGGGAATATCTTAAGGCCATGAAGAAGTCAGAGTTTGAGACTGTAAAGAAGCAGTGGCAGGTTAGTAATAAATCTAATTGTAATTTTTTCTACATCATCCTTCCCCACACTGCTCCCATTCCAAAAATGGCATGTCTGGACTTGAGGACATGGTACATGTGTCTGTGTCCAAAACTTCTTTGCTGACTGATAGAAAAATAACCTTCATATATAGGTAACTTATGCAGAGTTTTTAGGATTGTTATGGATAACTGTCAAAAATGTTAAATCGACACATGAATGTTGGTATATAGACGCACAAACATAGTGCTCTGCTCCTGTATCTAGGTTCACAGGTTGCCATGTCTACCACCTCATATTGGTGCTGAAACAGGACACTCACATCCATGTCCAGAAATATAGGTACTAGATACTTTGTACTTATCCATGTACAACTACCCCATGTCTTTATTCTTGTTAAATGGCACCACTAGTTGGCAAGCCAAAATATCTTTGCTTGTTGGGAGCTCAAATCTTCATAAGACCATATTAATCCTGTATGATGAATCAAAACTTGTTTGAGATGATGTTCAACTGGATAAAATTGTGAGAGAGGACTGGCTTTAAGGTTCCACTATGTAATTCATATTTATTGGGTCGTACAAGTCAGAATAAGGAAACCCTAAAACAAACCCAATAACTAAACCCTCTAAGTAATAAGGAAATAAACCCTCAAACGACCCCATGTCTTTAAGTATAAAAATTCAAAACATTAAATAAAATGTCACATTCAAAATTGACATAAATAAACTCTAATAAAATATCTCCGTGTAATCTGCATCCAAAAGTTATCAACAATTTATGGGAGTTTTGGATCTCTCCGCTGGTAATTTGGAGACTATGATGGGACAACAAAATGGTGTCTTAGTTTAGAACAATCATGCAGGTGCTACTTAAACACTCTGCAGAACCTGTTTTTGTAATTTTCTACTTAGGGTTTAAAAGTCAGCATGGTATCCTTTTGTTTTTTTTACGCTAGATACAGTATCATTTACTTATCTAAAGTATGCTGATTTTATTCACAATACTCTTTTAGAGATCCAGCAGATGGTGTATTGATGTAACACATACTGCCAAATCTTCTGAGGCAAGACTGAACATCCAATATCTAATGTGATATGTGTGTATTGTGGTTTCTGTAGTGATCCTACTTGGGATTAGAGATGTGCTTACCTCTCTTTATCCAGGGTTTTTAATTTTATTAAGAAACCTCTCTCTCTCTCTCTCACTCACACACACGCGCACACACCCACATTTGCAACCGTCTTTAGTAAGGTTGATTAGGTGGCTTAAGATATGTACACTTGTAATTTCCTCTGCAGAGCATCTCTAAAGAACAGGCCAGAAGATTTACAAAATTCAGGGAGAGAAAAGGCCTTGTTGACAAAGATGTGGTATTATGCAACTTGCAGAATTTATTCTTAGCTTTCAACTTTGTTGGGTGAATTAACAATGAAGTTTTTAAGTCTAAAACTATTAACTGTATTCTAATTTTTTTAAGGTGAGGACTGACCGAACTCTCTCCTACTACGATGGGGATGATAATCCACATGTGAATCTGCTACGTGATATACTGTTGACGTACTCATTTTACAACTTTGATCTTGGTTACTGTCAGGTGATTACTTCAATTAATTTCAATTCTGTATGATTTCATATAGAAGTAGTCATATTTTATTTGAAACTTCTGGAAATTTTGAATCTATGTTATTGCTAAGTGGTAACAGTATGTTCAATTAATGAAATCCTATTTATTTGTTACTCATGTTACTAAATTCAGGCTGCAAATGGTCATCTTACCCCCACTTGGTTCATGCATTAATAGCTCAGTTACAGCAGAGTCCCCCCCACCCTTATGTGAGATTCTGGGTTCTATGTGTTCATCATATAATATATCTTTGTTCTGTCTTGCAGGGTATGAGTGATCTTCTGTCCCCAATATTGTTTGTAATGGAAGATGAATCGGAATCATTTTGGTGTTTTGTTTCCCTGATGGAGCGCCTTGGCCCTAATTTTAACCGTGACCAAAATGGCATGCACTCTCAACTTTTTGCAATAACTAAGGTCTCTCTCTCTCTCTCTCTCTCTCTCTCTCTCTCTCTCTCTCTCTCTCTCTCTCTCTCTCTCTCTCTCTCTCTCTCTCTCTCGCTCTCTCATGTGCATGCCAATGCTAATCAGATAATGAATTTCATTGTAGTCTTTGACGCATCAGTTATTGATTTATGTTTACCTTGGACTGTGATGTGACACTCACTTAATTGGGTTTTTATGTGTGTGAATGAAGATTTGGTGTCTTGATTGTATACCGTACATTTCTTTTGCAGGCAGCAATAATATTCTGTGTTCTTAATTAATTCTAAATCATTGTTTTTGCAGTTGGTGGAGTTATTAGACAGCCCATTGCACAACTACTTTACGCAGCGTGACTGCTTGAATTACTTCTTTTGTTTCCGCTGGGTTCTTATACAGTTTAAAAGGTCAGGTTCCTTGATACTAGTTGATTATGTTGTGATGCACTTTTAGGATATTGCATGACAATGTTACTGTATTTTTACTTGGCTTCATTTCTCCTGATTAAGTTTCATCACATATATATATCTAGGGAATTTGAATTTGACAAGGTAATGTACTTGTGGGAGGTATTGTGGACACATTATCCGTCTGAGCACCTGCACCTGTATGTGTGTGTTGCGATACTGAAGCGATTCCGTAATAAGATAATCGGGGAGCAGATGGACTTTGACACTCTGTTGAAGTTCATTAATGAACTGAGCGGTCAGATTGATCTTGATGCAGTTCTCAGGGATGCAGAGGGTCTGTGCATATGTGCTGGTGAGAATGGTGCTGCTTGCATTCCACCTGGAACTCCACCCTCATTGCCTGTTGGTGATGGTTTGTACCCTCAACAAGAACAAGATGACGACGTATTGTAAATGTCTTTCCCTATTCGATCCAGGGAGGATTGATCAACTTAAAACTTTATTCCTCAACTTAAATCTCCATGGAAACATTTCCTGATTTGTCTAATTGTTGCTTTTTCAAGGCAATTAGCTTATCTTTCGTACTGTGAATGCAGTTTACCGGCAACTATGTATTTTATAATTTATCATATGTTTATTTTATGGTACAATCATCTATTTAACTATGGAGCTTCGTTTGTTTTTCCTTTTTCTTTCTGTGGGATGAAATTTTGTTTGTTGACAGATGGTAGTTAATTAATTTTAGTTTTAAGATTAAAACAAATTACAAAATTTGAGGTGGCAAATAGAATTGGGCAACCTATGAAGAATAGTTGAATAAAATTGGGCTTGTACCATAATTAGAAACTCTAAGGCTTCAAATCGCACTCATTTAGCGTTGAAAAATGGATTTGGTCATGGCCAAAACTATAAAAATCGTCAGGAGAGAAATGAAGCTCAAACTCTTTTTATTTCATGGATGTATAATTCAAATTCCAACTCTACCGATCGAGCTAGGGGTGGGTGCTTATTGGTGATCGGATCTTCCATTTTGAAGTTATCATGTCCGTACACGTATATCTATCATGTACTTTTGAAATTGGGGACTCTTTGATTCTGATTTTGTAGCAAGATCTGACTCTGATTATTGTTGCATTTTATGAACTCGTGTAGGTTGTATTCCGTAAAAAGTGAAAAAAAAACAAAAATTGTTCCTTTTCAAAAAAGAAAAAGTAGAGAGAGAGAGAGAGAGAGCTTGGAGAACACAGCACTCCACCAAGATGTGTGTAACAACATTATTAGAGTGCATAGTTAAAACTGCAGAGAAAAACAAGCACTATAGGTACATACTGATGATTACTTAGCTATTATATATAGTGCTAGCTTCAGTATATATACTGAAGCTAGCTGTATATATAATAACGTTTAATATTATTAATTATATATATTAATAACTGCAGCTACAATATTGAATGAAGTATGCAAGTGCTTAATTATTGATGATGAGCTAGGAGCCTAGGAGTGGCAATTGATCATGATCAGTAGCACAGGCGAATGGCATAACTGATTGCATGGCCGTGCCAGTAACTGAACTAGTACTAGTAGAAGTGGTAGTACTGCATCCAAAGGCTTCGAACAGAAGAAAAGAATCCATATAGGAAATGAAAGGCTCGTCGTCAAACACAATTGATGTTGCAACATTGTTTGTAGGCACCCTAAGTGATAATTCTGGATCATCTAATATCATGTCATGGCTGCTCCAGTAAAAGCCCTGATCGTCTGTACTAATAGTAGTACTAGTACTAGTACTGTCACCCATCTTTAA
The DNA here is from genome assembly GCF_963921425.1 of Dryas octopetala. Classification (NCBI taxonomy): domain Eukaryota; kingdom Viridiplantae; phylum Streptophyta; class Magnoliopsida; order Rosales; family Rosaceae; genus Dryas; species Dryas octopetala. Next base: position 21,068,674 of record NC_141370.1, on the reverse strand, counting down.
CCAATTATTACTACTTTGATCATCATGATCATCTTCCTCTAATTCCCTAATCATTCCGATATTAATCGGTTCCTCATGATCATGATCATCATGACTAGTAGTAGTAGTAGTGCTCAACGTTTGAAGCCCGATTTTGCTGTTTTTCTGATCATGATGATCATCCTTAGTCATGATCATGATGTTGTTATGATCCGCGTCTTGGTGATCATGGTTTGAGTAGTGAAGATGGTGAGTCGTAGTGGTTTTTAATTTTTTGGGTGGTTGTCCAGGTGGGGAGGTGGTGGAGGAGCTCTTGTTCAAATGGGTATTCCAAAAGTTCTTCACTTCATTGTCGGTTCGACCAGGAAGCCGACCAGCAATCAGTGACCATCTACATGCATATATATATGAATTAACATTATTAAAAAGTAATTAAAATGTTGGTTAAACTAATTAGAACTAATAATTAACTGACCGATTGCCTAGAAGCTTATGCATTCGGATAATGAGGTCTTGCTCCTCGTGGGACATGTGGCCACGTTTGATGTTGGGTCTGAGGTAGTTCTTCCATCTAAGCCTGCAGCTCTTTCCACCCCTCATGAGACCTGATCGCTGAGAGACAGTTGCCCAGTTGCCTTCACCATGAGTTTCCACGTATTTCTTCAGTATCAAGTCCTCCTCTGGCCTCCACAACTTCTTCTTCATCCCCTGTACTCCTCCACCTGCTTTCACTGATGATGATGATCTTTTCTTTTCCATCATGTCACTCACTCACACACTACTACTACTCGCTCTATTTCATCTTTCAGTCACCTATTTATATATATATATATATATATTGTGAATTAAAGAAGGAATGAAGACGTACACTAATATTGGCATATATGGGTTATTTACGTACAGTACACTACATGTTATGAGCTAGGGGGGCCCCTATATACATAATACGTGTGTGTGTTGATTCATCCTACTTTAATTAGCTTTTTTGACACCACGATTGATTACTCTCCTGTAAAAGCAAATCTTGCTACCCACTTTGAGCACTTGGAATTTAAGCTAGATTCCGGAAAGAGAAAGATTTGATAATATATATATATATAGAACAGTACGTACTTGCGTGCGCAGGCCATTGAGTGAATTTACGTATCACTATATATATATATATATATATATATATATGACCAATATGACCAATCAATGCGTATAACTGTTTGAATGCTGCATGCATGTGACGCTTATCAGAGATGCAGAATCAGATGGTCCATCCTCCTTTTCCACACCCACGTACGGGTGACAGGTGTCACCACTCACCACTCATCCTTTGATTGTGTCATTATGTCTTCTTCTTTCTTTCTTTCTTTTTTTATCATGTTTTGGAGTGAAAGTACTGTATTTCAGACATTTAGTTCATCTTCTTTTAAAAAATAAAAAGGGTTGGCAGCCTCTAGACTCTAGAGCAAGTGGGACTTTAATTTTGCGGTGACTACATATTTAAATAAATGGTTAATATGAACATTAGTATGACTAAGTGACAATAGAAGGTCCCATGCATATCCAGCAGGCATGGATCTTTAAACGAGTGAGTGACAACCTTTAGCGTGAAAAATGCATGTGGTCTCGCTTAATTATTTTCGATCTTTTGCTTCTTCTGCAACTGCAAGGACCAATTATTTAGGACCACCACTATATGCTATTCCAGAATTAGAAGGGGGCAGAGTGACATCACTGTTCCTTGTGATTTTTGCTTCAACCACATGCTCACTCTCACTCTCAGAAACCACATGCTCATCATCCAAGCTCTCAATTATTTTCCCTTTTGCTTCAACACGTTATATTGCTTTCCAGGCTATAATAATTTCTGCCTTTTTCACTTCCTTGCATTCAGCAATTTATTGTATTTAGCCAACCAAAAACAATCATGTTCCTCACCATTATTGGATTTCTGACCTCACATTTCCAAAAGCTATTTAATGTTTTTACCACCCTTGAGAAACCATTTGACTCTCTGTCCCAAGAAAAACACACAAAATAATAAGCATGAATATTTGGATATATAAAAGATATATCAATATATTACCAATTTACCGATATGCATGCATTTCTCTTCAATACTCTCAATTTATCTATACCTGATCAATCATTCAAGTCAATTGCAAGTTCTCTTCTTGTTACTTTTCTTTTCTTTTTATATTTTGGTTTTAGAGAATTAGGGGTGTATTCAGAGAATGGTAATTTGTGGTATAAGTGTTGTTGCAGCTTTGCTCCATTAGCTCGATTTGAAAAATCAAATAGGACATAAAATCTCAAATTAAAGCTCAAATTTAATTAGGAAACTGAATCAGAGAACAGATTGGGTTAAATTATAGAAATGTTGATCCTAGAACTTGCTAAATATGTTATATTCAGACACAACACATGAGATATTGGATTACTAGCTAGGTTGCTCTGGAAAGTTGCCAGCCAATTAAATCGCACTTTGATGTTGGAGTTTGGTCCTAAATGACACATTCTGATCAAAGGACTAGTACTACTGTACTAGCTAGTCTACTAGTGCATGCATAATGGGCATATTATTCTCATCTTATGACATTTTTTTTGCTTTCTCAGTCATTATCAGCTTGTAAAGTTCCCCCACCATCTTTGGTCCTTGTTCTCTCCGTACAACAAAATAAAGAATTTAAACCCATGAGGGATAGAAAATGACAAGTTTGTGTGGACTACAGTCCATAGTTTTGGGTTAACTCTTCAAAATGCATGGTGGATTTCCTTTATGGAGGGCCAAAGCTGCAATCAAATCTTTGTCTCTCTACATATATATATCTCTCTCTCTCTCCTCTCAAAAGAATGGACTGCTTTAGGAACTAGTAATTAAATATCCACTTTTTGTGAATTTTTCCACAGAAATATCAAATATATATATATATAGATATAAGCTTCAGAGCAATGATATTTCTTAATAACTTTTGCAGTGCTAATGATCTTAGTGAATTGAATTCTGATGATCTAGACTCTGCTTAACTCGAACCCCTCATTTTTTAACCATCTATCTGTACTTGTGTGACAAAACACAGTCACAAATATAAAGATTAGTAGGCTTTTAGAAGTATAACCAAAAAAAAAGTTGCATGATTTTAAATTTTTGTGCTGAGCCATGCACAGATTTCGAAGTTTGCAGTAGTCACTTTTTAGCTGGCATGTTGGAGTTTTATAGATTACGATTCTTTCAGTCTTTCACTCACAATCCCATTATTTGCACAATGATATTTCACTTTTAACCTTTTTTCTCTTTGCTGTAAATCACACAAATGTTCTTTTCCCACTGCAAAGTGAAAGCAAACCCTCCAATATTCCACCATCAAATCAAACCCCACCTCCTGAGTCCTGCTGCAAAATGAGTTTTTTTGGACTATCCACCACCCAAAGTTCCGCTTACCATTACTCATTTCATCCATGACTATATTCAAATTAAATCTAACTTTTTGGTTGCATACAATGCAATGGAATATCTTTCATGGATTCTTTCTTTTTCAGAGTGTGATGGTTAGTCTAATTGTTAATTAATTAATGTCCAAGGATGTAATGAAATATGAAATATTGGCTAAACTCTTGTCAGGACTCGATCAGTGCCTCTTTTGTGTGTCACTTTGTCTCCTAATAATTATTAGTATCTTAATTGGTAGTCTCTACCTACCAAACATCTTTCTTTGGTTGATCAATGAATTAATTTTATTCGGCCAAAAACTAGCTGTAAAAACAGCAGGAACAGTATATTCCACAAGAAGAAAATAAAAGGGCATGCAGATCGAGTTGTGTTAACAAGATTTTCTCAATTTGATCGATCAGTTTAAGCTAATCCAGAAATGCTGCTAATTGGAGCAGAGTTCAACAATCAAAGTCAGAGATACTGGGTCAAATTTAATAGATAATTCTGGATGCTAGAACCTCAATTAGGAGGACCGTACTCAACTTGTAGTAGTGATTTAGAATAAAGAGATCCTAACAAAGAGAAACTAGAACTTCTATTGCTTTCAAGTATACAAGTCAAAGAATTTGCCAATGAAAGCTTAATAAGTGTGCTACGATTGCTTGGTAGTTGGTACAATCAAATGGGTATTCACAAGCATGGTTTTGAGTTAACAGGCCTATGATTGAATTTTGGACTGAAAGATTGAACAGTGGGCTATGATTGAATTCCTTCGATTAAATGGGCCTATTGGGTTTATTACCCCACCAATTTGTGGCCCAAAAGCTGCCTGGCTTTATTGGGTTTGAGTGAATTTGCATAGGCCTAGCAATCTCACTAACTCCCACTTATTTCATAGTGAGGGATGAAATAAATGACAGGAAGAGCTGAGAAAGAGGTGTTGCATATAGTGGCCTTTGTTAAAAGTAATTAAACTGATGGAAGCTAGCATGCATGGTTTGGAGCTCAGTCAGTGTGTGAGTTACTGAGTTGCTTATCTAAACCGACAATGAGAATTCAAAGTCATACCGAATCATACCAACCAACCACCAAATATTCCTAACAGGGAAAACCTTTCTGCACCAAAAGTAAAGTGGCCTGTTGAAGTTGTATCCGTATTACCAAAACTGAACCAGACCAGAAAATTGACCCCCCCCCACTCTTTGTTTGACCCTTTATTGGCAATCTACTCCATTGGTCAACCAACACCACCTTTAAACTAAGAAGTCGGGTATTTGCACACCTTTAAATTTCTTTTTCTACACTCTTTCTAAAAAAAAAAAATTAAAAAAAAAGACCATTTGGCCCTCCCCTCACCCACACACCCCCATCCGAATAGAATAGGATTGTTCGGTAGGTACCTACCGAACGAAACCATCGGGTTCGGCACTGGTCCACCGAACCCGCTCCAATTTTTTTTTAAGAGAGAGAAAGGGAGAGAAGAGAGAGGAGAGAGGAGAGAGGGGCTGGGAGGGGGTGGGGTGGTCGCCGGTGGTGGTAGGCTGCTCGGCATGGTTGGGGATGGGTGTGTGTCGGAGAGAGGAGAGGTGGGGAGGGAGGTGATCGGGGATGGGTGTGTGTGTGTTTTTTTTTCTGTTTAGGAAGGGTGTGCAAAAAAAAAAAAAAAAGATGGGGTATAAGGTTTTTTTCCTTGAGTTTTTTTTTTATTTTTTAAAAGGGTGTGCAAAAATAAAAAAAATGGTGTGCAAATAGCAGCCCTCTTAACTAATGTCCTCTCCTTTTTTCTTGGCAAATTAAACATGATCATGCATTCATGCCCATTTCCACTTTTCATCTGAAGAGAAACCAAGTCTTTATTAATTGGACAGGAAATACAATCAAACAGTACTAATTAAAAGTGCAGTCCAGGAGGAAGATGAATTAATATGTTCAGGTTGAAATGTTGAATTGATATGTATTCCTAAGAAGTAGAGTTGGATAGCGTTTGTGAATCTGTGATGGTTCACTTTAAAAGCAAAAGCAACTCCATCATTTTCAATATTAAATAGAAATAATTACTCATTACTACATCTTTGCTATGATTTTTAATTTCTAATACCATTATTGTTAATATATAACAATTAGGTTAATTTTATTAACAATCAGGTCACTTTGAGTTGGTTCATTATTGTACCCGCATGTACACTCTATTCAGACTATAGCTCACACAGACTTGCATTCACACACCCACACTCACATCCAAACTCAACCACAGCCACAGCCACACCCAAACTCATCCATCTTCTTCATTGATCTCCGACGAAGATGATTGAGCGCAAAGTTTAAGGTAGCTGGTTTTCCATACGGCTGTGGTTATAAGCTAGCTAGTTTTCCAATCCGAGAGAAAGAGAAGTCTGAGAAGTCGCGAAGAGAGAGAGAGAAGAGAGCTCGATCTGGACGACGTCGCAAGATCGAGAGCTCAGACTTCCTGATCAGCGAGTTGCACGACCCCTTTCGCCGATTTATGTTTAGGTTCTTGATTTTTTTGTTTAGTTCAGTTTCTGAAACTGCAGTTTTTTGCAGTTTCTGGAACTGCATAAAAAACTGCTGTTTTACAGTGAACTTTCTACAGTTTGTGAACTGAAACTGAAACTGCAGTTTCTGGAACTGTAAGTGAACTGAAACTGCAGAAATTGCAATTTATTAGAGTTGAAACTGCAGTTTCAGAAACTGCAGTTTATTTGAGTTGCAACTGCAGTTTCAGAAACTGCAAATGAACTGAAACTGCAGTTTATTTGAGTTGTAAGCTTGTAGTTGCAGTGTAAATGAAACTGTAGTTTATTGGAGCTGCAGGCTTGCAGTTGCAATTACTAACTACAAGTGAAACTGTAGTTTCTGAAACTGCAAAGTGAACTGAAAGCAGTTTGTGAACTGAAACTGCAGTTTTTTTGGAGTTGCAGAACGATGCTTGTGAGTGAAGATGAACAATTGTCGATTTGGTAAAGTTGAAGAAAGAGATCGATTTGGCAAAGAAAAGAAGAAGATCAGTTTTGGGTTGTTTGTGTAGTTGATTTTGTTGTGATGCGTTTCTTTTGGAAGGTGTCCGCATATTATTTTTTTGGCTGGTAGATAGTGTCCGCAAGTTAATAAAAATAGATTGAGTGGTTTTGGTTAATATTTTATTGTGTTAGTACCTTATAATTAATGGACTCTATTAAATATTCGATCAATTAAATTTTAGATTAGCTAGTAATTACCACTCCACTTCACTCATGTTATTACTTATTAGATCCTCTATTACAGAAATTCACCTAAATCTTTATCTACTCTGTCTTGCATGTAATAATTGTATATATACACAATTTATTGTGAGATCACATGATTAACAAAAACTAAAACTAATGTAATTGGAAATTTGGAACACAAGTAGTCCTTAATTCATTTTAGCTAAAATTTTTGAATAAAAACTAGCCACCCAAATTGTAACACCATCCACTTGAGCTCCAATTTCACACGTGTATTGCAATAAAAGTCTAAATAATAAAGAATTAAATCTTGGAAGGATTTATGGGCAAAGGGAGGGGGAAGCAGATCTTGGGAAAATCTGGGTAAATAAATGAGTCTCTCTCAGTTGATCTCAAATTGTCACACACTACTTGGCTTATTGCTTATCTTTCCATGGGAATCTTCAGTCCCACAACACGACTTCAAAAGTCATCATAAGACTTAAGGCAAAGGCAGAATCGGCCTACAAAAAATATACACTTTGTCAGTTTGTCCCCACTCTTCTTCACTCTACTCTATATTCTATATTATATATTATCTATATCACTAAAAAAAAAAAAAAGTTGGCAAAGCACACACCTCGTTGGCAAAAAATTAAATTTCAAAATTTTGTCGAAAATTTTATTTTTTTAGGATGTTGAAATCGAAACATATATTTAATAAGTTTTCAGAAAGATTTCGCTGAAATTTTCGAAATTTCGGCGAAATTTACTGAAATTTATCGAAATTTATCGAAATTTTCATATTTTATATTTTCTTCAACTTCAGAAATTCACCAAAAATAGCTCGAGACTCCAAATAATTCACCGAAAAATTCTACGGGCTCGTATTGATGAGTACTAATTTCCTATAACCTCAAAATAGTCAAATTTCTTTCAAAAAAATTATGAAAAATCCTACTCTTATAATTTAATTCTGAGAAAAATAATAATCGTCAAATTCTTGAATTTTCATTTTCTAAAATTCATTTCCACACAATTAAGCTCTAGAATCACAACCAAAAGTCTAAGTTAGTTAAAATAAATTTAAAGAAATTTCTAATTCCTTTAAACAAACCTTAAAACAAATTTGAAAAATTTAAGTAACAAAATTACCATAAGCCAAAATTTGGGTTGTTATACTTAGTGAAGACAAAGCTTGGCTAGGTAAGAGACAGGGGAAAAAAAGTAAGGAAAAAAAATGAGGGGGGGTTTGGGGCCTTTGGGCAATTGGAAAAAAAAAAAAAGTTTGAGATTTCTTTTAGTTATTTTAAACCTTAAACTTTAATACATTTCTATATAAAAAATAATAATTAAAAGTATCTTAAAGGGCTTAAAATCTAAATCTTAAAAAATATATAGTATATAAGGTTTAATGTATAGATTATATAGAGTATAAAGAGTATTAGGGTATATAGAATATATAGAGTATTAGGGTTTAGATTTTAATGTATAATTAAATTATACATTATAAAGAATATATTTTATTTATTCATTATACTAATTTTATTTAACAGTATTTGGTCCAGCGCACATTATATTCACCTTATATCACATGAAACCTACTATATAATTTGATTTCTTCAATATTTTTTATCAATTTAGTAAATAATATGTTAAATAAACTTATGGTAAAGTTTTATTCAAAATTTTCGTATTTTGATAGCAATTTCCGTCATTTCCATCTAATTTCTGTCGAAATTTAAAATTTTTCAAAATTTCCTCGAAACCCAAAATTTTATTCCTTGCTCATTGGTAGCACAAAATAGAGTGGTAATTGAGAACTTTAGTCCATATTGTCTAATTACTACCATTTTTTGTTAAAATCGAGGCTTTTCAGTCTTTATTGTATAATTATCACCACATTCTATGTCACTAATGAATATAGACTTTACTCACATTTCTTTTACTGTATGCATGCAATTACAAGCTTCTTACCCTATATATATATATATATATATATATATAATATACTTCCGAATTCGTGTTTCTATTTTGGGTCTAATTATTGTGATGCTTACAACAATGCTGAATGTTCATTGGAAAAAAGTAAATGAATATGCATACATGCATTTTATTTCATTCTTTCTTTCTACTTAACTACAGTTTTCACATAAATAAGACTACTTAATTTAATAATCAATATAAAAAAATTTTATCTCTATGAAAGATGGGTCAGTAACAAACTAACAACTTGTTATGTGTAGTAATATAATGAGAACAAAATTGTTTATATATATGTCTATAATTTTTGATTACGCGATAACATGATAGTGATACACTGATACGTAATCATAGATATTTTTAATTATTTATGCCAACATGAATTTAATTTGTGAGATGATGGATGGAAATGAAGGGTCCACCTCATAGGCGTGAAGTGTGTCGAATTAGGAGATAGGACTATAGGAGTATGACTTTCCAAAAAGGGGGACCTCTTGGAGGGACAAAGTCATGAATGCTCTCTCCTTTCTGTTTCACTAGGGATCCCCTCCCTACTACTTTTAGACACACACAAACTCACACCACACACCACACCCATCACCCTAGTCACCGTAGCCACTCAATCTTTTCCAACTTGAGTGGAGGACATTTTCTCTTCCATTCAAAATTTTGAAACAAACAAACAAGTTTTGCAGGCTTGCAGAGTTGCAGTCATTGACTTTAATCCATCAGTCAACACTCGTTTTTGGAGTTGGGTCCATATATTCGCTACTATGCCCGTCCACTCTAGTCTGTGCTGGACCATCGGACACATGGGCTTGTATACATGCATGGTTGGATGCATCAATGCATGCACGGGACTAATCTGCATGCCAGGTGTTCGATATAATGTTCCAATGAGAAGTAGTTGTTGGATTGTGGGTGGCACCATCACCATGTAAATATGCCTCGGACTGACTCGTGCGGGTGCATCGGATATGGCTTGATCGATCGGTCCAGGCCCTCGTGGGCTTGCCGGCAATCACGTGAAGTCCCCGAAGACCAAGGTCTTCTTTTCATTAATGTTGTTGTTCAAGCCGTGACAGAGTCACAGAGAGTGAGTGAATGAGAGTGCGACTCCACCAAAGGAGGCAATTTTTCTATGTGGGTTTGTTGGAACTTTGAATGCCATTTTGTGTAGCCACAAAAAGGACCATACCATCACCATTTTCTAACTCCTCCTCCTTAAATATTAAATTTAATCCCCAAACATAACCAAAACAAAGCACATAGGGAACATATGTTTTGTCTATTTTTCTAGCATCGGTGTTTTTTATTTTTTGTTATATACTTATATGTTGTTTGTTGCGTTGTCACAAGGCTACTACTCTCCCCACCGCTCTATCTCTCTTTACTCATTACAATATGACAAAAAAAAAGTTTATATTAACTTTCAACTAAAGATACGATCTCCTTTCATGCAATTAATTAATTAATTATTTCCATAAGAATCTACATGCAATGCATCACATTGTTTGAATTGTTAATTTCATCTATGCCGGCTAATCGTAACCACGGGTATTAGATAAACTTGGGATGGTCATAACTAAACAATATTAAATGATTTCAATAAAGAATGCTCTCCACATGTCCTATTGCATACATTGAATGAACACTTCCCCAAACTATTTGTACAAAAGTTTATATACTCTATAAAATTTGTCACAAATCTAGGATCCTATATATGATTTTAATTTGTGTGTTGTATGAGTTGCTTATGATGTAAAGTGGGGTGGACCCACCCAGCTCTTAAGGTTTGACTATAACGTTTGTTACCCGAGTGCAAAATGCAGGCCCTCGATTCACTTTCAAAGTGAATGGGTCCGCCGGAAAGGCAGAGAAAGAAGGAAACAGAGTATGCAATAGTACAGTAATTTCAGCAGGAGCATGCAGCTTATAAAAGCAACACACTTCCAAATTCCCTGTGAGTACGAGATAGGTTTCATATATAAATACATATTTAATTAAGTTTAACAGTTCACATTTTTACTACTAGAGTAAGTATTTTAAATATTAAATATGTTTCTATAACAAGGTGTTGGTACTAGTTAAGCATTCGTAAAGAAAAAGAAAGACCAGTGTGATTGTGTGCAAAGACACGGTGTTGGTGCGCGTGAGAAGCTGGTAGCTGGAAATAGTAAAGGAGCAAAGGGTCAAGGGTGTGTGTTGGGGTTCAGAAAACAAAAGAGGTAGAAGGAACAGCGGGGCAAGTGGGTCGGTCAAAAGTGGGGCAATGATAGGGACACCCTCAGCCAATGTTCCCAGCACTGTGTCCCATACCCGCCCACCCCGGACTCTCTTCACCGTCCCTTTGTCCCATCCCAATTCCCAAACACACAAACTACTCCTCCATCTATATTAATACCAGCAACAAACCCAAATCCCTTAAACCCCAAACTCTCTCTCTCTCTCTCTCTCTCTCTCTCTCACTCTCACTGATCACAAAGTCATCTCTTAAACCCCCTTTTATATTTTATTAATTGGGTGATCTTTGTTTGTTCTTGTTGGTTTTTACATGGAGCTGCAACTGGGTCTCGCTCTTCTTCCAACCAATGATCCAATTATCAAAGAAGGAGGGTTGTTGGACTTGAACAACAACAACAACAACAACAACAGCTTTGTTTACGAGGCTAAGAAGGAAGTCTCATTCAGCTGCCTTAATGCTCCGTTGTTTGTGTCTAGCTGCTTTAAAACTAGTACTCCTACTACCACTGCTGCTGCTGATACTGCTATAAATGACAACAACATTAAGAAAAAACGTGGCTTTGGCCAAGCTTTTGAGAACAACAACAACAACAACAATAGTGTGCCTCGAACGCTGCCTTTGTTGTCTTGGAACAACCAACCAAACGATGATGATAACGGTGATGACCCCGAACACCAACACAACTCATCCCGCTTTACCATTATGATCAAGTACTACTACTTCTCTCTCTTTCTCTGGTTTTTTTTTTTAATCAAAATAGTGAGGATGATTTGAATTAATAAATGTTTGGTTTAATTTATAGAAATGATGGAGATGGTTTGGTGGGGTGGCCACCCATTAAGTCATGGAGGAAGGAGATGTGCTTTCACAATAACCATGGGGTTGGGAATGGCTGTGGCTGCGGTGGCAGAGGATCAAACCACCACCAGCAATACTCTACATTCGTGAAGGTGAAGATGGATGGAGTGGGAATAGCAAGAAAGATTGACTTGAGCCTCCATCACTCTTTCCAAACACTCGTACACACCTTGATGGACATGTTTGACAAATGTAAGTACTTAAATTGGACATTTTTGAGCCCCTCCAAAGAAACTACGTGTGCATTGAGTCATTGACATGTTCTGTTCCTGTTTTTTTTTTTTGGTCAAAAGTTCTGTTCCTGTTTTGGGTTTAACAATTATTTGTCTGGAATTAATGGAATAGGTCACAAGGATTCGAACAACTATAAACTCACTTATCAAGACAGGGAAGGAGATTGGCTACTTGCTCAAGATGTACCTTGGAGGTATAATTAAACCCACTTGATTTTGATTCCATAAATATTGAACAATTTCATTCTAATGTAGGTCCATAAACAGAACTAATTAAGTTGTAACTTCTAACTCATGTTTGAATTTTGGTTGTGCAGAAGTTTCATGAGGACTGCGCAACGTCTCAAATTGGTTAAGAGGAGTGATTAATGGGAGTGACAGGACTGTGGGTCATCATCAAATCTGACTGTTTTGCTCTAGCAGAAGCCACCTTATTAAAAGACCACCCCATATAGCTTCTTTAATTCACATGAGTTTTGAATGACTATTTGTAAACTATAGATCATGTAGAGAATCCTAGTGATCAGTTGTGTAACATATGGATCACTTTTAATTACGTACCCCGCAGTAGAAACATGTTATATATCTATATATATTAATATAGCTAAATTTGCATATAATTTCTGATCAATCTTCTTTTCTTTGCTTCATTTTGTGACCATTAATTGCTACGATTACGTTTTATTCAAGTGTTTTCTGATCGAGTTAGATCTCCGACAATTATCCAATTTTTAGTATCCACAAAAATACTTCCAACATTTTCATTTCTTCTTTGGAACACCCCAATACTCTGGGTTTTCTTGCAATAAGGACCATTGGATGGGCTTGATGAGCTAACAACTTGGGCCTTTGCTGAACTGTGTCAAATGCAGTGTGGGCTAATCTCATTTTCAAGTAATGCCCATTGCCACATTGACCCACCAAATTTGGTGACGGCAAATCTTGGGCTCACGTTGACCACACAATATTGAATTGTGCCATCGCATTCAATGCCTACAATATCCGTATAAATCAATGGTTGGAATTTGCCCAAATGTGGCTAGGCTTCTGATTTACTACAATACTTATTATAGAATTCACATTATTAGAAATAGGTTAATCATCCAATCTATCTGTTGAACAGTGTACACTGACGCTAGCAAAATTTAATATTCTATTGTTTGGTCTCTCTTTCGCTTGCTCAACTTCATTAGTTTGAGATCAATTGTCACATCCAAAATTTGTTTGAATGGAATTGTTACGTTCAACTTTGTTTAATTTCTTTGTTATACCGTATACGATTCAAAGTCTGAAAGAAAGTCGCTGCCCTTTCATTCGCACATGAGGCAATAATTTTCTATTGCTATTAGAAATAGGCAATAGCTACTTGATATTTTAATTTAAATTGTTTTAAACTTTCTAAGAGTATTCACAAAGGTGGTGTTTAATGTAATTTTATTGCATGAAATTGAAGTAATGGATTAAAATCTACTAGTAGTGTAGTTTAGTTCATTGCACTTAATACAATTGCAATAAAGAATATATGAAATAGTATTTTGGTATGAATTGCAATAACACCATTTATAAGCTTAAAAAAAGAAAGAACCATAAAAAATAAGAAAAAAAAGCGAGTCACGTTTAAAAAGAATTATTGATCTGAATGTTGAGAGTAATGTGGAGCAATGTCCCACATCGGAAAATTAGAGCTTAGCATATGTGCTTATAAGTCTTGGGCCTCTCCACCCATTGCCAATTGGTTTTGGGTTGGATGCTCTAATTCTTTCATGGTATCAGAGCCAAGTTATCCGCGTGTAAGGCCCAACGGCCACACGTGCTCCCACGTCACCCAATACAATTTGTTCACGTGTAAGGCTCAAAATATCGCCACACGTGCGGGGGCGTGTTGAGAGTAATGTGGAGCAATGTCCCACATCGGAAAACTAGAGCTTAGCATATGTGCTTATAAGTCTTGGGCCTCTCCACCCATTGCCAATTGATTTTGGGTTAGATGCTCTAATTCTTTCACTGAATCTATTAAACGGTATCATTGCGATTAAAATTACACTTCAATTCAATAATTGCCAAAATAGTTCAATCGAATAAGACAATTTCATTAACTATAGAAGGGCAATGAGTCATTACATAGACAAAGTCAATTCCTCCAGCGAGGACTCCAACGTCCAGCATATAAACATCTGAAACCGCCACGATGGGCGATGACTCCTAAGTGCCACTGCCATAACTCATGAGTGACGACTATACGCAAATTACCAATTCACCTACGCTCAACCCCAGACGCTCCAGAGAAACCAATCAAACAATGCCACGTATCTTATAACTCACTTGTCGGACACGTGTCCTCTTATGAAAAGTGTTGATCCGAAACTGTACGATGATGTAGCTGCAGAGGACCGCATGCAATCCGATTTCCGAAGGCTCCTAATTCCTACTTCCCTCGACCTCGCGTCTTCCCAGCTTCCCTAAATCTCTCTCTCTCTCCCCATCTCTCAGCCTCCACCTTCTCCGTTTTTCGTTCTCTCTTGGCGGCATTGTGTGCGCATTTCCTCACCTTCTTCTGCAACTTCAACAAGGTCAATTTTTTATTCTGTAAGTATAATCATTCTCTGCTTTTCTTTTCTTTTCATTTCTTCTTGATAAATTATTTATCTCCATGTTTCACTAATTTCACCAAGTTTTTCCTTTTGTTTCCGTACAATACATTAGAGCTTCGATTTAAAAAAATAAAATAAAATTCTTCCCTTTTTGTTTTGGGTTTTAAAGAATTTGATGCATAACGAAAGACTTTGGCTTTTGTAGTTTTCTTTCTTACTTCGTAACTAGCTTAAATGATTATGCACTGCACTTGCCATATTCAAAATCTTGTAAATGTTACACATACCTCTATTATAACTGATCTTGCTTGCTGAATTTTGGGTTTCTGGGTTTGGTTTGCTTTTCTCTGTTCTATGTTCTTCTTTGAGTCTTTAGATTGCTCGTTAGTTGTGGGCTGGTTCTTCTCTCATTTTTCTGTTGTTTCCTTTTATCATCCTAAGGAGGTTTGACATTAGAAATGCTATTTAGTTTCAACACCACCTTACCCAGGTTAAAATGAAAATGCAATGGGAATTCACTAGTAAATCAATGAACTCTGTGCATTTTGACTTTCAAAGCATTTTTGGTGGTGGGGTTGGAAACTAATTAAATGGTGATCAGATAATGGTCTTGCCTTGCATGAAATTAATTAGACACGGTCCTACTTTTGGGGGAAAAATTGTTTTCAAAGCCATTGATGAGATGGAATCATGGAAGAAGCGGCTATAATGGAATGAAGAGGTCCACATCATTATGGTGGCGGTAATACTTTGTAGTCTCTTTTTCTTTTTTTGAAGAATCTGTTTTATATATCTGAAGGGATTCTGACCCAGGTTAACATAATGCAACAATTGATCCGTCTTAATTGGGCAACTTTTATCTATCAGTACAATTGGGAGATTTTATGCTTGGCACATGCGTTATAGTGGTTCTTTGAAACTGCTTCTAAGGGTCTCAAAGGGACGTTGGTTCCAGGAATCAAAGGCACAATTATGTGTGTACATGATATCAGACTATAAGGCCAACACTTCTTTATTCTAGTTTTTGTTTATTCCAACTTTGTCTAGAATCCTAGGACTATTGATTTATATCAGATTTTGCCCGTATCTGGAAAAGTTGAATTGGTTATTTGCTTGTGATTTAGTGAGAGAATATGATTAAAGTTTCATTTCGGGGATATGCTCCTTCCCTTTTTGGCATTCTTCAAAGCTGGGTTGTAACCTGGCCAAAAAAGATATGGGTTGTAATAGTTTTCATTGAACTTTATGCAAAAGTGAGTTATCATGTAGTTTATCATGAAGATTATTATGCTATGTTGTAGTATCTAATCTATATATTAATTTTTTGCAGGTGAACAACAAGATTGTGAGAGCAATGATTGTATTGGTAGTTGAGTTGGGACAAACATGTTAAGTACTACTGCTCTTGATCATTATCCTTCAAGGCATGGCAATGCGATCTCGCCGCTCTACTTCCAGACAAAGACCACCTAAGTTCCTTTTTATCATACTACTGATAGTCGTGCCTATATGTGTATACGTACTCCTCAAAAATTTCCATAAAATTTCGTATTTCTTCCGACCACTTTGGGACAAGCCCCCAGCCCCTTTCATACACCTACCACACTACTATGCAGAAAATGTAACAGTGGGCCATCTTTGCCGCCTACATGGCTGGACCATGCGTACCAATCCCCGCCGTGTTTTTGATGGCATCATCTTCAGCAATGAGTTAGACTTGCTTGATATTAGGTGGCACGAGCTTTATCCATATGTCACAAAATTTATAATCCTCGAGTCAAATACCACTTTCACTGGCATCCCGAAACCTCTCTTCTTTGCTTCAAATCGGAGCAGATTTGCCTTTGCTGAGGAAAAAATCGTCTACGATGTGTTTCCTGGCAAAATTTTACCCCGAGGATCGCATGCAGACCCCTTTGATCTTGAGTTAAAGCAACGTGTAGCTATGAATGCCTTAATTCGACGTGCAGGGATTTCCTATGGCGATATTCTGATAATGTCTGATACTGATGAGATCCCAAGCCCCCATACTTTGAAATTGATGCAATGGTGTGATGGGATTCCACCTAAAATACATCTTGAGCTGAAGCACTACATGTACTCATTTGAGTTCCCGGTGGACTACAGCAGCTGGAGAGCTACAGCCCACATCTTTAGCCCCCATACCAACTACCAGCATTCACGACAAACCGACTACATATTGTCTAATGCAGGATGGCATTGCAGTTTTTGCTTTCGATATCTTAAAGACTTTGTGTTCAAGATGACTGCTTATAGCCACGCAGACCGTGTGAGGCGGAGAGAATTCCTGAATTATGAAAGAATTCAGAAGCGTATTTGTCATGGAGATGATCTTTTTGATATGCTGCCTGAAGAGTACACATTCCAGGAGTTGATTAAGAAGTTGGGACCAATACCCCGTTCAGCTTCTGCTGTTCATCTTCCTGCTTATTTGATAAAAAATGTAGACAAGTTTAGTTTCCTTCTACCTGGAGGCTGTTTAAGATCACAAAATTGAAGGTTTAATTTGTAGCTATACTAACCTTTACTTTTTTTAGAAGGAAAGCAATTGTTCAGATCTTAGCATCTTATGTAAACCCAAAACCTGGACAATAGTGTTAGCAAGCTAGCGAAATTAAGGATTTTTCATTTTCAAGACACAAGAATCAAATCCACACTGAATTATTGAAGTGATTGGCAATCGAATATCCATTACAGGTTTGCTTCATTACTCCATCACCTGAAAGTGAGATTCTTGTAGAACAACTTTTTCTAATAAAGGGGAAATGACTAGTCTTCTACCTTAGAATCTACTATCCCCATTTTAAGGTTTCCAATTCATTTTATATATTACAACTTTTACCTGCTTTTTGCGTGCTATAATTGCCAGTTGCAACTTCAGTGAATAAACGATTATTCTCTATCATGACTAAAATTAATTATGCCTCTAATAAAAGATTGGTATAGTTAATGAAGGCTCTTATCAAAAGGGTAAAAGAAGCCCAACTTGGCAGAAGCTAACTATTCTTACCTCAATATCTTACCTATATATATGAAAGAGGACATTTGGTCTACCCAAAAACTCTATTTCAAGTGTCATCAAGATGAGATATGAAAGGGGTAGAAGTGTAGAACATATGTTCAAATCTTGTGGGTAAAAAGAAAAAGAAATTAAAAAAAAAAGGTGAACCTATCGAATCATATGACACTAATTTGTCTTCTCTTACTAGTGTGAAACACCTGAACATGTGTGACGTTTGGATGTGATTCGAAAACTATGGTGCTCTAACATTACTCTTTCTTTTACTTTTTTTTTTTTTTATTTATGGTATTTACATGTAATTGGTATTAGATTAAGGAGGTTTGGAAGCTACCACAGACATCCGACGCCCATGTGGTTGTATAGGCTTCGATCGCCAAGAAAATAAATGAACCTCTTTCTTTAAAATAGGTGACAATATCAATGTGGTTAATCTGTCAAATCGTTTAGACCAACAAGTTTGAAACTAGCGCATTAGCCAGCAACTCACCAAGGAAACAGGGAAAGTTTAGTTGGTTAATAAAACTTGTTGTAGCTATAAACATGGTTGCATTAGAAAGCTAATTTTCAGACCAAAAAAAAAACCTTATTTTCAGTCTATTACAAATTTGAAGTTAGGATGGGTTACTCATGTGAGTTTTTGGGTTAAAGCACTGTATGAGATATACATACATTTTTAATCTTTGAATATTAATAATATAAATACTTTAATCTTTGATTGTTAATAAATTCACTTTTATTTTGTAAATATAAATTTTCTATTATCATATATTGTATGACATACAAATACAAATAGAGGAAATTACAGATTTAGTCCAGTTATTTTATACCTAGTTCAATTTTGGTCCACAGTCTTTTTTAAGTTCTGTTTTGGTCCACTAATTGTTCAACTTGTTCAATAAAGGTCCAAATTTGTTTTCTCAAATTTGATATATCTTTTACCCTATCAAATCTCACCCAAATTCAGCAAACATATACTTGTTTTAAAGTTATGCATTTCTTCTTTACAACCATATAAAGATCATTCAAATTGGAGTTTTAAAACTCAAGATAATTGACCCCAAAGTAGGATACCCGAAACTACCAATTTTTCAAACTTCACCCAATCTCAATTCTCTTAGATTATAATACTCTAAATTTGTTTTTATGACTAAGAAACGATGAAATATAACTTAGACTTCAATTATAATTGAAGAAAACACAACTTAAAAGATTTAGAGTCACAAATCTGGACCTTTATTGAACAAATGAAACAATTAGTGGACCAAAACAGAACTTAAAAAAGATCGTGGACCAAAATTGAACTAGGTATAAAATAAGTGGACCAAATCTGTAATTTCCTCAATACAAATATACTACACTAGGATGAACTCATTAAATATAGCTCCAAAGTTGGAATTTTGTGGTTCGAGGTCAAATAGGTAATTCTCAAAGCTCGAGCGCTGAAGTGGGTTTGGAGTTTGGACCATCATTTTGTTTACTATTATTATGAAGATGGCTAAATTTGTTTTGACTTTTGTGTAACCCTGTATATTCTACTTGACAATAATATTTAATGCAAATGGTGTTTTGGAGGTCTAACCATTTTTACACTTGTACTTTACACGATGGCATTCAAGTTTCAGCCAAGCAAGATTAGACTTTGTGTTCAGATTTTTCTAATTTGGTGGTCTTAGTTGTTAGGTCTGTCATCTGTGGTTCAATTAATTATAATGGATGGGTCACCATCGGACATGTTCTGATCATTGACTTTGAAAGTTAAAGCACCCCCATAAGACACATTTCGGTCGCTAAACAATTCCTCCAAACACGATTATATCACGCTTTCAGAAAATAGCATCGATAAACACAATATTTCTATCTTATTTCATAGAAATAAATAAATTCTAGGAAAAGATCCATAATTAAATAAATGAAATACTAATACCCAGGTCCCCAATTAAAAACAAAATTTGATAACTTAGCCATATTGCTATGTTTATAAGAAATATGTGCATCAACCCCAAAAACTCACCCAATCTTTCCCACTCTTTAATTAACCAAGCAGAAGCAGAAGCAAGCAAAACTTGTAAAAGTGCAAAAGCAACTTTAATTTGTTGTCCATTGCTTGAAGGAAAAAAAAAAGATAAAATAAAGGTTTATTTCATATTTAGTATTTAAAATTTAACCTTTGTTTTAATGTGGTACCTAAACTTTTATTTTGTGTCTAATAGGTACCAAAATAAATTTCTGTTAAAATTGTCAACAAAAATTAAGGGCAATATAGTTAAAGTATATTTTAATTATTTTCTTTATATGTTGAAAATTATAAAAAAAACACACAACAAAAAAAACAAAAAACAATTATAATTAAATATAAATTTTTTGAAGTGACCATATTGTTCTTAATTTCTGTTAACAATTTAAACAAAAATTCACATAGATATCTATTAGACACAAAATAAAAGTTTAAATACTCAATTGAGACAAATAAAAGTTTAAGTAATACATTAAAACAATAGTCAAAGTTTAGATACTAAATATTAAAAAAAAAAAAAAACCCATAAAATAAAGTAAAGCAATGCGCAAAACCAGTGCTGTACTGTGTGGCCTGTAGGTACCAGTGTACCACCACCAATGCACTGGAGCATCCAAGAAAATTCCAGTGAAAGTGACATTTGCTAAGGACAAATGCAATGCGACTGAGTTTTAGTTTGCTCTTGCTGCATGCATGTTCTTGCATCCACCGTGGGCTACCTGCTGTGCTGCTGTCTCATTCTCTCTTGGAAGAGGAAGGAATGTATTTACATACACCACACACGTACCACTAGGCATTATATAGCAACAAACAAAAAAAACTATCATACTTGTTCATTATGTTAAGTAAAATCGTTTAACTGCTCTTCCACCAATTTATTTTTCGACCATGCTACATAAAGTAAGATTCATCATATTCTAGGATTCATGTAAAATCTCGCAATATATAAATGAGAATTGGAAAAAATGCCAATTTTTATGGCAATTAACTATCAATATTGGAAGAAATTATTTAGTATATCCGATATACTGTCACGTGATATAATTAATTTCATGTATTATAATATGAGGGATGTTATAAATATTATACTTTACTAATATAAATATATCATCAAATAATACTCTTACACGTTAGATTGGTTACACTACATGTAAGTATATCAGATATATCCAATAATTTTTTCAATATTAGGAGTGTCACACATTATTGTTGCATTTAAAAATTCGATGTCAAATGCTTAAAATGTTTTGTTTAATTTGAAAAAAAAGAGCAATATTAGAAATGCTAATTATTACTTCAATTTTTTTTATCATCAATTCATACGTGGTGGTTGCCTACTCGTATGATAAATAAGGTTTGGAGTGAATTCAAATAAGAACAAATCAACCAAATGAGTTGAGATTTAAAATATTTGAATAATAGTTAGTCTTCTTAGTTCTTAGTTCTTACTAGTATTTGTGCTTGAAATTAATAATGATTTATAGCCAAAAGGTAAATATTATCCCCGTTGGCTGTCCTAAAGGATTGTACTTTATCTACGGTGGAGGTGTAGGCATGTGATACTAGCCCTCCTTTTTCTAGATAAATACAAAGTGATCTGATTAGAACCGTTTAAAATGTCTTTCGTCAGAGCGAATTGACGTGTGGTTGTCATCCCACGTGAAAATGACTTGATAATAACAACTACATATCGTGGCACGAGAAATTGAGTATTCGAGTCTTTTCGTATTTAGCACTTTATTGTTGACGAGCATTTCAGTTCAGCACGCATTCAAGTACTTACTTTTTTAAAGAAAAAAAAAAAGGTTGTCTAAAATTGTAATTTATTAAGTACTACTTTTAGTGGATTATTCTAGTGCACCAATTCAAAAAGTGTCTTCAAAAATATGTGCAAGCAAAAGAGTGGATTACAACATTTTTCTTTGTACGAATCAAATCAAATGTGAGTGTAAATAAAAATCCGATATTAATCCAAATGAGTATTCAATTTGTAAAAAAGTCAATTATTACTAAGAGAATTATATACTTTGTTAATTACTCATCGAAAAACTTATAAATTTTAACCAAATATCATTTGAATAGATTGAATAATTATAATCGTCTCGTCAGTTTGAATTATATTATTTGAAAAAAAAAAGATATTCTTTTAGAACTAAAACACAAAATTGAAACAACTATAATAACATGGCAAAAAACTAATTAAAGTCAGTTCCTTTAGAGAGGTATGGTATATTTACATTTAATTTATAGAAAAAAAATTTGACATGTAAGTATGTAACTATAGAAACAAAGCATGCAATGTAAACCATCCTTTATTAATTGCTCTATATCCTTCTCCTCCACCTCCATAAAGTAGAGAATAAATGACAAGAGAGAAAAATAGTGAACAACCACCCTAACAACTTTCACCAAAGATTGGAGACAAGCTTTGGTTTGATTGTGGTTGAGTCATGTGCTAAA
This sequence comes from Dryas octopetala, assembly GCF_963921425.1. NCBI lineage: Eukaryota > Viridiplantae > Streptophyta > Magnoliopsida > Rosales > Rosaceae > Dryas > Dryas octopetala. The sequence continues at coordinate 21,046,641 of NC_141370.1, read as the reverse complement.
AGGGTATTACTTATTTAGTAAATATATTCTGATGTTAGCTAGCTTGGTTGGCAGTAGAAGAAAATTGAGTTTTCTTATTTTTAGTAACTGAAAAAATTTGAGTATAGATGCAAAGTATTTCATGCCCAATATGACGAAAGTGCACTGACAATTTCGATCTAACGCAGTAACGCTTGCCCATGGGTAGGGGTGGTATGTCCTTTCTTGTAATTAATGCATTATCTTAACTCTTCAAAGTTTTTTATTTCATTATTTTAGGGTCCATGATTTCATTATTAGCCTTTTACTATTTTGACCTCAACTGCATATATAAGATTTATATTTTCTTTCAATATTTAATACATACACCTATATGACCAGAAAAATATATTGTAAGCAAATGTATTGTTGGGCAAGTTATCAATTAACCACGAACTACTCGCTTGAGTACACAATTTATATATACTCGCTATTTAACGTGGTGCGAGTCATTAGGCAACTTTCATGGGATTGACTAAATTCATGATTATACATTTAAGGGAAAAAACAAAAAAGTATTTCAGGGTTTAAACAAAAATGGAAGTTAATTGAGTGGTTTAGTTGTACTCGTACCTTAATTACTCTAGATTAGTCATTTGACAAGTGTACTTTAACAGAAAATTTGTTGAACAACAAAACAAAAAGCATTTTCCTTTCATTTCATGTTCGATCATATTAATCCATTACAATTATTATTGCTTCACCAAATTGTCTTTCCCATTTTTATCTTTAATTATATTCCAAGTTTGATATATTTAATTTGTTTTTTTTAGAAAATATTTAATTTGTTTTTAATGCGGTTTCCACTTCATACATATAGGTTAAGATTATTTTGATGCTACAACAACATTTATAATACAAAGTTGAAGGCTAGCTCCATTTGGATGAAATTTTAAAGAGTTAAATCAATTTAGATTTTTAACAAGTTTACATTGGTAAGGAGAATCATAAAAAGTTGTAATGCAATGTACATATATTTGAAATGCCTTTTTTTTTTTTTTTTGCCATTCATTTGAAATGGATATATCCAACCTAATATTAGGAATTTTGAAATGACTAAGTACAATGAATCAACCACCTCATGACATTGTTCGCACCTAGGCGCCATCATTGTATGTGTCAAGCATTCCCAGTCATTATAGGCTATACAATAACATAACATGCTCTAAACCAATCACGCGTCTAAATAGCTCCTAAATCAATGACAACTAGCTCTATGATTTTTTTGTTAATTTTATCTTAAACAAAGTAATTATCAACTGATCATTTCTCAATTGAGTTATGTTAGATGTATACTACATTAGTATTATATTTTTATTAAGAAAAATGGGACTCATTAGGTTTTACCTCTATTGTAGATGTAATATGAAAAATGTGATATAAATAGTTTTATTCTCTTTAATTACATACATGATTGAAGCATAAACTATATTTTCCAGTGACAATTTAAAATGGGTGGTTAGAATTTACTCAATAAAACTTTTTTTAATGATAAATTGCACAATAATCACACCATTGTAACTTCATATATAATAATATGATAAGTTAAATTTCATAATCCAAATAGAGAATATAATCTACATCCGACAGACTCCTTCTGTTGAGGTATACCTCAACTTATTTATGTTGAGGTATACCCTATTGGGACCCACACGAGTCGTTTTGTGTCAATCCGAACCATTCATTTTTTACATCTCCATTGATAGATCATCCTTGCAAAAAATTAGTCAAATCGGAAATCATTTGCCTATCTAACTTTGATCAAATAAATGGACGAACCAAATATTTTCGATGAAACCGTTCATTTGTTTTATCAAAGTTAGATAGACAAATGATTTCGGATTTGACTAATTTTTTGCAAGGATGATCTATCAATGAAGATGATCCTTGCGAACGGTTCGGATCGCCACAAAACGACTCGTGTGGGCCCCAACAAGGTCATACCTCAACATAAATAAGTTGAGGTATACCTCAACAGAAGGAGCCTGCTACATCCGATAATAAGATAATAAATCCATTCATATTTTGATATAAGTCAATCTAATGCGATGCTAGTATAATAGTAAGTATGATACATATTTATTATTCCAATCTATCATCATCATAAATGTATTACTTCCACCTACTTTCACCATTTATAAATGAATTTAACAATTTGATTAATAAATGAAAAAGCATTATAAGCTATTGGGTTGAGTGAGGTAAGGATTCGATTTCCTTCAATTTAACAAAAAAAAAAAAATTACCAATCAAGGGGTGAAGGCAATTTTAACGTAAGTAGTAAGCTATTAATACAAAATTTACAACAACTATCTTAGAAAAACCGCGGAAATCCAGCCGAAAATAAATCCAAATCTAGCGTATACGGTATACATGATCGTATAAGCATAGTGGCTTATCACTCATAAGTCATAAGCTAATATTCCGTCGTGTTATAAGCACATGTGCTTATCAGACCACTTATCATTCCAAATACATCTCATCTCGTTCTCGCTCCCGCTATTTAATTTGTCTGCTACCATTTCTCTCTCTCCTCCAAATCCCTAATCCTTCTTCTGCTTCTTCTCCGTATAAATACTTGAGCTCCACAAGACCAAAATAAAGAAAGCTAGAGAGAGAAAGTAGAGCGAGAAAGCTTGCAAACCCTCCGATCTGAGCCATCGATATCATTCAAGGTACCTGCTTTTCCTTCTCATTTTCCTATCTGATTTTGTTCGGTCTTAAATTTTTAATTTATTTTTTTATTATTTAATTTTGCGAACTGAAACCATTTTTTTTTAATTTTGCACGTGATATAGGGAATTTTTTTTGTTGTAGTATTGTTGAAATTGAATCAAAAGGATTTAGATCTTTGACTAAATTAGGCTTGGCAGAGACGAAGATGTCCTCTCTTAGCAGAGAGCTCGTGTTTCTCATACTTCAGTTTCTGGACGAAGAAAAATTCAAAGAGAGTGTTCACAAGTATGCTCAATTTCCTCTTACTTTTGTTATTTTTATACATATTTATATATAAACATGTATATGCTTGTTTCAGTATATATGCTAATTTGCTAGTTTTTTTTTTGTTTATTAAATTTAATTAAATTTATTTCAATTTTAATTTATTATTATTGTCTCTTCAAAAAATTTAATATTATTGTGATTGTGGGTGTGGAGGTTGGAGCAAGAGTCAGGGTTTTTCTTTAACATTAGGTATTTTGAGGATATGGTGACAAATGGGGAGTGGGAGGAGGTGGAGAAGTATTTGTCTGGTTTCACAAAGGTTGATGATAATAGATACTCTATGAAGATCTTCTTCGAGATTCGCAAGCAAAAGTACCTTGAAGCTTTAGACAAGTAGGTGCTTTAATATTTTTTGTTGAATTACATTTATGGTAGTATGTTTTATCCCTGTTGATTAACTTACTCCATTTGAAAATTCATTTGACCCTATTATTAAAAAGTCAATAAATGATTTTTGTAGGCGGGATCGAGCAAAAGCCGTGGAAATTTTAGTTAAGGACTTGAAAGTGTTCGCAGCATTTAATGAAGAACTTTTTAAGGAAATTACACAGCTGTTGACTTTGGATAACTTCAGGTGACAGAAAAATTGCCTTGTATTGTTGTTGGTGGCTGGTTTGTGTTTCTTTTATGTTAATGACAATACGCATTTTGGGTATGCTTTACTTTTCAGGGATAATGAACAGTTATCTAAGTATGGTGATACTAAATCTGCAAGGGGTATTATGCTTGCTGAACTGAAAAAGTTAATAGAGGCTAACCCGTTGTTTCGTGATAAACTTCAATTTCCTACTCTGAAGAACTCGAGATTGCGGACTCTTATTAATCAGAGGTCCTTGAGAAGCTCCTGCCTTGTGTGTCTGAGACTCTATATATGTTCTTGCCTTAATTTTTGAGATATCTGGTTTCCTAACTTTTGTGTCATTACAATTGCAGTTTAAACTGGCAGCATCAGCTTTGTAAGAACCCAAGGCCTAACCCTGACATAAAGACCCTATTTGTAGACCACAGTTGCGGACAACCAAATGGTGCCAGGGCTCCGTCCCCTGTCACTAATCACTTAATGGGGGCGGTCCCTAAGACAGGGGGTTTCCCACCACTGGGCGCTCATGGAGTAAGTAAACCAGAAAATATATTGTTTGTAAGAAGTCAAACTTTCTTTAAGTTGAAGTTTGAGTCTGGTTGTATATGCATGTAGCCCTTTCAGCCCACACCAGCTGCTCTTCCAACATCTCTTGCTGGATGGATGGCAAATCCATCACCTGTGCCTCATCCCTCAGCTTCTGCTGGGCCGATTGGTTTGGCTGCAGCTAACAATGCAGGTATTATAGTATTACTGGCTGTTTCTAGAGCACTTTTAGTGGGTTTCAAACTTTCAAATACCTTAAGTGGCAAATTTGATAGGAAGCCTTGTCCATTGTTATGTTTGTTCTAAATTTTACAAGATACATTGTATGTGCCAAAAAAATGTGTTACACATTTAATTTCCATGTTCCTTTTTGGATTCCATAGCTTCCTCTTAATATCTCGTCTTTTTCATCCCATGTAGAATCTATCTTTCTTCTATATATTTTTATGTACTTGTGTGGTATTCTTTTGGTACTTCCTATGGAAGTATTTATGAAAAAAGGTGACCTAGTTTGGTCGGCAAATTGTGAGAGCATGGAAGTCTGACAATAATACTCTGGTTTATTGTCTTTGTTTGAAATGTTTATGACACATTCCCTTTATTTTGTTTATGACACTTTCTGTTTTAGTTTTGTTTTTCTTTTTACTCTATGTATTTACTTATCATGATAACAGCTATCTTAAAGCGGCCTAGAACTCCTCCTACCAATAACCCAGCTATGGACTATCAAACAGCAGATTCTGAGCACGTACTGAAGAGATCAAGACCTTTCGGAATAACAGATGAAGTATAAATCCATCCGTTATTTTTTGCATATTCTTTTTACCCGATAGAAGTATGAGTTATATTACTAAATTTTAAGTTTTTTGTTCTTTTAATGTACATTCATTTGACTATGTAATATTAAATTATTTCCATTATTGCGAAGTTATTTGTCTTTCTCAACAAATTGTTCCCTAAAATTTTGCTAGCTATATGGTAAATTTATGTTTTTGCAACATACCAGAACATGGATTGATAAAAAGGGTGCTTTGGATTTCTGATGAGGCACTGATTAGGCAATTATGCCTATCAGTTTTGTTATTTAATTTGCAAAGCAGTGAGCACTCTGTTTCAGTTTTCACTTTAGGTACTTGGATTAAAATAGAAACCAGTTTAAGCATTATTAAAAGGGAGAGAGCTAACCACAACTGTTTGTTTTGAAGTCCAACATAATTAAAAGTAAAACTTATGCTTGTAATCTAATGCAATTGGCCCTGCATTACATGATTTGTGATGGGCAACGATCAAATTGATGTCAAAGACCTGTATCTAGGCTTTATTTAAAAGAAAAATTTCAAGTTTCAACTTCTTAGTTTATGCAATTGGTTCTTTATTAACTTTATTTCTAACAGGCCAATAATCTGCCAGTAAATATTCTGCCTGTCCCATATCCTAACCAGAGCCACGGTCAGAGTTCGTTTTCATCTGACGACTTGCCCAGGTCTGCTGTTATGACTTTAAGTCCAGGTTCAGCTGTCAAGAGTATGGATTTCCACCCAGTCCAACAAATTCTACTTCTTGGTAAGCTCCTACTTGTGGAGATAGCTGATCCCCAATTCCATTCGGAGTTGATTATTGTTCTTATATATATATATATATATGTATTATTTTTCTACTTCATTTTCTTTGAATGTTGGATGTTAGCTGTTACGTTTTTAGTGATTAGTGATTTCATCCTTTCAGTTGGAACAAACGTGGGAGATGTCATGGTATATGAGCTACCAAGCCATGAAAGGATTGCTATTAGGAACTTCAAGGTCAGGGACCTTGGAGCATGTTCAGTGGCTCTGCAGGTTTGGCTTTCGGTTCTATATTTATTTGACATTTAATATCATATGGACGCTACTTAGAGTCGTCATTATTTGTCACTATTATGAGTAAATATTTCCCTTTTAATTGTCCGGTAGGCATCTTTGGCCAACGATTATACAGCATCAATCAACCGCGTGATGTGGAGTCCTGATGGAACACTTTTTGGTAAGTGTTAGTGGCCTTGTATATGTATTGTCTGTTTAATACTGTTCTCCTTTTGTGAAGTAGACATCTGCTAGTTCATCACAAGAAAACGTTATCCAGAAATAGGAAATGGACCTTAAACTGGTTATGATAACTCAGGTTTCTACTGCAGGTGTTGCATACTCCAAGCACATTGTGCACATATATTCCTATCATGGTGGTGATGATTTACGAAATAAACTAGAGGTTTGTTCCATTTACCATTCCCTTTGAAGTTAGTTATCTTGTCGTTTGCACTTTTTAATCTCCTATGAATTTTCCTTTTACATTAGATGTCTCATTTTTCATATGGGGGGGGGGGGGGTAATATTGACTTAAGCTCTGCTGAGCGTGTCTTATTGTTTTCAGATCGAGGCTCATGCTGGCAGTGTTAATGATCTTGCTTTCTCATATCCAAACAAACAACTTTGCGTTGTCACTTGTGGCGACGATAGGGTCATAAAGGTTTGATCTATGAATTAACTAATTTTAATGTGATTGTGCCGATGCAATGTCATTTATGATTGTTCAATATTCTGCAGGTGTGGGATGCAGTCACTGGGACTAAGCAGCATACTTTTGAAGGCCATGAAGCACCTGTATATTCTGTCTGTCCACATCACAAGGAGAATATCCAGGTAATGTCTATTTCATCTTATCATGTAACTCATGTTGATAATATGGCATGCAAAATGAAGCTTTTTGGTTCTTTTGTATCCCAATATCCCCCAAACCCAAAAGAAAAAAGCTATCTTTTATAAAGACAAACTGAAAATTATATAGATTCTGTTTTCTCCCGTCATAAATTAAATGGGAATCTGGATCACATATTACTTAACAGCAGGTATTTTATTCAAAGATCTGAACATCAATGGAATCCGACTCAAGACAGAAGTATGGATAGTTAAATTAAAACCTTTCTACAGATAGGTGAATTGATCCATATTAGTCATAAAATAGAAAAGACAATTGTATTTGGGAGGTCCACGACGACAGAAGTCCCATATCATTTTAATTATTTGTAACTTTGCAAAATTATATAGCTGTTTGCGTTAAAGTTCTAAATTCTAATTTCCTACTATTTTTTGTTCCAGTTTATTTTCTCAACAGCAACTGATGGGAAAATAAAGGCATGGTTGTATGATAATATGGGCTCAAGAGTTGACTATGATGCACCAGGCCATTCGTCTACCACTATGGCATACAGTGCTGATGGAACAAGGTTGACATAATTTCTGCACCCTTTAGAAAATCTTTCTTCTTTTAGTCATGTGATATTTATTATTATAATAATAATTATTATTATTATTATGGACATCTTTCTATGATCTCTGAACAACTAGGTTGTTCTCATGTGGGACAAATAAAGAAGGGGATTCATACTTAGTGGAATGGAATGAAAGTGAAGGAGCTGTAAAGCGTACCTTTCACGGTCTTGGGAAGCGAACTGTTGGGGTAGTGCAGTTTGATACCACTAAGAATCGGTTCTTGGCTGCTGGTGATGATGGATTGGTCAAATTCTGGGACATGGACAACACTAACCTTTTGACAAGTACTGATGCAGATGGTGGATTGCCGGTAGGCATTAGTATTACACCTTGTTTATTATTATATTTTTCAATAAAACCATTCCTCCCAACTAATTCATCATCATCTCAAAAACCTGCAGGCTTCTCCTTCTATTAGATTTAACAAGGAAGGAATACTGTTAGCTGTCTCAATGAATGACAATGGTATTAAAATTCTAGCAAATTCAGATGGAATTAGGTTGCTAAGAACTGTGGAAACTCGTACATTTGATGCTTCCAGAGCTGCTTCTGCGGCTGTTGTGAAGGTAAAGCTTCATCTTGGCATATCTTGTTCAAATTCGTTAGGCTAATGAACCGTTATTATGCAGGCGCCCACAATTGGAACATTTGGTTCTTCCAACATTACTGTTGGAACAAGCATTGGAGATCGAGCTACTCCAGTGGCGGCCATGGTTGGATTGGTGAGTGTCATGATCTCTCTCATGGGTGGCTCAAATGCTGGAAGACAGCTATATTAAACCATGCTACCATCCTAAGTCTTAATATTTGATCTGATCATAATGTATGTGTATTATGCTTATAAATGTGTTTGAAGCAAAAACTTTAATTTTTTTTTCAATAGTAAACAGAATATGTATATGTGTTCAATGGTTTAACCTTTTTTTTTTTTTTTTCCTTTGTTTCTTTTTGGAATTCGTGTAGAACAATGACAGTCGAAGTTTGGCTGATGTGAAACCTAGAATTGCCGATGAGTCGGTAGAAAAATCCAGGATCTGGAAACTGACTGAAATCAACGAACCATCACAATGCCGATCACTGAGGCTCCCTGATAATTTAACAGCAATGAGGGTATTGATTCTCTTTTTGTCCAACTTTGCTATATTTATCAATTTTTATTGCATTATATGTCATAGACTTTCAAATATTTGATCTGCTCGTGCCAATGTTAACATAAAGATACAGGAGTTAAACTGATTTATATGTGAATTTTCAGATATTTATATTTTTGTGGTTTATTCTGTTTTTCCCCTTTGTGCATCATGCATGCTACGATTTGTAGCATATATAAGGAGCAATGTATAGTAAAACCTCATACTGTTTATTTAGAGTATATATTTTGGAAAGATTTGTGAGTTGCTCTTTTGAGCATTGGACTTGTACACAAATCAAATGTGATCTTTTGGAAAGATTTGTGATTTCTTTTAAGACAATTCGATAAAAACGTTGCATGGTGAATATCTGTATTCTATGCATTTGATATTTTTTTCCATTAAAACTTTGCCATGAGAACTAGGGATATTTTTGCTGTCAATCTCTGAGATATGGATAATTATTTCAGGTTTCTAGATTAATTTATACAAATTCAGGACTTGCCATATTGGCATTATCATCTAATGCTGTACATAAGCTCTGGAAATGGCAAAGAAATGAACGAAACACAACAGGGAAGGTATTATATTTCCTATACTAGATGGTTGCAATTAATTTTTTTGTGTACGTATCCTTGAACTTGCCATTTACAAAAAAAGTCTCTCTTGTAGGCTACAGCTAGTATTGTACCACAATTGTGGCAACCAGCTAGTGGAATATTAATGACTAATGATATAAGTGATACAAATCCTGAAGATGCTGTTCCATGCTTTGCACTTTCAAAGAATGACTCTTACGTTATGTCAGCCTCAGGGGGGAAAATTTCCCTATTCAATATGATGACATTTAAGGTACATGGTTTCCTCTATACATTTCTCTAATTGGATACATCTAGTGTACTGGTTAATTAATTTATGGTAAGATACTGAATACACATCATGTCTGGAACTTTTGATAGAACTATGCACAGGACAATCTCACTTGAAAGAGTGCTTCTATTACCATCCTTCAAAATGCTCACTCCACCCACCTTCTTTCCCCACCTCTTTTGAAATTGAAAACAGAAATATCATTCTAAAATACCCTTAAACCCTAATCATATATTTTAGTTTTTTTTTTTTTTTTTTGTAATGAACAATTTTTAAAGGGGGGTAAGATGAGAATTATGGGGGTGGTAATAGAAGCACTCCATTTGAAATTGTATTATATTTTCTTGTAATCAGATGTAGCTCGGTTTCTTTGGGTTGCATGCCCATTAACCTTACTTCTATGATGTTATATTCATTGTTATGCTTCCACTATTGTAGACAATGACAACATTCATGCCCCCACCACCAGCTGCCACATATCTGGCATTTCATCCTCAAGACAATAATATCATTGCCATAGGCATGGAAGATTCTTCAATCCAAATTTACAATGTTCGGGTTGATGAGGTCTCTGTTCACTGAACCTTAAATTTGTTAGTTGATGATAGCTGGAACATGGGGATTGCTTACAATCTGGATGCTTCCTTTTCACAGGTTAAAACCAAGCTAAAAGGTCATCAGAAAAGAATAACAGGCCTTGCCTTCTCCCATGTTCTTAACGTGCTTGTATCTTCGGGGGCTGATTCCCAGGTATGAATATTAGACTCTGTGCATGTTGGTGTGTTACTATAAAGCGATAAGCCATGAACTGGCAACAAACAGCAGTAACTTATCATGAGAAGCCAAACCAAAAGGATTGATGTAGTTTCCAGATACTTTATAGTTCAACTTCATAGTGAACTGGTTCCCTTGTATTTCGCAAATCACGTGGAAATCATTTCATTGGTGTAACCTTAACTGGAGAATGCATCCCTTGAGAAATGTGGTTACTTAGTCCTTGCTTGCCTCATGCAGTTGGCCAAATGCAGTTGTCGTTGGACTCTCTTACTTTTAACTAAGAGAGTCTTGTGTTTCTTTTCTTGCACTTAATGCAAGAGAAGCTTGAATAGTTTAACTACTGAATAGTCTTGTGTTGCCTACTAAAGTTATAAAGTCACCAACGCTTTTATTTTTCTTCGCTGCAGTTGTGTGTTTGGAACACAGATGGATGGGAAAAGCAGGCTAGTAAATTCCTTCAGATTCCAAATGGGCGAGCTGCTGCTCCTGTTGCAGATACCCGAGTTCAATTTCACTTAGACCAGATACATTTGCTGGCAGTTCATGAAACACAGATAGCCATCTATGAAGCACCAAAATTAGACTGCCTCAAGCAGGTGCAGTGGCTTTTTTTGTTTAACTTAATATCAGTATACAACTATACATCTTATGTTTTAAGTTTTTAGTATGTTTAGTCAAATTTTTATATTTTCTTTTATTGTTATAAAATTCATATTAGTTTAGATTAACGGTCAACATGAAAATATAATTTATTACATAGGCTTTGATCATTGCATATATAGAGCATTTGCATAAACAAGCATTGAGATCAGGTTTGAGATGATTGTGATATTCTGGTGGGTTAATTGTTTGCTTTTACTTTGTTATTTGGGATTTTTAGTTAGTGCTACTGGCATTTACGGAACTATGTTTCTCATGTAGTGGGTCCCGCGAGAAGCTAGTGGTCCTATCACACATGCTGTGTATTCCTGTGATAGCCAGTCGATTTATGTTAGCTTTGAAGATGGAGGTGTGGGGGTTCTCACTGCTTCAACACTTAGATTGAGATGCCGAATATTACCTGCTGCTTATTTACCTCCAAATCCAAGGTATGTTGGCCTGTCAATATGAAATTGTGAACACTAATAGATATTCTTTCCCTTTTAAAGAAAAAAAGAAAGAAAATTGTTCTTCCTTCCTTTTTGCCCCCCATGATATTTGTGGTCTTTCCTGTTTTGTAAATAACATAACTAACAACAAAAATTTTAACAGCTTGAGAGTGTATCCTCTTGTTGTTGCGGCACATCCTTCCGAACCCAATCAATTTGCACTAGGATTTACAGATGGTGGAGTCCATGTACTTGAGCCATTAGAGTCGGAAGGTAGATGGGGCACCTCCCCTCCAACTGAAAATGGTGCCGGGCCTAGCACCACTTCTGGAGCAGCCGGTTCAGATCAACCTCAAAGGTGACAATACCATGTGCATTCTTTCCACCAAAGAGACCTTGAGTGTATGCATCTCTTCAGCGTCATCCCTTTCCCGGTCTCACTATATTTTATTTTTTTGGAGGGAAGCTCTGGATTTAGGTATTATAGTTTTAGGATACTTGAATTAACCCAGTAGAATTCGTTATAGTGGCATCTGAAAACAGGTTGTGTTGAGGCAATTCCCTCATTTAGGATAATTGGAGAATTTTGAATTTATAGTGTAAATTTTCAAGGCAGCGGAGCACAGGGCAGAAGTTTGACAGGACAACGAGGGAATTTGACAAAAGATTTTAGTTGCTTTGGTTGGGGCCCACAGATTATTCCTAAAGTCATTCAGTAATCGTAGAATTTCTTTTAATTGCGAATCAGACAAGAGTCAGTCATTTGTTTATGATTTGTAATTTTCTGGTGTTAAATAAGAAATCAGCTCTTTGCAACAATGTGAGTGTATTCTTCTTTCTTTAAATTTCTCGTTAGTCAACTCATGATTTTCACTTGCAGTAGATTGTAGATTTTCCCCTCGCAATTGTTACATAACCTTTTCCAAGATTTGGGTTTTCAACGAAGTTGAATGGTTTGAGCCTGAGCAACGAAAGTGGGTATTTTCCTATTATGTAATAGTCTATGAAACTTCAAAGATCTCTAATATAACAAGGCTTAATTATCGATTTACCACCCAAAACTGTAACTCATTCCTACTTTACCACCTGAAAGTTTTTTTGTTCCAGATTACCACCTGTAACTTACATTCGTGTCCCATTTTACCTTGTTCCATCAACAATTCCGTTAATGCTGACGATCTGGCCGTTAATGCTGACGTGGCGCGCTAGATGTGCGCCACGTGTCACATCTTTTTTTTATTTTTTTGCATTTTTTTTATTTTTTTATTTTTATAAAATTTGAAAATTAATTAAAAATAGCTCCGAACTCAGAAAAATACAAAAAAAATTCCTACGGACTCGTCTTGACTAGCACTAATTTACTATAAGGTTAAATTACCAATTTGCTCTCTAAAAATTTTCAAAAAAATTAGAAAGTCCAAATTTATTTTTAAAAAATTAAAATAAATTTTCCTCTATTAAATAAATTCTAGAAAAAATTCTAGAATTTTCGTAAACTCTTGGACAAATTCTTAAAAATATTTTGAAAAATTACCAAAAGCTTATTTTAAAGAATTATTTCGAGACTTTACAGAAATTTTAGAATTTTTCTAGAATTTATTTTATAGAGAATTTTATTTTTCTCTAAGACCGAGAGGTCTTTTGGGTAGCAAGTGTTCACGAGAAAGGTATTGTTAGTTTTTAGAAGACTAACGGTGCAGACCTCATATTTTTTGGAGTTCGGGAGATTATTCTATGAATTTTCAAAGAGTCTAGAGTATTTTAATTTTCTAGAAATAAATTTGGACTTTCCAAATTTTTTGGAAATTTTTAGAGGAAAAATTGGCATTTTGACCCCATAGTAAATTAGTACTAGTTAAGACAAGTTGGTAGGAATTTTCCGTGTATTTTTCTAAGTTCGGAGCTATTTTTAATTAATTTTCAAAGTTTATAAAAATAGAAAAATAAAAAAAATCAAAAAATACAAAAAAGATGTGACACGTGGCGCACATCCAGCGCGCCACGTCAGCATTAACGGAATTGTTGACGGAACAAGGTAAAATGGGACACGGATGTAAGTTACAGGTAGTAATGTGGGACAAAAAAATTTTCAGGTGGTAAAGTGAGAATGAGTTACAATTTTATGTGGTAAATCGATAATTAAGCCATATAACAAACTAGAAGACAGAAAAAGAGAGCACTTTTCTTCAAATTAGTTTTGAATCGAGAGCAAGGGTTTAAATTTCGAAGTTTTCGGCGAAATTTCGCCGAAAATTTCGTTTTTTAGGGGTTCCGAAATTTTAACACGGATTCGACTAAATTTCGAAAAATTTCGGCGAAATATTCGAAATTTCGCCGAAATTTCGCCGAAATTTCGCTCGAAATTTTCGAATGCCCCAACAGCAATTTTTTTGAATTTGAGCGAAATTTCGTCGAAATTTCGCTCAAATTTCGTCGAAATTTAGCGAAATTTCGACGAAATTTCGCTCAAATTCCCAGCCTAACACTGTAACAGACAGACAAGACATGAAGACAGTAACCCGAGCTCAAAATCTCAAATACCCAGTCTAACCCTCGCTCAAATACCCAGCCTAACCCTAAGTCCCTCACTGCCTCACATTCTCACAAATCAGTGAAATCACAAATTCACAATCTCACATTCTCACCTGCACAGTGTCGGCGCACACCTTCGATCTCAAACCAGATCTGCTGCATCCTCCGTCTTCTCGGCTCTCTCTCTCGCCTCTCTCTCTTCTCTCTCTCTCGCCTCTCTCCTCCGTCGTCTCGGGTTGCAGCGGCGTCGTCTCGGGCTCTCTGGTTGCAGCGGCGTCGTCTCGGGCTCTCTGGTTGCAGCGGCGTCGTCTCGGGCTCTCGGCTTGCAGCGGCGTCGTCTCGGGCTCTCGGCTTGCAGCGCCGTTCTCGACTTATCCGGCCCCCTCGAAGCCTCCGGCCACCTCGAAGCCCCGGCGTTTCTCGAAGCTTAGCCCCCCTGAAATTTCTGAAATCAGTTTGTGGGCTTGTGTGAAGTCTCTGTCTTTGATAGCTTTGTGTGAAGTTGTGAACTGCAAGTGTTGAAGTGTGTGAGTATTTGATTTCAGTATTTGTCTATTTGAGATTTTGAGTAATAGACAATTAGACATTAGTACATTACGTCATTACTACATTAAATTGAATAATTGATTAATTGATCTATATGATTTATGATTATATGATTTATATAATTATATCTGAGAGTATATATGATGTATATCTAAATTGATCTGATATATGATGTATATCTAAATTGATCTGAGTATATCTAAGTATATCATTTACTGATTTACCCACTTTTAAATATTATCTAACATCAATTGATCAATATCATGTTTTGGGTTTATATGTAAATTATATTGATCTTGGATTGATTTATATAAGATAAATTATATTGATCTTGGGTTGATTTATATAGATTTGGAATTAATTGTATAATTTTGGGTTGATTTTGATTTGTATAATTATATGATTTTGGGTTAATTTTGAATCTTTAATCGTATAATTTTGAAATTGATTGTATAATTTTAGGTTGATTTTGATTTGTATGATTTGTGTAATTTGTATGATATATAAATATTGATATGAAATTACAAATTAGTAATATGGAAATATGGAATTGCCAATTGGTAATATGAATATGATATGAAATTACTAATTAGTAATAAGTTAATAACTGATATGATATTAATTTCTTGGTGATATACTGATATGATATTAACATGGAATTTAATTGTTATTGTTATTGTGTTACTGTGTATGTCTCTTTGTTATTAGGAATTTAGGATTCAATGGCCAGTGGAGGGAGATCACGTGATCCAGCTTGGGATCATGCCGATCCATTACCAGGTAGCAGACAAGGTTCAGTATGCAAATATTGTGGCCTTGTAATGAAGGGTGCTGGAGTGACACGATTAAAATACCACCTTAGTGGTTTGGATCCTGGACACAATGTGCAACGATGCAATAGTGTCCCACCAGAAGTGAGACAATTCATCATTGCAGGGATGCAACACAAACAACACCAAAAAAGCAAAAAAATACAAAGGATGGAAGAGATCAGAGAAGAGCTTCGAGGACAAAGTCAGATTGAGCTGAGTGATGATGAAGATGATGATGATGAAGATCATAATGATGATATGGGGCCTCAAGAGCGAAGAGAATTTCGATCTGCACTTCGAGCCTCTAGAGCAGCAGAATGGGAGAGAGAACACTCACATAAAGTCCCAAATAGGGGACAAGGTTCTGGGTCTAGTAGTGGTGCACAGATGCAAAGAGCATCAAGCATGAGGGAATCACGAGATTCACGACCAACACCTCCAGTGGCACCAAGCTTGTACAAGGCAGCTCAAGCACGCCAAAAGAGTGTTAAAAATCTCTTTTCTGGAGGGTCAATCAAAGATGGGATGCAACGCTTGATCAGCAAGTTCTTCATATATGAAAATGTTCCTCCTTCAAAAGCAGCATCTCATCATTTCAAAAATTTGGTGATAGGATGTCAACAGGCAGGAGTAGGAGTGGAACCTCCAACACCCTATCAGATACGCACCGGATTTTTGGACCAGGAGTTTCAAGAAATGCAAGAGCATGTTAACAAATTGAAGACTGATTGGGCAACTTATGGTTGCACAATCATGTGCGATGGTTGGACAGGTCCAACCAAACTGTCTATCATTAACTTCATGGCCTACTCAAGAGGGAAGTCGGTATTCCTTAAGTCCGTTGATTCTTCAGATTGCATAAAGGATCATAAATATATTTATGGGCTACTGAAGGATGTAATCACGGAGGTTGGAGAGGAGAATGTTGTTCAAGTTGTGACCGACAATGGTTCCGCATTTGTCAAAGCAGGTAAGAAGTTAATGAACAAATACAATGTGTACTGGACGTCGTGTGCAGCACATTGCATTGATCTAATGTTTGAAGAGATGGGGAAGAAAGAGCAGGTTGCTAATGTGATTAAAAAAGCCAGAATGATCACGAATTATATTTACAACCATAACTGGTTGTTGGCAAAGATGCGAGAGATCACGAAGGGAGATATTGTTCGTCCTGGTGCCACCCGATTTGCTACAAACTATATTGCATTGGATAGTTTGTATGGTAAGATGATGGGGCTGAAGCAATTGTTCACCAGTGATGATTGGGGTCGTAGCAATTTCCGGCGTTCAGATGCAGGCATCACCGTTGAAAATATAGTTCTTGATCACTCTTTTTGGCAACAGGTGCATAAGGTGTGCGGTCTGTTTGAACCTCTCTACGTAGTTTTACGTATTGTGGACACAGAAGTGTATCCTACAATGGGATCCATTTATGAGTTAATGCGTGTCGTGAAGGAAGAACTAGAAAAAAAACAGGGTGCACGGTGGGTAATAAAAATCATCAATGATCGATGGTTTAAAACGTTACAACACGATTTGCACGCAGCAGGTAACCCAATAATTTATTTGTTATTTTGGTTCCGCATTTTTTTAATTGATTTAGCTTTCAATTAATGAACTAAATTACTAATTATATATTTCTATATTTACTTGATGCATGATTGCAGCCTATTATTTGAATCCTCGCTATCAGTATAGACCTGGCGTTGGAGATGATGGTGAACTTATTCGGGCTGTGCACAACGTATTCTCCAAATTGGATCCCGATTCACCACAAGTTGGCCAATTTGGAAATGAGGTAAAAATAATTTGCCATAAGGCCCATAAGAATCCTTACGAAAAATATTAATACTTTATAGAATTTGATTGTCTTAAATTATATATTTGATTGATATTGTATAATTTGTATTGTATTTGTATCTAGTTAACTTATTTTAAAGATGCCCGGAAAATGTTCGGAGAGCGAGCTGCAAAGGCCGCTAGATCACGAATGTCTCCTAGTGAGTATACATCTTACTTGTATTAGTTAGATTAACTTAATTATTTATTTTTATAGTTACACTTACACAAACAAATTTTTCATTTCAGGTGAATGGTGGATCATGTATGGGAGTGATGCGCCTACTGTGAGGAAGTTAGCCATCAAAGTTTTATCACAAACGGCGTCATCATCAGCTTGCGAAAGAAACTGGAGCACTTTCGCACTCATACACACCAAACAACGAAACAGGCTCTCATATAGTAGGTTAGAAAAAATGGTATATTGCTACTATAATATGAGGCTTGCACTTCGAGATAAGAAAGCAGAGGAGGATCGCGTTGATGAATATGATCCGCTGGATATATATGATGCTGCTATAGGGGATGATGATGTGGAGGAAAACCAGCTTTATCAGTGGATTAGGCCCCTCCATTTAGATGATGATGCAGGCAATCCAGACCCTGATATTGCAGCTCAAGCACGTCAGGAAGGTATCAATGTGGACAGAGTTCTAAATGAGGAGGTGAGCCCTACTACAAGTTTGAATGACCTTATGCAAACAAGGTCGACACATCGTACTGAGCCAGTTCCCACTAATCCTTCTCGATCAGGCAACTCTAGCACAAGATCGGGCACTCCTACCAACAGTGGAGGTAGAGGTAGTGGTGGTGGTAGAGGTAGTGGTGGTGGTGGTGGTGGAAATGAAGATGTCACTGGACATTCTCAAGAGTATATGAGCCCATTTTCTGTCGAAGCACACTATACACATGCAACACAAGATGAGGATCATGGGAGTAGGCGTGCCGGACCAGGAATTGGTGCCATAGGAAAAGACTATAGTCGCAGACAAAGAGGTCATGAGAGTTTGGCACAAGAAGAAGAGGATTCATTATCCACCACTTTTGGCTCTATGGGGGTAGGAAGTGACAATTACAATTATGGACAAAACCCTCCAATATTCTACCCACCACATCTGCCTTACTTGGTTGAGTCTGATAGTAACTCATTGGCACAACAAGAGACAACCTCTTCAAATGAGTATGCTTATGGGCAAATTCAACCACAACAGGTTCCTGATCCATATGGTTGGCATGTTGGCAATTACATGCAAAATTATGCTGGAGAAGTATCTTGGGATGATTATTCTTCACAGTACACCTACTCTGGACATGATGATACTGAAGACAGCGGAAATTTTGAACCTCCTAGAAACTCTATGTGGTATTGATTACTTTTGTAATTCATGTGGCAATATTATAGTAAAAATAAAATTGAGGTGTTATTGAAGTAATTATTAATTAGTGAAGCATTTTTTTAACAGTATTTGCCTCCAGCGCGCATTATATTCATCATATATCACATGAAACCTACCATATAATTTGGTTTTTTTCAATGTTTTTTATCAATGTAGTAGATAATATGTTAAATAAACATATTGTGAAGTTTCATTCAAAATTTCCGTATTTTGATAATAATTTCCATCGTTTCCGTCGAATTTTTGTCGAAATTTAAAAATCTTCGAAATTTCCGTCGAAATTTCCATCGAAATTTCCATCGAAATTTCCTCGAAGCTCGAAATTTTATTCCTTGATCGAGAGGGAATGGAGGCTCTTCTGCACTTAATTAAGGTAATGCAACCGGAACTTCTATCTCAGAGACAGTAAAAGTCAATAATAGTAAATCGAAGACATTCTTTTTTTCTTTTTGTGATAATGAAATTAAAGATATTCTTGAGATAATTACACTCGCCATGAGAATATGAGATAGTGCTCATCACCAAGACACACAGTAAATCATTGCATCGGGCCTACAGAAATAACAGTAACATGAGAATCAGGGTTAAGTATAGCAATGCCCCCACAACTTTAACTTTTGGCCCATCTATCATGCTGACACAAGTCACAAACCATATTCATGGGTGAGACAAATCTATGGTGTTAAATTTTTTACGACAAAAATACTTGTCAAAAATTATGTCATTTATAAGTTAGAATGACAAACTTTTGTATGTAATCGTAATTTAGTCCATCAAATTATAATAATATTTTCATCATAATAGCCTAATAGAAGATTAAAAAGTTAACTGAATTTGACAGATTGAGAATGACGAATTAAAATTAAATTTTGGGGTGCAAAATGAGACACGAGTGATAGTTTGGGGCACTCCTATAGAAAACTAATTCATAGGGTTTGGTTTTAAAATTTAAATAATATATATGAAGGCCCCCTTGCAGGGTTCTGGTTCTAATTGCTCCGTCTGTCTGTCTCTGCGTCTTTATTTCATAATTGTCATATATATCAACTTTGTATGAAGGGCGGTGGTAGGAACATGGCTGCTGCTGTTAGGACGATGAAGATGAAGCCCAGTGGTAGGAAGATGAAGAAGAAGCCCAGCTGTGGTACGAACATGGCTGCTCTGAGATAAAATCTGAGATGGCTGAGAAAACTTTCTACTTTGTTGGGTGTGGTCATGGTTGGTTGGCAGGGCTACTAGAAGAAGATGAACCAGACGAGAGCGATGCCGATGGATCCATTGAGCTTCTGTTTATTTTTGTGGATGATTATAGTCCATCCATGTCTGTTTTGGCTTCAAGGTATACTGGGTGCCAACCAAATTCCATGTACTATGTCGATGACACGAGTCCTATAATACAACGGATGCCAATGCCAAAGAGACTGAAAGAGTCATATGAGGACACAACGCCAGGACCTGCACTTTGGTTTACGCAACCCGTTTAAATGTTTAATGGACTCTTCTTCTAGCTGGCTAGCTTCCTAGCCTTCCTGTTCATTATCTATCTTAATTTTAACGATATTTATGTTTAACTCTCTATTAATTATTATTTGTGCAAACTTAAATTAGAGCTAGGCCGTGTCCAGTATCTCTCTTTCTCTCTCTGTATTCTCTATATTTATTTTATGTCTCACTATTTAGAATTTTGGAGTATTACTTCTCATTCCCACCTTTTATCTCTCTCCGTTCCATCCATACATTCTTATAACTTGAGAAGCGTGTGTTGTGCTTGTTGGGTCTGGAGTATCGGGGATGCATGGTCATGACAAAAACAATTAATGTCAAAATTGCTAGATTGAAAAAGGTCAAAAAAAGAATAGCACCAAAAAAGAAAAACAAAATCAGTTTCTTATCAGCGTTAAGACTGAAATCGCTTCATGATCCAAAATAGACACAAACAGTACTTCACACGACATGTTGATGCAACTTCAGTAGTACTGAGACTAACCATCTAATTCCGTCTTCGGCCAGATTTTGTTTGTCTCCTGGTGTTGGCTGGAGAAGATTGCTTTGAGGGTACAGGTAAGAGTGTTGCCCCTTGGATGTCATCAGAATCCGTCATGTCATTTAGTGTTTTTTGCGCTTCAATATAGACTGTAAGATCTCTAATCTGTGACCACCATCATCTAAACTTGATAAGAAATCAACACTTCAAAATAGTTGCACACAAGCAGAAACTTGTAAATTGCAATACCTGTTCTTCCAAATCCAGTATCTTCTCATCTCTTAACTTCAGTGATGCAACTTCCCTAAAAGAACAAGGAGTTAAATCAATGAGGATAAAAGTAGGAAAGAATTCAATGCCACTAATAAGCACAAAATTACATTTATGTACACTGTTCAGAATTTATACAGACACATCACACCTAATGACTTATCCTTGGAGGGGAAGGGGGGGCACAGACTAAATGGCTTTCTACGGTTTGCATTTCTGATTTTGACAAACCCCTTCTTGCATCATGGTCCTAGGTGTTACCATTCAACAAGGGGGAATTCACATCTATCAATGCAGGAGAGGAAACATTATGTACCTCTCTTCAATTTCCTTGAACTTTTTACGCCAGGTCTCTTGGTCCTTGATAAGCTTTCGGTTGATCTAAGAACACAACCAAACACATGAAAACAGGCACAATAAATAAACTATCAGAAAAAATGTTATGAAAATCACACAAATGTACATTCCAAAGATAAATCTACCTACGCCAAAACCCAAAATAACAATAACTTAACGGAGGAGCAAATTACAACTCACATCTGCAACAGCATTTTTTTCCTCAAGACATTTCTCCAGCATGGTTTGAAGATCCTGCATCTTGGAATTTACAGCCTTCTCCACTGCTTCAGAAATTGAACTTTCCCTTTTAACTTTGGCCTCCATAAGCAGAGATTCATAATACTGAATTAAAAAAGAGAGAGAGAGAAAGAGACATAAAGATTAAACCAAATAATTGGAAGTGAAAATAATTCTCTTATATATATATATATATCAAGAAAACATTTCATAGGCTACTGAATGTCAGCGTATACTTATCACTTGATCAACAGCAAATTGGGGAGAGGGAAAAATAAGAACACAAAGAAGGGGTTAAGGGTGGGGTTTGGAGACAGCCTACTTGTCTTTGATTCTCAAGCTGACTTGCAAGAAGTCGATTATACTCATCTACAATCTGTTGTCAAGTACAAGAGCTAAAGATCAGTTAGTGTGCATAAGCAAACCAAAATTATGGATAGTGCTAGCTAAAGTTGAAATAAGAACACAGAACGGGTTAACCAATTAAACTGAACCAGACATAGAAGTGTAGGTTCAAACCCAATCCATACTAGCAAATTTGAAAATGAAGATTTAGATATCCATAAGTTCAGAAGAATTTTTTTTAAAAGGAAATACATACAGTTTCAACTTTACTGCTATAGAGGGCTCCACTAATTCCAGAATCGTCACTACATTCACAACTGTCACAATCTCCTTCAAGTGACATAAAGCGAGAATCCATATCAGTTGCTAGCTTGCCATCAACTTTCGATTGGTTCAGGCGGTGAACATAAGCATCACCGACATAATCCCAGATCTGCTGCCTGTTCAACTCAAGAGAATAGCAATGTTGTGTATCCTTCCAGTGCCTAACAGCATGGCCTTCTTTATATCTTTTTTGAAGGAAAAATAAAATATCAATAATTATCTGTACCGGACAAATTAAGATAAAGTCATAGTTCTTTGGAGACAGAAGTTATCAAAGTAAGAAGAAAAAAGACTACAGCATCTTTACCTTCCACATCCTACAAAACCACATATTACACAAACCCAAGGATTCTCCAATATTCCGCAGACAGAGCAAGCTGGTTTTTCATCCTGCTGCTGACATAATCGGCAAACCTGGTGACATACAAATATTAAATCAGCGACTTTATTCAACATAGTTGCATTCTCCAATTTTACTTGAGGCCTAATCCATACGAAAAGGCTGAAATGGTGGAAAAGCCTCAAACACAAAACAGTGTACAACAATCTGCAAGGTCTAGAAAATTAACTAATAAAAAATATAGCTACATGCAAGTAATAATGGAAATATTACTTGTGCAGTCATCAATCCTCTCAACCAAGATATCTAATAAACTTATACACATACAAGGAAACTTTGGAATAGAGAACCAGCTCACCTGGCATGATAAATACGTCCACTTTGAAATGCAGGGACATTGAAATGAATGGTCACAAAGTGTACTCGTGATTCCACTAGTGTCTGCATCCAACCTCTCTAAGTAGGATAATTAAAAGTATATATCAGGCACAAGAGTATTATCATTCTGCACAACAGTAAATTAAAAGTAGGATAATACACCTTCATCCCCCCCACCCCCCAAAAAAAAATTGTGACCCACCAAGGCAAACTGGGCAGGTAGGCAATTCAGTACATCCTTCGGGAGGAGTCCCAGCAATTTCAGCTGAATCTGTGTACTCCACAGAAAGCAGAAACAGAATATGGCACACCTCAGCCTGAAAATATATATATCAAAGCAATTAAACACACATAAGCTTAAGATGGATAATATCTGTCATACATGCAATGAAACCGAAAAAGAAAAAGGCTTGACAACCTCGCCAGGCGAATACTTCTTCCCATTAAAAACGCAATAAAATCCATCTGCCGTCATCTGATTCATAAGCCTAATCAAAATACTGTACCGATCTTCCATCCCATCGTTCCTAATCCAATTAAACAAACACTAATTCAGACTTCGTCCGATGGCTAAGCAAATGCACACAGATATTAGTGAGACCTAAATTTCAAACAAAGGCATTAAACACTGAACTGATCCTAATGCAAAGACCTTTTTTCTTTTTCTATAGTACAAAGAATTATTCTTTTAGATTTCTAGATCAAAGTACTGCTCTTTTTTCAAATTTTACTTCTTATTTATGAAAATTGAAGTAAAATCTATCCCCATGTGTAAACAAAACCCATTTTACAGAAACCAAATTGAGGGTTTTGATCAGGCAACCAAACCAAAACCCCAAATTGAAAAGAGAAAAATCCAAAATTTCTCCGTCAAAAAAAAAAAAAAGGAATTCTGATACGGTACCTGATGAAGATGAGTTCGACGACATGGTCGATGCGGGAGCCGCAGAAACGGATGAAGTCATCGAAGGAGAAGTAGTTGGGAACAGCAGGGACGAAGACGACAGTGGATCGAGAGCCTGCGACTGGCCGCGACGTGTGTGCTATGCTTCGGAACAGGTGGGCTATGCCTCTTCGCTCGCTAAATTTGGGTTTAGTGTCAGGCTTTGATTGAGAAGCGGTGGTGGTCTTGGTGTTAGTGACGGTGGTGAACTCGGCGTCTTCGAAGCTGAGAGGGTGGCTAGCGTCCACTGTGTGGACTTGGAGGAAGAACATCGGGGCTGGCTGAGTCGACTCGGTTCGGGAATGGAAGCAAATGAGAAATGAATTTGACGGTTTTGAGAGGCAAAGCCGTATAGCTAATGCGACAAAAACAATGCTATGCTTATGTTCGCGGGAATCGGCGGTTTTGCCCTTCAGACTAAAATATCTTTTCAAGAATAACAAAATATAATTTATTTTGGATAAAAAATATGGTCAAATGACCAATTTAACCCCTATATTCATGTCATTATTTCAATTCTCTCTCCATAATTCCAATTTCAATCAACCATAGGAGGTGTCAATTCGTTTTAATAGGTTGTGTTTGTATTCATGTCATGTAATTTTGGGTTGTGTTCATGTCCGTTTAATTAATTGTGTTTAATACTCAATTATAACTCAACTTATTTATAATCATGTCACGTTCAAGTTAACCTATTTATGTTGTGATTTAAAAATTTATATTAGTTTAAACAAACTATCACTTAGTTGTCACCTTGAAACGCTCTCTTCTCTCTATTTAGTCTTATCTCTCTCAGCCAAGTATTTATAGGGGTAGGGGTGGTGGCTCCTGTGTTCTTTATAGGTCCGCCGCTCCTACCCCGCCTCTTCCTTCTCATTTCCTTCTTTGCCTATGAGAAACTCTTATCCCTCTTTGTGAGAGATTTTTCATCTTTTTATGTGAGAGTTTTATTATCTCAATAAAGAAGAGTTTTTCTGATCGTTGTGGTTTGGTATGTTCGTGGCGTTGTATACGATCTATGCGTTGCACGGCGTCAGATCCTGTTTTAGCGACGCTTAGTTGCTCTCTGAATCTTTTTCTTCCAGTTTGGCTCTAGTTCTCGTCACACAGTGTAGGGAGGTCACTATGCTCGCCGGTACCGGTCATGTCGGTTACTACTGCACGATTTGCCACCTTAGGCTACTGTCAGTATCAATTTTTAGATGTTGGTTGGATTATGGACCAAAATGTGATTAGTTCGCTAATTTTTACGATGCTTCGTTGGCTCCGTTTGGTGACTGTAGTGTCTGCTTGATACTGACATTACGATATCAAGCTCTTATTCCGTTGTAAAAAAGTTGTAAACGTTTAGCTTTTTTGCCCTATTGTTGTAGAGCTTCGTGTCATAATCTTGTATTATCTGTCTTTTTGACTGTTTTAATGCAATGTTATTGTTTTCTAAAAAAAGAAACAAACTATCACTTATGCATTTTGCTTATAATACAAAAATATATTCAATAATGAAAGTAACAAAAAACAACTTTGTAATTATACATAGACTCATACAATATCTAATAAAAAATGAGAAAAGTTACTCATTTTCTTCGTATAATACTAGTTAATTGTGTTTATTATGTAATAATTGTGTTACATAAATTTGACAATAACCCGACTTATTTATTATTCGTATTTAGAATGTTGAGTCATACTCGTGTTCGTGTCAAGAAATGGTCAACTTTAATCCGCTAACTTCGTGTAAGATTCGTGTTGTGTAAAAAATTGCCACTTCTACATATCATGTAGTTTAAGTCCCTTGCAATTTAAGAAATAAAATTTATTTTTTGTCAAAGTTATAGACAAAACAAGGATAAAATAGTCCTTATATGTTCATTATCACTATCCTAACTTTGTTACATCTCGCAGGCTGTTACCCTCCAAAATCGCTAAGCCTTGTGCCGTCGGGACTGGGCTGCTAGTAACGCTCGGTGATGGACCATAAACATGAGTAAAGCCTTCTTGGTAAACTTTGATTGCCGACTTGGCATAGCCACTATTAGGGTGTAAACAATGGATTAGTGAAAGTGCATAAAATAGGGCTCACAACACACTCATAACATGTGATTGTCCCGACAACAAATTCGACAAAACATGAATTTTATGGTTGAGTTGCAAATGATTCAAACTACGTAGCCGATATTGAAATTTTGAAACTGAAAATCTAAAATAATAATCAAGGACGAAATTGGGAGAAATTATTGTGAGTGTGACTGTAATACTATGTTTCATAATGATATGGTATTACCATTACACTTAAATGATAACACGTGTATAATAATTAATTTATAAAATTTTAAATTCTAAAAAATATTCTTAAATTGTACACGTATTATAATATAAATGTGTTATATGATATTACGGTCACCTACATTAATTTTTCAAAATTGATCGGTTAACCAAAATATATTAATACCATTTAATCATTGTCCAAGTTTTTTTTTTTGGCCAAGAATCATTGTCCAAGTTTAAACCCAAATAATTGTAATATCAAATCTTCCAACAATCAATTTTGGCAATATATTAACTATTTAAGATACCCACAGTTACAAACATGCATTGAATTCAAAATCCGCAAACAAACCGTCAAATGCCGTCTCTCTTTTTTCATAAGTAATGCATTTTACGCGCTTTAGCAGTCTCCGCTACTTTCCTCTTCCTGGCTGGTCTCTGGTTTTGCAGCGTAACCTTCCAATCCACTGAATCACATCACGTCAATTTTCCGATCGAACGGACTCAATCTCGACCCTCAGCAACGGCGACCCAAGTCAGCAAATTGCCGAGGTAATAATTCTTAAACCCCTAAACCCTTCTTGCTCTTGATTTCTTGAATCCTATCAATGGCTCCCAGCACCATTCGCAAGGCAATCGGGGCTGTCAAGGACCAGACTAGCATCGGCCTGGCCAAAGTAGCCGGGAACATAGCCCCGGACCTCGAAGTTTTGGTCGTCAAGGCCACTACTCACGATGAAGACCCAGCTGATGAGAAGTACATAAGGGAGATCATAAGCTTGACCTCCTACTCACGTGGATATGTCACTGCGTCTGTGGCGACTATATCTAAGCGTTTGAGCAAAACCCATGATTGGGTTGTGGCTCTTAAGGCTCTTATGCTTGTCCACAGGCTTTTGGTTGATGGGCACGCTTTGTTTGAGGAGGAGATTGTGTGTGCAACTCGTAGAGGCATGCGGGTTTTGAAAATGTCGGATTTTAGGGACGAAGCGCATTCGAATTCCTGGGATCATGCCGGGTTTGTGAGGTTTTATGCTATGTATCTTGACGAGAAGGTGGAGTTTGGGGTTTATGAGAGAAAATTGAAAGGTACAGAAGGTAGTAGATTTGAGGAGAGAGATGATAATGATGGGTTTGGGTCATCTCGGCACGGTTATGGAGAGGATAGGAAAGAATTTGATTATGGTGAGTCATTGGAGAGAGAGCAGAAAAGAGAGACCAAGTCTACTACCCCAATAAGGGAAATAAGGCCTGAGAGAGTCATGGGGAGGTTGAACGAGTTGCTTAGGATTCTTGATCGAATTTTGGCTTGTAGGCCGGCAGGTGCTGCTAAGAGTAGTAGGTTGGTGATTGTTGCCCTTTACCAGGTTGTGATGGAGAGTTTCAGGCTTTATGTTGAGATCTGTGATGCATTGGGGGTGTTGTTGGATAGGTTTGAGGAGATGGAGTATGCAGATTGTGTTAAGGCTTTTGATGCTTATGTTAATGCTGCAAAGATGATTGATGAGCTTGTGGGGTTTTATGGTTGGTGTAAGGATATGGGGATTGCCAGGTCGTCCGAGTACCCAGAGGTGCAGAGAATAACTGATAAGCTTTTGAGGTCACTTGAGGGGTTCTTGAAGGAGAAGACAAGTAGGCCAAAGAGTCATGAGAGAAGTAGGGAGGAGAAGGGTGAGGTTGATGAGGAGCCAAAGCAGGATATGAATGAGGTGAAGGCTCTTCCTCCGCCGGAGAATTACACTCCTCCCCCACCACCTGAAGCCCAGCCTAAGCCTTCACAGCCTCAACAGGTGACAGAGGACTTGGTGAATTTGAGGGATGATGCAATTACAGCTGACCAGCAAGGAAACAAATTGGCTTTGGCTTTGTTCTCTGGACCTCCTACTACTAATACAAATGGATCATGGGAACCATTCCCATCAAATGGAGAGCCTGAAGTGACCTCAGCTTGGCAGACTCCAGCTGCTGAGAGTGGTAAAGCAGATTGGGAATTGGCATTGGTTGAGTCGGCTAGTAATCTGTCGAAGCAAAAGGCTAATTTGGCAGGTGGTTTTGATCCATTGTTACTGAATGGCATGTATGATCAGGGGGCAGTGAGGCAACATGTGAGCACTTCACAACTGAGTGGTGGGAGTGCAAGTAGTGTGGCAATGACCGGGGCAGGCAAGGGTGCCACGCCGGTGCTGGCTCTGCCTGCCCCAGATGGGGCAGTCCAAGCAGTGGGGCAGCATGATCCGTTTGCTGCCTCCCTTGCAGTGCCTCCTCCTCCATATGTTCAAATAGCAGACATGGAGAGGAAGCAACAGCTGCTCACGCAGGAACAACTGCTTTGGCAGCAATATGGAAAGGATGGGATGCAAGGGCAAGTGGGTTTGGGCAAGATTTCAGTAGGGGCTGGCTACTATGGCCCTTCTCAACCCATGATGCCTACTGGGATGCCGCAGGTTACCAACATGGGGCAGCCAGGAGGGTATTACTACACACCCTATTAAAATCGGTTGTCTTCTTGAACAACTTGCTTGATGCAGATACTTCTTATTTTGCCTCTTTTATTTTGGAAGATCTTTCTATACCTTATGTTGTTGCCCATTGTGTTTCCCTCTGCGCCTGTATTGTATGGAGTCGAAACATACAATGTTTGATATTATAATGAGCAAATGGTGAGCAAATTTTAGTAATCACTCTTATTGTAATGGTATTTTGAGAATGCCATAATTCTAATGCACATAATGGTACAATTAAGTTTATTTTTGTTGCCACTCAAGTACTGAACTTGTACCAAGCCAGCCAAAATTTCCAGTCAAGAGCAATATATAAAAAAATAAAAAAAAACCTAAGAAATTGAAGGCTATAAACTCTAAAAATTTTTACATTGCCACATTTCATTTGCAAATTGCAATATATAAACAATTCCTTTAAACCTCACACACATAAACCCCAGTGGGTCACAAACTCACAGTCGTCCCCAACTTGGCGCCAATCGGTACCTGGACATCCACCTCGAAATGCATCAAAACGTCGTCGTAGTGTTAGACAACGGTGGCGGCCTAATCAAAGCTGGCCTGGGCGGCGAGCGCGACCCCTCGGCCATAATCCCGAACTGCGTGTACCGCCCACTCTCCTCCAAAAAGTGGGTCCATCCCTCCCCCACCGAGCCCATGGACCTCACCTCCGCCGCCGTCCGCCGCCCCATCGACCGCGGCTACTTAATCAACCCGGACCTCCAGCGCGAGATCTGGGCCCACCTCTTCTCCTCCCTCCTCCGGGTCAACCCGGCCCAATCCTCCCTCCTCCTTACGGAGCCCCTCTTCACCCTTCCCTCCATCCAACGCTCTGTCGACGAGCTCGTCTTCGAGGACTTCAACTTCTCCTCCCTCTACGTGGCCCACTCTCCCTCCCTGGCCCACCTCTACGAGGCCAGCCGCCGGCCCATTAAGGCCCAGTGCAGCCTTGTTGTCGACTGCGGCTTCTCCTTCACTCACGCCGTCCCTGTCTTTCAAAACTTCACCATCAACTACGCAGCTAAAAGAATCGACTTGGGTGGCAAAGCGTTGACCAATTACCTCAAAGAGCTCGTCTCTTACCGCTCTGTCAATGTCATGGACGAGACCTTTCTCATTGACGACGTCAAAGAGAAGCTCTGCTTTGTTTCCATGAACGTTGCTCGTGACCTCCAAATCGCAAAGTATGTGCTTTTATTGTAATGTTCTTTTATTTTTTGTGTTTTTCTTGAATTAAATTTGATTTTAAGTTTTCGGTTTTTGTTGTTTCTTTTATGGGTGCTCAGGAAACAAGGAAAGGACAACGCTTTCAGGTGTACTTATGTGTTGCCTGATGGTGTTACGCATACGAAAGGATTTGTTAAAAACCCAGAAGAAGCACAGAGATACTTGGCTTTGGAAGACGGTGACACACTTCAAGAAGTGGAGAGAAAGATGGACGCAGATCAGATGGAAGTTACAGACAAGTTGGGCGACCGAAAGAGGATTGATTTAACCAAGAATGTAATTTTCTCTCTCATATTTTTGAACTAAATAATTGCTTGTGTTTGTTTACTAATTTAAGTGTTGTTTGATGTTTTTGTGTAGGAATTTGACTTGACAAATGAAAGGTTCCTTGTGCCGGAGATGATCTTCCATCCTGCTGATTTGGGTTTGTCTTATATTTTGTTTTCTTGTTTCGAAGCAAATTTTTGGGTTCGTAGTTTAATTTTTGAATCAATTTCCTCCTATAATTTTTTCTTGTTGAAATCTCGTGAGCTTCTGTAAATCAAACATTACAATCCCCTTTTGTGTACTTCATGTTGGCTAGCCATTATTACTACCATTCAACTACTGCAAGGTGTTACATGATTATGTGGAGCATAGCATTGGAAATAGTTACCTAGCTGTTTCTATAGAATGTGATATCTTGTGGTGTAACAGAAGGTATATAGAAATTGTTTAACTTCTCTGAACAATGTAAGAAAGGAATAATCTCTGTTGATCTTTGTTCAGTCGTCTTGTATGCTTACAAAGCAAAAGTGCTAACTTTGGACCTGTTTTTGCAGGAATGAATCAGGCTGGACTAGCAGAGTGCATCGTTCGAGCTGTCAGTTCCTGCCTTCCCCATCTTCACCCGGTACTTTATGAAAGGTAACCATACAAGCTTTGCATTTTTCTTTTTTAAACAAGTCATTTTCAGTACTAATTGGTGTCTTAACTGTGTTGGTTAGCATTATCTTAACTGGCGGAAGCACACTATTTCCTCGACTTGCTGATAGACTGTATGCTCTGAACTCCTTTCCATTTAAGTGTGCAATGTCAGAATTAATACTAAGGCATCGTTTCAGACTTGAGTTTGTATTGATATTGCAGAGAGAGGGAGCTGAGGCCTCTTGTTCCTGTTGACTATCAAGTGAAGATAACTCCTCAAGAAGAGTAATTTTCTATCTAATACATAGTAATCTGTTTAAGTACCTACTTTCATTTTATTAAAACTTGCCATGTTTCTCCAGCCCCATTCTAGGTGTTTGGCGAGGTGGATCAGTTTTGGCATCGAGTCCTGATTTTGAGGCAATGTGTGTCACCAAGGCTGAGTACGAGGAGCTTGGATCTGCTCGATGTCGCCGGAGATTCCTTCAATAAGTACTTGTAATCTTGAAGGGTATGTTATCTGAATGATCAAATCCACCCTTCATAGTAACTTACCATATTGTGCTGTTTGGTTGAGAAGACATGCAATGGAGTAGATTCCAAGTAATTGTGTGACCTTAACATTCAGTTATATTTTCTATAGCATCTTTTGCAAGCAAATCATCCGTGAGGGAAAAAGCAGCTGAGTATCCTCTGTCACTTTTGTTGTCATCACTGAAAGAAAGGAAGGTAGAAGCAGGCTTTGGCATATGTGCTAAAACCGATTGACCTTCTTATACACGTGAGTATGATAAGAGGACATGCCACATTCTGCCCCTTCTGTGAGCTTCTTTTTGATAGACATCCTAAGGAAGATTTGAGTTTCGACCAGTTGACATGGAAGCCTGCTTACTATCCACAAAGGCTGTTATTTATGTGGAATGGGCAAACTCAAGAAGAAGTGTGATCTGCATAGTTTGATTTATAATTTTGATCAGCATGAGTCCAAGAGATGGTGACTTTGAAGCCATTGCAAGCTGCATTGAAGTGTCTTGTTTATGAAGACCAATCTGATCCAGGATTTGCTTCCGGCATGGACATTCTGAACAAATCATGTCAAATTCTTTGAACATGTATATTCTGAATGAGAAATCATGTTGGTCCTGTTGATGTTCAATCCACCTTGGTTGTTCTTATGAAAGAAGGATCCTTGGGTTCTCATCTCCTGACATTGTTTGAAGCAGTTTTAGCATTTGCTAGCTTGCTTGAGCATAATATTTGTCTCTGGTTTGCTGTTTCAAGTGCAGTGGACAGTCGTATATGTAAATTTGTAATATGCACGTTTCTGAATAACACTATTCTCATTATAATTTTAGTATTTTTCTGTAGGCAATAGTAATGCCTCTTGAGAGATGGACAATTGCTCAAATTTTATTTTTGCATATATTCGTGATAACCCAATTTTAAGAGGATTAATTTGATAAGCCTCCTCTAGGTTGGAATCGGCTGCCCATCAAAGTAAACCACAGCTACTTAGAAACATTTGCGAGCTGTTAAAAACCTCCCCATAGAAAACGAAAATAGAATAGCAAGTGTATCAACATACAAAAATATGGAAAATAACGTATTTGCCTGTGTAAAGAGCCACAAATGGCCAGCCAAAATAATGTACAAAGCCACAAAATGAGAGATCCATTAGATAAGAAATAACATCACATTTCTACTATAAAACAGCCTGTACTAGGAGACTATCCTGACAATTTTATACATTTACACAATTTTCCAGTAATGCTTTCTACGACCAGAAACCTTAGGAACTATTTCACAACATAGCTGCCGAACCTCTCATTCTCAGTTGATTGCTGGCGAAGAATACATCTCTTCTCAATTTGTTCAAGATATCAGTCTCGACTCTTGTCCCAAAATATCAAATCGCTTTTTGCCCATGAATCCAGTAAGAGCATCATAAAATACATGGAATCTCTTCAACCGGCTGTGAGTATCTTTTTGGAAGCCTGAATGGCCTTCAGTTCTCAATAAAACGTTTGCCAGTTCTCACAGAAGATGACTAGATCGGGAACAGGTCTAGTCTTTCATTCAGAGAATGGTTGTGAGTCCATACACAAATGCACCAATTTCCTTTGGTACTGCCCAAAATATTCACCAACTGCAATAACATCTTCATTCTCTGGGCCCAGCCCAGGCAAGTTAAGCAGTTTGTCATTGATTGAACTAGATTCATCATCAGTGTTTCCTAAATCTGAGATGATGTTGGCATGAATTTCTCGACAAGCAAGGATGAACATAGCGGCTGTGTCAGGTTGTCGAGCCTCACGAAGTGCTGCCAATGCCTCTTGCATTGCACCAGCTGCTACATACAAAATCAGAGCCCTGCATTGGATCATTGATAGGCTTAGGACATGTCAGATGTGAAAAAAATAAAAATTTATAAGGTAACGTTAACGAGTAAAATGGGATACCTCCATATGTTGTGTTCAGAGTGAAGGACATGCGCAGCCCATCTTAGCAACACCCTGGAAGAACATAATACACACAACTAAGATACCTTAACCATAGGGATAAGAATCTTCATGAAACAAGAATGCTTCATTCCAAACACTTTGTCAATCAATAACATAGCAGTTGAGTCCCAATCAAGTGCTTTTGGAAAATAATTTCTTTACATATCATCTCTATTTTGAATGCTTAAATGTGCAAGTGAATAATTAATTTCCTTTCTAAATTAATCACACATAATAGTTCTGAGGAACATTCTGAACTTTTAGGAAGATATACTTTTGTTTTTCAAAATTAATGCAATGCAGATGCTACATGCACTATTGTACGTGATTTCCTATAAGAAAACTTTTTATTTATAGGAAACATAATGATTATATTAATAAGATATATAAAGGAAGTACAATCAATGTGGATTTTGTTTTTGGGTTACAACAAAACTAGTTTGTTTTTTTATAACTCAAAAGAAGGAACAAATCTTTTCGGGGATTATTAGAATCTTCCAAATGAAAATCAGTTAAGAAGCCATTTAGCCAAAGGACAAGCAGCAAACGTGGAGATGAGTTTATATTATCAAATGAAGATGCATTTTGGTATCAAGAAAATCCCCATATTTAAGCTACCGGAAGGCAGAAAATAGCAAGGGTCAAAATCTAATCAATCAAATTATATATAGATAAAAAGGGAAGAAGGCTAAGGAAGCCTCAAAAATGGTAGACAAAAGTAAACAACCTAGCATAATCAGATCCTTTTAAATGCGTAGCAGCTAAAGTTGCAGCATCTGTCCAGCACCCAGCGTCTTGTAGCTGCATAAGTGATGACAAAATATTCAGTACAGAAAATATAAAGTATGTAAACCACTACTTAATGCATTAGGACTAGTGGAAAAAATTAACAATGTTGAAAAATAAATAATCAAAGCCAGAAAAAACCCTCAGCTTCTCTAATGCCCATCCCTGACTAAGTTCATATCCTCACTCCATATTTTTCAATTTGTTGCATTTTTTCCCTAAAATTTCCTTAGCTAAGCACATGCACAAGTGGTCATATAAGGTATCACCCTCTATGCAAACCAATACAAGGCAGATCAGATTTTACAGGCAGCCAAGATACAATAAGGATAGTAGGTGTAATTACTTGACAAGCTTCTTGATAACATGAAACCAAAGGCACACTTTGATAACTTGATTTACAGAAAATTTGTTTAGACACAGAACCTAACCTGAGAACAAGCTTCTTGATACCTTCCTACAGCACAGAGAAGATGAGTACCAGACAATGACCTGTCAGTCCTGACCATGTTGGCAGCAACAACCTAAACAATATTATAGGAGTAAGTATCCAAAATCCATATACAGTTAAATCACTTTATTCCAGTCACAACACGTATTTTGATGCCATGAGCTGATCTAAATAAGCACTCACCTTAACTGCGAGTTCAAGAAGAGACTGTGACACAGCAGAAGAAAGAGCAACTGCACGTAAAGCATTTGCATAGAAGTAATTGCTCTCAGGAGGAGTGGAAAGCAATAAACTAACTGCAGCTTCTAAGTTCCCAACCGACACAAGCCTAGATTATCAAGAACATAAAGTATAATCATCAGAAAAGTACATCAAGAACCTCAAAGATGCAAAGTCTAGCCTTCATTTAACAAGCATAAAGTATTAAATGTACAAGTAACTAGGTGACTTGGGAATTCAGCATGTTGCTGAAGTTGAGGTAATTAAGAAGATAACGATCATTGTTGGGATATTCATCTCAAGTCAAATCTGGGCAAGCCAGAGACCAAGACTATAACAAGGATGGAACTCAGCTAGAGTCAGGGTCCCTGTACATTGTCTTGTGCATATATGCTTTCATGTATATATATATATGGAGTTCTACCAAGCAAGTATATATTCACACAAGAGCAATTGAACTAGACATTATGTCATCAAGCCTATTCAGCAGATACACTAGCCTGTACAAATGAAAGAATTATGAGAATGATAAGAGTACTCACTCATGCACACGATTCTGAATAGCCCCTTCTCCCTCCAGCTTCTCATGCCAAGGAATACGTTCACTAGCATTTTCCCATAACTCTTCTTGTTCAAAAGCCATTGACCTGAGCTGACCTTGGCTCTAATAACCATAAAGGCCAATATATTATAGAAAATGGGACAGCTTAAATGGAAGAAAAATTACCTAAAAGAATGTCTTAGAACTAGAAGGGCACAAGGTATAAGAGATATATGAGGTAGCAACCTAGCTGAAAACCTTGTTCACAAAATTTGAAAATAAACATCATCCTGAAATATGACTTACCATTGCATCTTTCTTTTCTGTTCCAGACACTGATTTTCCTTTTGATGTTATCCTACTCAGCATAGATGCGTCATCAAGCTCTTGAATTGACGCTGACACAGGGGCTTTTAGTGGAGATTTATTTACTAGCTTATTCATCAAATGGTTAAGAGCACGAGGCAATTGTAGCCAGAAAAGAGCTTCTGAGGATTCACCAAAAAATGCAGCAGCAAAAGCAAATCTCACCGAACAACCCTTGTTCATCACCCTTGCATATATTATTGCCCTCTCATCATCCAGTATGCAGCCTTGAGAATGTAACATTTATAACATATCAGAAAAAACGCATACTAATATAATTATAATACTCAAATGTGAGCTCCACTTCAGTAGAAAAATCACAAGAACGACAGAAAACCCACCTTCTTTCCGATAAGGTTCTAATACTTTAAGCAGCAATTCTGGTACCACAAGGTCACCAACAGGTGGTGAATCAATCATGTAACTCCGAAGATCCTCACTGGACTTGGGAGTTCCCGGAATTAGGTGAGGCCGCTTATCTAAAATTGTACTGCAAGTATTAAACCATGAGGGCTTTACACCCAATTGTAAGATCATCCGTAATGCCTGAAATTACAAAACAAATAAAATTCCAGTGGGTCAGTACCGAATGTCTACTATCTTCATAAACAATAAAATTTGAAGCAGACTATGTGGTTATTGATTCAGGGCCTATCTTAGCATTTCTAAGTAGAATCTGCTATTTATTAATAAACAATTTGGTTAGTGATTATCTTTCCTTACTCCACTAAAGAAAATGATGTCCACCAAGGATGTAGATTAGCCATATATGATGCAGACATGAACCACCAGTTGTAAAAGGGCATGAACTAATAGAACTTAAACACATAACAAATTGCTTCAGTACAATAAGTAAGAAAGAAAATGGAAAACAAAATTATAGTTACCAGGGCATGTGGTGTAGGAAGCAGTATAGGAGAACATAAAGGCATT
This sequence comes from Dryas octopetala, assembly GCF_963921425.1. Taxonomy (NCBI): domain Eukaryota; kingdom Viridiplantae; phylum Streptophyta; class Magnoliopsida; order Rosales; family Rosaceae; genus Dryas; species Dryas octopetala. Next base: position 21,010,342 of record NC_141370.1, on the reverse strand, counting down.
GGACGGAACCTCTCTTTTATAGATCTGGGCAGGTGTGAAAAACCAAGTTTTTTGTCAATTCTGCACCAGAGTAAGATTATTAAGGCACAGAAATGGCAACTCCCATACAGATCATCAACATCCCTGCTCCCCTTTATGACTAAAATAACTGGAGAACAAATTAATCATGAAGTCAAACAAAGTCTGGGACATACATATTAATCTCAACAAGGCGAAAGCTACTATCAGCTCCAGCTATGCACAATAACAGGGGATCATTTTTTTCGGTTCTCAAAGGCAACCAATCAAGTTCCAAGACAAGGGTTCCAGGAAATTGAGGCTGTAAAAGAGAATTGGCTAATGGGTCTGGAGAATCCTGCAATTAAAAAAACATGTAGAGAGCAAATGATAAGAAAGATCATCTAAAAGTAAACACCCCCCCCCCCCCAAAATAAAAAATAAAAACCATCTCAACTCAACAAAGCTCAGCCTTAACCCCAACATTTGGATAAACAGGAAGTATTTTATTTAAATATATCAAATCTTATATATGGATAAAGGAGGGCTGGGGAAAGTTAATACTCATGCTGATGAATTTCAGGAAATGTTAGTTAAGAACTAATAAGAGTAAGGAAGTGAGGGGTACCTAAACAATACTGTGGACTAAATCTTACAAGACAAAAACAAAAAAGTGCAATAAAGGATTGCTTGGTGTGTGTATATATATATATCTGTCGCCTATAGGTCCATCAATATTCATAACCAGAAGTGGCAGCTATTATCCAAGAGGCATATATAAATTTGCCTGCTCCACTTAGACAACTCATGATTTAGCAGATCACAAACTATATGTACTAAACATAAACTCCAACACTATTTAACACGCATAATAAAAGAGGAAAGAATCATACTTACAAGGTCAAATACAGAAAATGTATTGTCATAAAATAGTACAGCGACACGCCCCCTACTACGGTCTCCGGCAACAACAGGTGAGAATTTAATTCGCCGGATACCTTCTCTATGAGTGTTAAATGAAGAAGAATGGCCAGTTGTTACATCCCACCAGCGAATATTTCCTGACCTGTCCCCCATAACCTTAAAATGATTCACAGAATAGAAATCTTAAAATGATTGAGACTCTGATACAAAATACCAATCAGAAGAAATGAATACAAAAAATGCAATACATACTACATGAGGCAACCGGTAGGCCATGGCTGTAATTAATCCATCAGATGAGACAAATGAAGAAGAAGGCCATTTCGGTCTAGAACCAAGCAAAAAATAACCATTATGAGAAAAATTGAACTATATGAAATTGTTAGTCGTAAGAGGATAAACAGATAATTTATACTAATATTCAATCAGTGCTGATTAAAATACTGTGGATCAAACAATAAGTTTGAGGATTTTAAGAGACAAAAAAATCCAAGTGAGATGAACCACAATATGAGTTAATTCCAACTGCAAATTTGGTTCATTATCAACCATATAAAGCATATAAATGAAATTATCCCAATTCCACAAGATTTCTATCAAGCTGTATAAACCATTAGGCTTGCCAATATTGGTAACCAGAATGGTTGAAAGTACAAAACACTCAGTATCACCATGAATTGAAACCGCAGAATTTATAATTACAAGAACAATGCATGTACAACTTTGGAGAACAAGTTAAAGACGCTTTGATCTTCATGGTACACTTACGCAAGTCCCAGTAGTCCATTTTAGAAAAGAATGAGACCAGCAATAAACCTAATTACTCACTAAAAGTAAATTTATTAGTCAAGAAGCACCTTAAAAGATATTAAATATTAAAAAATTATTCTTAATCTGAAAGAAATGCAACCCTAATATGACTGAGCAATTAGGACAAACTAGGCTGGAACTGGAAGTCTGGGTGTAGCTGCAATAATATACAGATCTGGCAATGCATCCATGATATTGAAAGAAGAATTACACCTGAAGTCACGGATCCTTCGTCCATGAACCTCAAAAACACCAAGAGCACCATTGGCCAGTGCAAATGCAAAGCTTTCAGAAGTGTCGTCTTGAGATCCATCCGAGCTCTCTGCAATCCGAGGAAGAAATTTTTTTACTTTTGTTTCTGAACAATTCAACTATCCACTATAAATAGGAGAAATTCATATAGACAAGAAACTAGTATACATCTTATGTAAGTTTATCAAGTAAACAAGCTCACTGGAATCAGATGATGCCTTTGTTTGGGACCTTGGGGAGGATGTCTCATCTGATGCTACAGTTGTGTTTTTGGAGGATAATGATGATTGCCCAGCAGGTCCATTTTGAGCAGGCCGAGGAACGGTTGGGAGGGTCCATTCCAAAACCGTAAACGGAAGAGCTAATGATCTAAGCTACATGAGATATAGAGCGTAATAAATACCAAGACGAGGCATCAAAAATCCTAACCTCCCCCACCCTCCCAAAAAGAAATGCATAGATATATAATACTGGCAAGTTGTGGAAATGGAAAAACTAACAAAAGCCATGTTTCGGGATAGTGGTTTGAAAATTGTGAAGTTTCTGTTTAGATTAATTCATGGATAACAACATCAATTGCTGGAAAATATATAAACTGGGAATATGGAATAACCAAAGACGTTAAACAAATTTACCATAATAGGAGTCCTTGTCATTGCCCAAACCTCTACTGGTGCGTCACGAAGCAAAATAAGAAGGTACCTGGAATTTTATTAACATAAGCAAAAATGTTACAATGAGTAGCTCAGAAATTTATGCAGAATATAGATCACCAACTGGAAAAAACTTATTATTAAAATTATATTTAAGAAAAATGTCATGAATGTATAATAATTTATAATCTATTGATGCAAACCAAAGCAGATATTGTTGATTTATATTAAACATCTTTGTGGGAAATATTACCCAAAACAAATTTGTCCTTATAATTCCACCACCTAACACTTCCCATGCTTGTTCTTGACGATATAAATATATTAAGATTATAATTTTTTTTCAAATTAGATTTGAAAATGTTTCCTTTCTCTGTGGATATCTCTTTGGTACAGCCGTGTACAAGTAATCAACTGATATTTGTAGGTAAGAGATAGGTACCATGTTCTCTTCTGACATGTTATGTGAAGAACATCAACCCAATTTTTAACTCTATTACAGGTAGAGGAGTCATTCTAAGCATTACTCAACTAGGTGGTACAAAATTTACCAAGTTTCACTGTTTTTCATTAAAAGTAAATAAAGATGTAAAGGTACACTATTTCAATAAAATAAATTATCTTCATTTTTTTTCTAACAAATAACAAAAGAAGGAAAAAAACAAAAAAACAGTTACTAGATATTAGACTTAAAAAAATAAATAAATACAGAAAACATGAATGCACATATAACAGGCTAATTTGAAGCAAATTTCTAAGTTTCTTTTCAGCTGAAGTAGCATTCATAGATCTGAGTAAAACCAAATATACATAAAGCAATCAACTAATGAGCATAAATAAAGGACATGAATGTAGGTTTGAAGTCAACCTTCCAGAGGAAGAGGCCCTTAAAGCTCTTATGGGTGCACGTTCAGGCTTTTGCAAAACCCGAAATGGTCTATTAAGCCCACTTCTAAGACAGGTCACAATAAGCCTGTTGATGAAACCTCCAGATTTTTCACTCACCTATATCAACAAAGTAATGCACTACATATCATTGAAGTGTATGATCAACATGGATTTAATTAAAAAAAGAAAAAAGATAATGCTGAGAATCAAAATCAGACCAGCTAGCAGACTAGTATGATGCAACCAAACAATTGATGATATTTGAATTCATATATAACAAACCTGACTATAAGAAAAGGAAACTAGTCTAGAATTTCCAAGCCATCGCAATCCCCTAACAGTACCATTATGAACAGAAAAACTTGCAGCAATGGCATTGGCAGAAACATCAATGACATCAATTGCCCCACTTTGAGTTCCCAAAGCAACCAATGGAACAGCTACAACAGGATAGTTTCCCCCACCTTCGCATATAATCAAAATGATGCCATGGTATCATAATCTCTCCCAAAATGATGCCAACTCATAATATTCTACAAAAATTCAAAAATCAACATATACAGTAGATTAGTGAGAGGATGAACTAACGGCCCAAAGTAGCTGTTGAAGAAGGTGAAGGTACAGCTAGCATAGTCACTGCTGAAGATAGAAGCTGAAGCTGTCCAACTAAGCTAATCTGCATAAGTGATTTGGCTTTATAAGCATGCATAAATTTTAAATTTTAACTTGGCATTAAATGGGATTGGTAGCAAACCATCCAGTGAAACCCATTAATCATGACAAAATAAAAGTTGAAGCATAAAAATAATCTATAAGCCAACCTTAAGTGACATGTCTGTATTGCTGGCAGTAGAATTTGAAGGTCGGCTTCTGCCACCATTGATCTGTTCCATTTTCTTACCTGCTTCCATGTCAAGTCTTCCAGAAGAAGAAACTACAATGTTGGAATTGGTCCCAGGAACTGGAACTTCATTAACACGAGCAACATTACCCAAGTTTGTATCATCCTTGCGATTATCTTCAGGCGCTTCAGCAGTCAAGAGCCAGTTCCATATTTTCCCGTCATCAGAGATGGAGATCAAATGTGTTTTAGAAACAAGAAGAGGTTCATCACAGAAATCAAAAGGATTATCAAAATCCACATCAGCCAAAGGAGAATGAGGTACATCAGAATAAAGCTTGCCGATGCTTTGGAGGGTGGAATCCGAATGGGAGATGGCGAGAGCAAGCACTGCCGGAGAAGGGACAGATGTGCCAATGGAGGGGATCAACTCTTCCATTGAACACATTATGTGCACCTGTTCTCCTCTGTGGTTTAAACATTTTCTTTTAATTTCTTCCAAAAATAATAGTTGGAATGCAAATTGACAGATATAGCAAGCATAACACATTGCAGCTTAATTTAAAACCTAACATTCTACATTTGATCGCATCTTCAAATTTCAGATATAGCAGGATAAGGAAATCGAAAAGGCAATCAATGAAATTCAAGCACTCACTGTTTTCGGCGCCAAGTACTGAGCCTGCCATCAAGATGAGCGCAATAGAGTAAGTCATTGTTGGGATCGGGCAACACATCGAGATACTTGCCGCAGCCACGAGGCAATGCGGTAGTAAATAGCGCCGTCTCGTACTGCAAATCGAACACCACCAGCTCCCTCGGGAACGTCAGAAACAGAATGTGCCTCCATTGCGGCGAGAAGGCGAACCTCGCAAAGTAAAGCGGGAAAGCCGCCGAAGCCGGCGACGAATTGCCCGAGCCTCCGCCGCCAGCCAAGTCTCTCTCCAGCTTCTGCAACTCGGTGGAGTCCGTCTTAAGCTGAAGCTCCTTAATAACCACCGCATCGTCTTCGGTCTCGCCTAAAACCGTGACCGAGAGCAAGAGGCCTCTGAGTCCAATCACGCAGAAATGGCGCCCATCGAAAGGATCGCAGCGAATGCAAGACAATAGCTCCGGTGCGGCGTCGTATTTCCAGATGCAGCGGCCGGTGGAGCTGTTGTAGAGGGAGAGAGTTGAAGGTCCGGAAATTGCGGCGAGGAGGTAGGAGTCGGGTCGGGCCTGGACCCAGCAGAGGTCCTGGATGCCGAGTTTGGAGGCGTCGGAGTCGAACCAGAGAATGGCGGACTTGAGGCGGAGGTCGAGGAGGGCGATACGGCCCTGGCGATCGCCGGCGGCGAGGAGGAGGTGGGAGGTGGAGGGTTCGGTGGAGAGGAGGTCGCGGCGGAGAGGGAGTGGGGTCCACCGGACGGAGGTGACGAATGGTGAGAGCGAGGACGTGGCGGAGGAGGAGGGGGAGGATTGGGTGGGAGGGGGCATAGGGAGGGTTATGATGAGCTGCATGGAGCGGGCGTCGAGGACGGAGATGGAGCTGCCGGCGGGGAATGCGAGGAGGCCCGATGGGCTGAGGTCGACGGATCCGAAGTTGTTGCGGGAGGGTGGGCCCGGCAACATGCAGTCCCAGCCGTCGTGGACCGGAGAGGGTGTCGGTGATCTTGGGCTCGACATGCTCATGCTGCTCTCTGCAAGACTGCAACTGTGTTGTCTGAATCCGCTCTGTTTTTTATTTTTCCAATTTTTTTTTACGTATTAGCTGCTACAATTAAGGTTAGTGTAATGGAAATTCAAAGGTCTTTATAATCTTATATATGACTGTTTTCCATTTTCACAATCTGCAACCTTGCGCGTGATGATGAAGAATAATGGTGCTGCATTGGCTCATTGGCCGTTGATCATGCTATTAAGAAGCTACGATGGTGGCCCTAACAATTTATAGGTTGTGTTTAATACATGTGATATGATGTTATTTAATTGGCCCTGTTCTTAATGTGGAGATGAAATTTTATATTCCTAAGACCATTAAATCCTTTCATTTACATTTGTATAACTTCTTTTATTCAATATCAAAAGAATAATAAAAGTTGTCCATCACCATTTAATTTAATGGATGATTTCTCTTAATCGGAATAGGTTATGAGTTAAAATCTCATAAACGTAAATTGTTTAATCAAAAGAAAAAAAGAAGAAGGATGAAAGTTTTTTTTTTCTGGTAATTAAAAAATGAATGTATAAACAAGAAATGCTAGCTATATTATTTTTTCTACCTTTTTTTTGTGCCCATTCTCCACTGTGATCTCTATAAACAATTAATTGAATTAAAAATTGTTAAATCATATAATTATCGTCAAATAAATAGACAATTTTGATAACAATTAAGACTCACAATCTATTTATTTGGTAACAATTAAATAATTAAAGGATTTTTAATTTGATCGATTTTGTGTAAAAAATGATCTAAAAAATAAACAATTTCAATTATGTCACTACATTTACAAGATGGGCAAGATAACATAGAAAATAGCTAACATTCTTCTTCACTAAAAAGAAGGATGAAAAATATTTTATTAAAAAAAGAGATAGAAGTTGAACTATTGTTGTAGGTTTGAAATCAAAAAGTTGTTATGATGAATAAATTTCTTATTGATTTATCCTATTAGATCCAATTATTGAATACAATTAGGTGCTCATTATTATTTTAAATTTGACACTTTTTTTAAAAAAAAGTTGTCATTTAGATAAATGAAATTAATTGTCATAAAAGAATTAGGAAATATTAGGTGTACTATATTTTTGTACTAAATTTGTACCACTTTTTTAAGAATGTGAAGTTTATTTATATAGTGAATTATGAAAGATTTATGAGATAATTTTATACATCTATTATCTTTATCTCTCTCATCATATAACAGGTTACATGGTAAAAGAGATATACAATTATACACAATAGAATTTTTTTTCTAGATCACACATTCACACCTCTATTTAAAATGTGGCACATTTAATAGTTTTGAATAGTTGATGCCTTTATAATTAATGTCTTTCTATTATCATTACATGCACTTTAGAAGTAGGTCAAGTGGGCTAGTCCTCTATGGAGCGGGCCTTGAGGCAGCGAGTGGGCCTGGTGAACAGAATGAAAACGATAGCCATTATTAAGACAAGGTTTATGGTACCAACTTCAACTTCATTAAAGAAAGAAGAATGAAGATGAAGACAAAACCTCACAGCCTCACCACAAAACTACTCCCTCACCGCCAACAGGGAGGTCCTTTTTATTCCTTCACTGCCTGAACCTGCGTTTCCTCCTTATTCAGGTTCAGGACTTTTTTGTGGATGGGTGGGCTCGGTGCCACCCCAGGCCCATGCACGGTCACGGCCCACAAACTAATACAATTTAGATTTTACTCTTAAAACGACAACGACTCAATTGACTTTGTAACTTTTTCCCACCAAAACGACACACACGGAGTCCGCCTACGTGTCAAATATTGTGTGCATGACAGTGATAGAGAAAATAAAATATATATTTTTTTTTTAAACAGAGAAAAAAGTTCGGGACAAGGCAAAATGCCAAAACATGTTGAATAACAACATGGTTTGTACCTCCAACTTACAAGGGGGGGACTCAGAAGTTTTATTAGCACTGAAACTTGGCACTCTTCAGTTTGCGAAGTACTGCTATTCAGAAATTGAAGATTGGATCGCTCGCCTCGCATACATATTACATAGAAAGAGGTTCAAACTCAAGCATCGAGCTTCTACCTTTCAAGAGTGGACAAGACATGAGCGAGTCAGGGTGGTGTCAATGACTCAATGGAGTGTCAGATCAGACCACATACCCAAAATAAACACCCACAGGGTGTTTATTTTGGCTGTAGCTGCACGAAACATATCTCTGCATTTTTTGATAGAATTAGAGTATCCAACTCAAAATTAATTGGCAATGGGTGCAGAGGCCCAAGACTTATAAGCACATATGCGAAGCCTTAGTTTTTCGATATGAGACATTGCTCCACATTACTCTCAACACGCCCCCGCACGTGTGGCGATATTTTTGAGCCTTACACGTGAACAAATTGTATTGGGTGACGTGGGAGTACGTGTGACCGTTGGGCCTTACACGCGAATAACCAAGCTCTGATACCATGATAGAATTAGAGCATCCAACCCAAAACCAATTGGCAATGAGTGGAGAGGCCCAAGACTTATAAGCACATATGCGAAGCCTTAATTTTTCGATATGAGACATTGCTCCACATTACTCTCAACATTTTTCATTAATGAATGCTCTTGCTTTAAAATGGTATTGGCGGGTAAGGAACTAAGGACTATGGAGTATTCAATTGGAAGCTGAATTCAAATTTATTGGGTTCCACATTCTTAAAATTATTATCTTATTTAATGAGATATGTTCATATGTAGCATTATATGGAAATTTTCACTTATGTTACAATATTTTCATTAAAAAAAAAAACAATCATATATGCGAAGAAAAATTAATATCACATTGAAAGTCCAAATGGGTGTCACTTAAATTACTTAAAAATTATTATCAAAATACAGAATGACAAAAATAATTACGAATTTTATTTTGTATATCTTATTTAGTCTTTAAAAAATATCATAAATCATAATAAATTATTGATCGTATAAGTCCACCAAGTTTATGAATACAATTATTTACATTGAAGGACATATGCATCTATATGTATGGCACATCTACATTGAGTGGGGAAAGTGCCATGGTATTTTGACAAATCTTGTAACATGGGGTGATGGTGTCCATTGTCCTAGTAAGATAGGGTGTCAATTTTTGCTTATGTTTGTGTGTGCCCATGCTGGGCCAATTGCTAAATGGTATGGGGAGGGACAAATTTACAGGCACAATTTGATACCCACCCACAAAGCCACAATAAGTCTCCTTTTTTCCCAAAGAGGGTGACCCCCAACACACCCCAAAGGAAGAGATTGAACATCCTAACTATGGTAAACTTTCTAAATTATTGGGGGAAGACAAAAGCATGGGAAAGCTACCCTTCCTCTCTCCCCATGTACTACCCAGCAAAAACTGTCCCATTGCACAAACTTAGAGCATGAAGGTGGGCAAACAGTGACAAAGCACAAGTAACCCATCACTCCATGTACAGTCCAGCACTAAATTTTCCCAGCAAACCACACCCAACCCAACATATTTCTCTTCCTCCTTGACATCCTTGTGCTTGGGCCTAAGCTGCTGCTGCTCTTCAGTCTTCAAGATGCCGAGGCCAGGGCCAAGACCCTATGAGTGTGTCAGGCGAGCTTGGCATAGCGATAGACACCAACCCATGAGAGGTTCTATTATTCAGCAGATTTTCAGGTTCTGGGTCCTCTTTGTTTCAATGGTTTTCTTGGTAAAGGTCTTTGCTTTGCGCATTTTGCTGATTACCCATCATGTGTTTGATTAGGGTTGTCAATCGGGCTCATAGCTCTGTAACCAAGAAGAACAAGGAGTGGCAAGAAAAGTTACCTATGGTGGTTTTAAAAGCAGAGGAAATTATGTACTCCAAAGCCAATTCGGAGGTTTTTCTTTTTTATTTTGGTTTGACTTTATTTGCACTTACTTTTGGATGTTCTTGTATTCATTTTTCCTGGTTTTGTTGAAGGCTGAGTACCAAAATCCTGAAACGGTATGGGATAGAGTAAATGACGCCATTAACACAATCATCCGGCGAGATGAGGGCACTGAAACCGGAGAGCTTCTGCCGCCCTGTGTTGAAGGTACCATTGTACTGATTTCTTGCATTTTGTGGATTGAACTCTGAAATTATGCTTTTGGGTTGATCTCATTTTCAATGTATATTAGCTCAAGCTTAGTTTAGTTTGCTAGCAGAAATTGTGCAAAATGAATACACTAGAGGTGTGATTTGTATGTGTCCTTTGGTTTCCCCTGTTTATGTTGTTCAGCTGCCCTTAATCTGGGTTGCACTCCAGTAAGAGCTTCAAGAAGCCAACGCCACAGTAATCCAAGGTGTTACCTCACTCCGAGAACACAAGAACCCACACCTGCACCCACTAGGATTTTGCATAAAACTACTGATGAAGGACACCCGCAGGTTTCTCCATATCACTCTAGCAATCAATTGAACTTTGCAAGAGCCTCAACTGTGAATTCTGCACATTTGATCCCAGAACCGTGCAGCCGGATCAACTCAAGTACTAACCTCACTAGCCCTCGGAATTACCCATTTCCAATTGAGAATATTCCTGCTGGCCATAACCAGTTAACAACAATGCCAACCAACAACCCTTTGAACTTGGGTTCAGTATATCCATTGTTTTATGGAACTCACTATCAATCTCAACAGTGTCAGTTAGGTACTCAGGTCCCAGAAAATGGAGAGTCTAGGACTATATATGTTGGCACACCAATTGTTACATCAATTGTGGAGCCTACCAAGCAGAACATTTTCTCCTCTCCAAGTGCTGAAAATGTGTCACCCAGAATCACACAAATAGGTGTCATGGACACCCAGGAGAAGCCACGAGAAGCAGAATGTGATTTATCTTTGAGGTTGGGTCCTGTCTCACACCCATGTACTGAAAGAAGCTTGGCTAGTGAAATAGAAGATATTGGTTCGAGCAGTTCTCAAGAGGGGGGAAAGTTGAATGATTTGTCGCCATCGAAAAGTAAGGAATTCTGTTTCTTTCCCACAAAGACTGCTTATGATCCCTCTGAGTCCACTTCAAGTATGTGGAATTCAGATGGTGAAGGTGGAGGTTTGGAGGCAACTATAAGGAAGCGCAAGGCACCTTTTAGTAGCAACAAAGAGGATGGGCAATTTTTCTGGCAGCCTGATGTACTGCCTGGCAGGTTTACTGGTCGAATTACAGGGCCTGGTTTGTAGGTAATCTGTTCCTTCTGTAGTATATATGCTTCAAAATCCAAAATCCCAGTTTATTTTTGAATCCTTTTATGAGAACTCTCTTCTATGTAGCTCTGATTGTGAAATTTCACAAGTTGATGTTACTTGCTAGTTGCATTCGTGGAAAGATGTGAATTGTAAATGAGACCTGAGTTGGATTCATATTATATGACCAACGTCCAGGTAACATAACTAAAGGTTGAAACATCAGTTTCCTTCATATGACATAGCTGACAGAAACTATTGAGATCAGTCAACATAGCAATAGCATTACTTAAGACTTTTTGAGTTGAGTGAAAATGAAAGAAACAAGTTTGGTGGAAAAGAAGATATGAGAGGTTTGTGTTACTGTGTAAAGTATTGTCCATTGTTTGATACTTTGATTCAGATCTTAAAATAACAGTTCTTGTAAGCTTAGATGTCAAGTAATGATATCGTGTCCTCTTAATTTTGTCTGTTCAATAGCTGATATTCAGACTGAGGACCATGGAGAGGTTTTGAAGATCATGTATCAATGCCTTGAAGAATGTTATCAATGCTTTGAAGGTCTGCAAAGAAAATCCTTTGTGGTTGGAAATGGTTTTAGGAATTTCCTTTCAACACAATGATTGTGGGGATGATTTTTGAAGATATAGTTCCGTGAAACTTTCATCTGTAACAGTGCTTCAGTTGAAGATTTTAATGAGTGGGGTAGAGAGAAGCACTTGGTTTCTGTTGCAGAAGGTGATATAGACAGGTTGAGTTGGACCAGAAATCAGAGAGGTCTATTATCTACCTGTAGTGTTTCATGAAGGTGATATAGCAGAAGTTGGTTGTTACTTGAATAGGAAAAGGCAACCTGACTTTTGGTTTTTTGTTTTGTTTTGTTTTTCTCCATGTGGGCTTTGTTGAATGAAAATTTTGTCAAAGACTTCAGTACTTAATCACTTTATCAGCTGCTGATGGAGGCTGTCTTAAGAAGTTGTATGTGGGAGTGTGATACCGAGTAGCTTACCTTATATTTTTACCCATTGCCTTAAAAACCTAAAAAACTATATATAAAGCATTAATTTATTGTGCTTTATTCAGAAAAGAAAATACAATGTTGATGTATACGATAATCTAACTATTTACTGTAATGTAGTGGCCAACAAAAAAAAACTATTTACTGTAACATGATGGGACAACAAAGAATGAGAATTCAATTATTCACATGTAAGTTAAGAATGAAATGACGAGGGTGGAGACGACCCCGAATACAGAGCCAACAGTCAGAGGTGAAGCATGGGAGCCTTGTTGTGGTGGTGGTGATGGAGGAGGAGGAGGAGCCTTCTTTTCCCTTTATTTCTTTCATTTCATGAACCAGTCTCACATCATCTCTGCACTTTGCAAAGTTAAAACTTCTTTTCTTCCCCCCCCCCTTTTGGCCTAGTACCTATTGTTAAATTAAATTTATTATAAGCACATATAATTTGTATTTGACGGCACAACTATCAATTTAACTAGTAATTTAAAGCAGCGGTTTATGAGTTGCTTGTTTTCTGAAACGAAGACCTAGCATAATTTAAGCAATAAGAAATTTGGCTTTTTGTTTTTAACTTATTTTAGATTTTTTTATCTGAATAAAAAGTTAAAATTTTGAACTTTCTGATTCGTTTTATGATATTTTGAGTCTCAAAATATCTTTGAATGGTGGGTGTATTGATTAAATTTTTGGGGTACATTAGAAATTCCCCGCTGAGAATAATATGCCTTGTGTAATAACTAATAAGTATGTGGTTTGGATTTTTATAATTTTAAGTGGATATTAGCGCCACAACATCTGTGGGCCAAGCCTACCCTAGATTACGAAGAGCTCAAACGCCCAAGATCCTTCTTTTCGGCCCGTTGAACATTCCTCTTTCTTCCCCTTCCTTCCCACACCCCATTAAAAAATTAAAATTGATTGGCTTTCCAATTTTTGTTTGTTTTGCAGAACATAATGCCTGTATCTCTAACATGATTATGGGTACGTACCAACCCAAATCACATAAATGAAGTATTCATTTGGTATTCCTTAATTTAATGGCACACACCATTTTTATTCAATAAAATTGTACAACTTGATGTATATGAATATGATCTCATCATCAAACTACTCGCAAGAGTAACAATATTTATTGTAACACAATTAGGACAACAAAGAATAAGATTATAATTCTTCACATGTAAGTGAAGAAAGAAAGGACTAGAGTTGTGACTATCCCAAACAGAGAGGCAACACTAGTACTGAGAGATGAAGCATGGGAGCCTCCAGGTGGTGGAGCAGCAAGGGAGGAGGTGGTGGTTGGTGATCCAACGGTGAGGATGACCTTTTGGCCTTGCTCGCAGTGGTCACCAACGGTGCAGATGAAGAAGCGAGAACCATTAGCAATAAGGTTCACATTTACTGCGCTGCCTATCCAGATTCCTGGGTCACTGCAGTTATCATATTCCTCTTTTGATGATACTTCACCAACAGTGTGGCTTCCAGTCCAATTGAATGCTGCATTCACAGATTAAAAAATAAATTAATAAAAACAATTAAATGAATCATAATATCAATTTGGTATTAATTTGAATATTAGAGTTCAAATGCGAGGTGTAATATATATGCTAGTTCAGCTATCAACTAATTATTTAATTAGTTGATAAAAAAAAAAGTAGCTAATTACTTACCAACTACGTCGCCCAACTGGAATGTCTTGGAGGCAGCCCAGTCGGAGTAGAAGGAGGTGTTTGTGGGAATAGTCCAGCCCAAGCTATCACCAACAACATATTCTGCTGCTGTTGCACCCTTGAATGATAAAGGCAAGGCCACCACCATAGCCATCAACCACCAAGCCATCATATGATTCATATTCTTAACCACCTTAATAATTACCCTGATGAAGAATTGAAGATGATGAATATTTGTATTCCTTTTTCAATTCCCTCTGTTTTTCTCTAAAGAAAATTGTGAGAAATGTTGGAAGTTGGAACTGATTGATCAAGTAATGGTTCGTGTTGAATATGCATAGAATTTGATTCGGTGATATTTATAGGCAACACTCGAGACCGAGTCACCGCCTCACCGGAGAGTTATGGTAATACACGACAATGAATTGGAAATCTTCAAAACATGCGTCTGTATATAGGTAATTAATATATATAGTATTGTCTTAGTGAAAACAAAAGGAATTAATATATCATTGTATACTAACGTAGGATTCATTCAAGGGATGCCATAAAGAGAGACGTGCCAAGAAAATCTTAATTAGTCGTCTACGGCGCAGACCTGTATTCACACGGCGGCACTCAGCTACACCAGGACACACAACTCAAGAGCTGTCTGAATATCATTGGCAGCTTTTGCAAAACCTGGCAGCAGGCAAATCTTTTTGTTTGACTTGTCTCCAATTCTCATCCATTTCAATTTGGATTCATCTTTCTACCTTTTGTTGTGTTGAACAAAAATTGTAAATAAATACTAATAATATTATCCAATATAATTTCACCAAATTCATTTAAGGAATAAAAGTTTTATTATTTTGGGTACGACCCATTCAAGATGGAGTACATCTCTTAATTACAATCCCTTGAATTAAGGGAATACTCTTTGATTTCAATTGTAAAAAAACCAACGGATCACTTTGTGAGTGTTTGGATTTTCAATAGGTGAAAGACCTATTGAAATGGAATTTATTTGCGGCTGCGGTTGCACCCATATTTTAGGTTGCCTGCGTACCTATTGCAGGATCAAACCACACGTAGTTCTATGATTTTTGGATTTAAATGGGTGAATGACCTATTTAAATGATTTGAGTAGTTTGGGTAGGATTTAGAGCTCTTGGATTGATTTGAGAAATTAATTCAAGGACTTTTGTGTGTGGAACTAATTTTTGAAGGATTTGAGCGGATTTGATTTGGTGCGAAATTAATTCAAAGAAATTTGTGTGAATTAATTCCTAAGGAATTTGAAGAATTTTGTGAATGAAGTTGAGTGTGAATTTCGCTCACATTGCCTACGTACCCATGATGGGATCAAACCAGACGTAGTTCAGTTAAGCATTTGATTAGTTGGCTTTGTGCCACTTTAGAGTTGCATTTGAGATTTTGGATTTGAGAGATTTAGTTTTGCACCAGTTTTAGAGTTTGAATTTGGGAATTGGGATTTGGAGGAAAATGTGCCCATTAATATTTTTGTATCATTTATTTGTTAAATGACACATTTTTTAAAATGGGCTAACATGAATTTGGTTATGTGCGTACTAATATCTTTGTATCAATTACTTATTAATTGACACACTCTTTATTTATTAATGCGCAAACATTAACCTGGGAGAAGTTCATACCAATATGATTTGCTAATTGGTATGCATCTAATATTGATAGGTATTTGTGTCTTTAGAAGACCATCTCAATTAACCAATAAATGATTTGTTAATTGGTGATTTGTTTTGTTAATGGGCCACTTCGGAGAGATACATGGCCATTGAACTTTGATATATTGAAGACATTTGTTTTCCTGCTGGGCTTTATTTAGTAGGAATTGCTCTTGAGAAATTTTTCTCTGCAACTCCTTCTGCCTTGAGAGGGCAGCAAGCTTTTTGTTTGCTTCTTCAAAAGAACAGTAAGCCATTGCCATTTGTATTGGTTTATATTGTGACTTTGAAACCATGCATTTTTCGTCAAAGAGAACAAGTGGCAGACTTCTTTTCTCCGCCCAAAGGTTGAGAGCCATATTAATTCTTTGCTTCATTTTTCTTTTTGGTCTTTCACTGGCAGAAGTGCAGCAACGTACATGTACATGAGGCAACAACAACAACCTATTTCTTTTGTTTTTTATATTGCGCCATTGCTGTAGAGTTAGAAGCCATACTTTTTTTTTTTTTAATCTTTTTCTTTTGCCAATATTTGCCTTCCATTCACCTTTCTTTTGTAAGCCAAAGTCTTCATTCCATTTGGTTTGCAAGTGACCCGTAAGGAGAAGGCCAGTCTTTTTTTTACTTTGTTTTCTAGGCTTTGTGCCGCTATAGAAATGACAAACGTCATTTATGTTTTCCCTTGGCTTTCCACCATTTCTTTATTTTCTTTGTCTAATGCAAAGGAAATAGATCCCAGCCATGAGACTTGATTTCTTTGTTCGCTGATGGTAGAGAAGGTGATTTCCTTTGTGGGGTTCAGCATAAAACCATCAACTTGGAAAATTAATTTTGTGGGGTTCAGACCAGAACCCTCATCTCTTGAGAGAGGATAGATTTTTAGAAGGTTCAGACAAGAACCCCCATCTTGAAATGAAAATAATTTATGGGGGGTTCTGACATGAACCCCCATCTTTAAAGAAAGAACACCACCATGGTCTTGCAATAATTCTCTCTGTACTTTCTCTTTCAGTCTTTTGGTCTCCTCCCCCTTTCTTCTGAATCCCTCCTGCTCTATTTATAGAGTTCATAAGAGGTCCAAGTGATGAAATCAGATGAAGATGAGATAACTCTCTCTATTTAAATTTAAACTCATTAGATAAGAGATAATTAAGCTTTCAGATAAATTCACGTTATCTCACTTTTCAATTTGTTTTCATTTGAAATTAATGTGGTACATGATATATGGGGATCTTATCTCAACCTCAACCTTTGTATTTTTTTTAATTTTTTTACGGTTCAACATGTTGTTTCCTCTTCTGTAGACAGTTTTTCGGCAGGGAGTTAGGAACATAATTTTGATCCCAAAATCATGCGGGCTCATAAATTACCAAGCTTAGCCCAAATTTTTGGGGTTCAATGCTGGGCTAAACTACTCAATAACAACTCTCATTTAAACTGGGTTTGGGGTTTAAGCCTGGGCTAATTTTTACTAGCAGCCCAACCCAACTAGTGATGAAAGCAGAGAGTTTCATTTTCCCCCTCCTGTGACTTCTGTCCATTTCTGTTCTATGTCATAGTAAGCACAAGACTTTAGCTATTTGGTTATGCCCCCATTATCATTATCATTAACTCATTGTCATGTCGTGCAATGCTTTTTTTTATTCATTGAAGGGGAAGCATTCATCAACATTGAATTTTACTCATGGAAATTAATATATGCTTATTCTATCTCCTCTGGTAGTGATCAGTGATGCCTATATATTTTCCTCACAGGGGTCCACAATGAAAACGAAAACTTGCCAACCTTGAAGAAATTTACATTAAGTATATACTTAGCTCTAAATTGAGAAACCATTGGAATTTGAATGAAAGAACAATAATGCTCTCTTAGTTATGCATCCAATGTCAGAAAGAAGCCAGTACATTAAATAGGTACATGGGCACCAACCAAGTGCCAAATCAATAGAAAAGTACATACAATGAAATTACAGAAAAGAATGAAAAAAAAAAAAAAAATTCTGCTAACATGGAAATGGGTTTAAATGTAGCTCAAGAAAAAGATGACAAAGGTGGAGAGGATTGCAGACAAGAAGACACCAATGGTGCTGAGAGAAGAAGCTCTGTTCCATTCCCACCAGTCATCATCATCACCATCATTTACTGGTGTATATGATGGGTCTCCTCCAATTTTGATGGTCACCTTCTGCCCCAAATCACTGCAGTGATTGTCATCAGTGCATATGAAGTAACGGGTGGCATTGGAAGTCAGTGTGATTCTTGCTGGGCTAGAATCATAGAACCCAATGGGGTTCGACTTTGAGCAGCTATCATAATCTGCCTGTGATGATACTTCAGCTACTGTGTGTGGTCCACTCCATTTAAATTCTGCAAATTAAACAACGTTCATTAAGGCCAATATATTAAGCAATTAAGACAAAAAAATAAAACAAATGAAGCCGATCGATCATGTACTCATCAAATAAAGTACCTATTGTGTCACCAATCTGAAATGTCTTAGTACCAGCCCAGGTTCTAAAGGCCACAGCCCCACCTGGAGGTATGGTCCAGCCTAAATCCTCTCCAACAGTATAAGTATCAGCAGTGGCACCCTTCCATAGGGCCACCACAACAAGAAGCAAGCACCCAATTAAGCTCATGTGACTAGCAGCCATTTTGTCTCTGTGTTGTGTTCTTCCTAAGGTCGTCCCTGCCAGTACTACTCTTTCTAGCAGTCTAGCTCTTTGGAAATATATGTTTTGGTGTTTGAGTCTATGTAATGTTGAATACTTATACAAACTCAAGAGAATGAATGATAAGCAAAAGCCAAAAGCTAGACTTGATTTAAAATGATTTAAAAGCCACGTAGTAGAGCTGTAGCAAGCAAGTTCCTTAATTGCTTTCAAAATAGGCGACTCATCGATGCCAACTTTAAGAGAACATCTAGAAGTTTGACGCGGACTGAATAATCTTGCTTTTTGGGGTGTTATGGGCACTCCAAGGGATATCTTCCAGTATGTATTTGACTATATTTTACATCAACACGTTATTTTCTTTAAAATAAAAAATAATGTGTTGTTCTAGAAGCAAAAGAGCATGTGAATTTCAAATAAATAAGTGGGATGAATACGTATATAGAATTTTTTAATTTACTAATAAATTAATTAGAATTACGATTAAAAAGTACATACGTATTTGTACAGTCCTAAGTCTAGGATATTAAGTATATATATACCGAAGCATTACTAGGTTGTGATGACAGAAAGCCATAATCAATTGATCATGTCATGCGTTTTGGATTTAGACCTCAAATTCAACTCTCTTTTGTGTTGTGTGGCCACGTTTATTTAAAATGAAACCAAATTAAAAGCAGCAACCAAGGCAACTACTACGTGTTTGTCGTTATCTTCGTTTTTCCTTATTCAGCAGCGTAAGGCGTAAGCTCTCTTCTAATCTATTTATGGTATACCCTATACCTATTTACAATTTGAAAGGTTTTTTTTTTTTTTTTTTGGGTCGAAAAATTTGAAAGGTTTATCTCCGAAGAGACACCAAATTCTAATCGGGCCAAAAGGAAAAGTATGGCCATCAATCAATGCCCCCAAGTCAAATACTCGATAGGTATAGGCAACTGAACTATATCACGACAAGAAGTCATTAATGGGGCTTATGGCTCCAATGGTAATAACATTTAGGCTCCGTTTGGTACCCTTTTCCAAAAATTTTTTTAGAAAATTAGGATTAATTTTTTAAATTTAAGTATTCAAAAATAAATTTTAGAATTTGAGATCTTGCTTGGTATGCAAATTTTTAAAACCCAATCTATCGTGAACAGCCTCATAAGCCCATAAGCTTTTGAAATTACGATCCCACACACCCATTCACTCTTTTTGAAAGATGAGGGTTTGGAGCGCTGTGTCGGTTTGAGTCAATGGTGGTGTCGACTAGTTTCCTGGAGCAAAATTTGTGGCTTTGCTGTTGAAATCTTCTTCATCGGCAACAACGACATGGACGTCGTCAATAGCAACCTCAACTGCTTCTTCTTCATCGAAGGCTTGTGATGCTCATTAGGAGCAGAAGAGCCATAATATTGTTTGGTTTTAGAGAAAATCCTTAAAGAAAGTAAAAGAGAAATCTAGATGCGATGCAACAGCTAGTAACAAAGACGAAAAACCCAAATGCAATGCGAAAGCTAGTAATGAAGAACCACCTTGGATTGAAGAGCATAAGCTTGTGCTAGTTCTGATACCAAAGCTGGAGGAGATGGGAAGAAAACATGAAGCAAAGATAGACGGAGTGAAGCGCAGGCAGCAGAGGGTTCACAAAAGAAAAAAAAAAAAGTGTAAAAACGATAAAATATCGTTTTTAGAAAATGGGTGGTTTTTGAATTATTTTGGATATCTATATTTAAAAATTGCTACCAAACATGTTTTCTATATTTAAAAATGGTTTAATGTTTTTAAAAATAAAAAACTGTTTTTAAATCAAATACCAAACGGGCCCTTATTTTCTGTACTCGGTGAGAGTTTCATTCTTGTCTCTAATTACTTAGATAAAGAAAATCAAATAGAAATTTAAAATACCAAGTTGACTTTGGGGGTGGCATGGATAAGGAGAGACTCTTCGATGGGCATGCCCAGTGCGGCATCTCTCGCATGAGTGGGATCCACAACCATGTGGATCAGGCATGATTTAGTCCATGGACAAGTTATGGTCATCTTTAATTGATTTGTATTTTGATAAATACGATATGACCTTAATACACAGTACTTATGAATCAAACTGGAATCTCTAGCTAGGCCTACAACGAAACCAAGTCGCTCTTTCTGGATTTTCGCATTTCGTTTATGGGTCCTATCATATGCTGAATTAATACACGACTTTTCCTTGCTAAGCTTGTATGTCTTTTTCTTGGTTAAATAATGTATATTTTGCTGTCAAACGACTCAAAATATTAATATGTGGCGGACGTGCTTACCAAACACAATGTGGCGAAGGTGGATTTGTTCTCTCTTTGACAACATTAATAAATTAAATAACATGAAAATCAATTTATATGGATTATTGACATATTCTGTTATTCATCTTTAACCTACTATTTTGTCCGCCATTTTCTTTAATAGAGGTATAGAGGTGAGATCTATATACATGAGTTTCATATTTCATTAGAAAAATAATGTATAAGATGGTTAGATAAAATTATCCAAATAGCATCACTTATTAGATGACATGTGTGAAGAATTGATATTTTCTCATGTCATATAATATATGATGATTATGAAATGGTCTACGGCCCACGCCCACCTATCTCTTTACATGTATAGAGCAAGTAGAACCCGTTCATGCTTTCAAACCAAATTGCCCTTCTATATCGAAGACGATTATGCAGCAAAAAGAAAAATAATAATAATGTAGAAGATAAGGGTGCGAGAATTTTCTTATGTTTTGGTCAATGAAAACCAAACAAAATTGGTTGGAAGTGTCGGTAAAAAGAAAAGTTTGAAACGGTATTATGATCTGATTTATAATGGTATATTATTCATTAATGAACAGAACCAGCTTTCTGTATCAATTATTAAGCACAAACTGATCAATCTGTATGATAACTAATACAAGAAATTAACTAATACAAGAAAAATAATATAAAAAATAACTAATACAAGTAAAAATAAAAAATGAATGGAAGAAATTAACTAATACAAGAAAGCAAAAGCAATGGAGAAGAAGGTGGCAGAGAGGCCAGCAACGCCGAGAGATGTTGCGGCACTTGGTGTTGGTGGTGGGGTTGAGGGAGTGGTGGGTGTGCTGCCTGGAGTCGGAGCCGCAGGAGGAGGAGGAGGAGGAGGAGTGGTGTCGCCGGAAGGAGGAGGAGTGGCAGGGGTACTACTGCTGGGCTCTGGAGCAAGAGTTGGAGTTGCTACTGGGGCTTTGGATGGTGAAGGAGTACTGGGTTGAGGTGCTGGAGAAGAAGCTCCAGTCACATTAATGGTCAATTTCTGACCACGATCACAGTGGTTACTGATGGCGCAAATATAGTACTGCTCTCCTGTCGAGCTAAGGGTGATATTTGCAGGGCCGTTGGTCTCCAAGGAAATGGGACTCGTGCCATTGCAAGCATCAAAAGCTTCCTTTGTGACATGGGCCACGTTGTGTCCTCCGGTGGCAAATGTGAAGACTGCATGTACACAATTTAAGAATGTGTTATGACATTAAGATTTTAGATTTATTGAAATAATTGAACATGTGTGTCTGGGTTTTGTTTTTTGGCTTACCAAGAATGTCGCCTACAGAGAAGGTCTTGTTTGCTGCCCAGGTAGTGTAAGCTACAGAGCCACCGGGAGGGATGGCCCAGCCCAACCCATCACCCACGTTATAAGTGGTTGCTGCTGCCACCACCGAGTTCATCACCAAAGCCGCCGCCACCGTGGCTACAAAAGTGGCCATGTTTAAGTTCCTTGCCATTGCCTTGTGTTCTTCGAGGTCAGGTCGCCCCTGTTTTCTCTTGCTCTGTTTTTTCCTCTGTTTTTGGACTCTCTTAAGCTTTGTTTTTCAAAGACACAACTGAATTGGAATATGGGAGCCTTTGTCTTTGTCATCCTATATATAGAGAAAGGCGCCTTGCAATGACCATAAATGTTGGTATTTTTGGGCCGTTGGATGGATGCCACGTGTGTGTTCTCAGTCGATCATATCTAGGGTTCACATTTGGTGATGGAGTAGGCTGAACTTGGTCCAACTCTGCCGTGATGTGGGACTTGTACAAACTCAGATTACCGCGTTAGAGCTCTCACCAAACCAATATAGTCAGTCATCTTTAACATTGACGAGTCTTTGCTTACTAAAGTAGGCAGCCTCTTGACCAAAAAAAAGAAACAAAAGTAGGCAGCCTCTCCACCAAGTCTGCATATTCGCAAAGGATTTTATACTTCACAAAATACAATAATAATCGATACCAATGTGAAAAAGTAAAGGAACGAGGATCTAGTAGTGTACACTTGTACATGACCCATAAATTTTCCTAAGAAATTTCTCGAAGAAAATAAGAAAAGGGGTTTCATTAAAGTAAATGGAAATTGAGAAATGTGAATCGTAGAACTTGTCAAACTAAGACTGTAGGCCAATGTGGATTCGCTATGGAACCATCTTTTGTAAATAGAATTTATTATGTATTAACGAAATTGACCTAATGATATTTTTAAGGGACAATTTCACTCAAACCCCTTCAGGTATGGTTTAATTACACGCACACTCCAGATTTCATTTATTACACGCACACCCCCAACCATTAGGCCTTCCACTATGCTGCCGGATTGTGTGACCCAAAACCCATTTTGGGCCACAAATGGGTCACACCCTAATATTATGGGTCGGAATGTGTGACCCAAAAGAGGGTGTAACTCAAAGTGTAACCCAAATGTGTGTTTAAGTGTGACCCAAAATGGGCTGTGACCCAAATGAACTTTAAGCCCACGTGAAGGAGAGAGAAACCGGTTTGGGCTGAAGAGAGAGGTGGGCCCCGCGCCTGACAAAGCTGACGAGCGGCTGCTGTTGCTGACGCAGGTGTCGGCTGACGCAAGCACACTCGGTTGCAGCGCTGCCTTCCTTCGTTCGTTGACGCGTGGCTGCATGGGATACTCACCAACGGTCCAGATCGGCCGACCGTTGGTGATCAACGGCTGCTGCGTTTTGGGCTTTTTTTTTTTTTTTTTTTTTATAGATGGGCCGGGGATGGATCTAACGGCTGAGATTAATGGACCGTTGATAATCAACGGTCCAGATCGGCCTTTTCTTTTTTTTTTTAAACAAATATTTAATAAATCATTTAAAATAGATATAATATCCGAAAAATTGCCAAAAAATTTCGAAAAAATTTTAAAAAATTCCCCAAACCCTCCAACAGCTATATTTTCAAGGATGTCTATATATATCACACAACACTCATATGGTTTCATCACAATTTACAACCTTTGTTTACCAAATTGATTGGAAATTTTTTTTTCTTTGTCATGGCTCCAAGAGGAAGTGCTTGGGTGGTAGCTGAAGATGAAGCCCTAGTGATGGCATACCTAGAGAGGTCTCCCGACGGTTGTCTTGGTGCCCAAATTAGAGCCGCCATGCTTTGGGAACAAATTTATGAAATTTTCAAGCGTAACATGGGGGGTGAAACAATTCGTAAGGTTGGCGGTGTTAAAGCACGATTCAAAGATATTGCGCGTGATTGCAACAAATTTTATGCTTGCTTATTGGAGGCCGAGCGAATGCGTGCAAGCGGTGCAAATGATGCCAATGTGGTAAGTTTTTATGCATTTATATATTTGCATGATTATTTTTTGTATCCTCCAATTATCAAGCATATTTATATATTTGTATAATTATTATATGTTTTGTTTATAAATGAAGCATATTTATATAATGGTATTACTATTTTATTGTTTTGTATATGTATCAAACATATTTATATATTTGTATAATTATTTTTGGTTGTGTTTATAAATGTAGCATATTTGTATAATGATATTATTATATTGTATTTTCACTATTTTGTTTATCTATCAAGCATATTTATATATTTGTATGATTATGGTTTTTGTTTTGTTTATAAATGTAGCAAATTTACTATTTATGTAAGTTATGTTTGCATTTCCACAAGAAAATTTATATATTTTAATTTTTATTTTATTATTGTAGTTTACGCAAGCACTTGAAGGCTTTCGAAACAAGACTGGATTCAAGTTTCCATGGGTGCACATTTGGGAAAAAATAAAGGAAAGTGCAAAGTATGCTGCCGTTCATGCTCCTGTTCGGGTTAGTGATTCAGAGACCCCCGCCACCGACGATGCCGACACTCCCGCCGATGATGATCCCGAGGAGACCGATCCAGTCATACCACTTGGCGAGGACGAAAACCCACCACCATTCCAACCATGCGGTTCCTCGCGGCCAAGGCCACCAGGGAGAAACCATGCAAAACGGGCCAAGGCAGCCGAGCCCGTCCAAACTCATATGGTTGAGGCAGTAGATCATTATAATGAAAATTCAAGGATTTTCATACAAACGAGAGTTGACAGAGAGCGTGCAAGGAGTGAAAGAGACGCCGCAAAGGACGCAAGAGAAAGGATGAGGATCGAGAGGCAGCTAGAATGGGAAGAACAAAATATTATGGGCCAAGACCTCTCCAAAATGAATGATGGGCAACGGATGTATTGGGAGCAAAAGATGGCTGAAGTCATTGCAAGGAGGCAAATGCGTGCTAACCACCATTCGGAGTCCACTCCATCTGGATACTACCCGGATCTTTCCAACCTCACTCACTCAAACCAGGGGTACCCGCCTAATAATTAGAATTAGACCTTGCTCTTTAATTGTGTTTTTTAGTTTGAATGTTAATCTTGTTTTAAATTATGTTTGCTCTTTAATTGTATCCTTTAATTTGAACGTCAATCTTGTTTTAAGTCATGGTTTGCTATTTATTCAATTAATGTTTGCATTTCCACCCAACATTGGATTCTCCCTTATTAACCACAGACTGATGCATGCTTTACAGTAGATAAGACTGATGCATGCTTTACAGTAGATAAGACTGATGCATGAAATGACTACACCATCATAAAGCAAATGAATGTGGACCATTCATTCCTTATCTCAAATGCAAGTGGTTTCAGTATAAATACCACTATATTTACCATGTTACACTCAATCTTATTTCAGGATCATTTCTCATTCCATAAACACCCAAATGAATACTTTGTATGTGTATTCATCCTCCTCCTCGTCTTCGGACTCTGATGCTGAATGGGATAGGGAAGAGGATGGAAGGGAGATGGTGGGTAAGTTGATTGTGTCAATGGGTCATACCGTCGTCGCCGGTACACCAAGGCATGGCGGTACTTCTTCAAATCGCCGATACACACACCGGAATCGAGAAGCCGCCCACGAACGTCTCATGGACAACTACTTCATCCCCTCGCCAATCGAGGACACCGTGACTTTCCGCAGGCGATACCGCATGCACCAACCGCTATTCAATAGAATTCTCGAAGCGGTCTGCCTCCAGGATGAGTATTTCCGGCCAACAGTTGATGCCGTCGGTAGAGTGGGTTGCACACCTCACCAAAAGGTGACTGCAGGACTGCGGGTGATGGCATATGGCATTCCATATGATTTGGTCTCAGAGTCAATGACCATTAGCCAAACCACCATACGACAATCATTCTTGAAGTTCGTGAGAGC
The DNA here is from genome assembly GCF_963921425.1 of Dryas octopetala. Classification (NCBI taxonomy): domain Eukaryota; kingdom Viridiplantae; phylum Streptophyta; class Magnoliopsida; order Rosales; family Rosaceae; genus Dryas; species Dryas octopetala. Next base: position 20,984,508 of record NC_141370.1, on the reverse strand, counting down.
CATCACTGACGTCTTCGGACCAGAGTATCTCCGGAGGCCTACTCCGACCGATTTGAGGAAACTTTTGCGAAAGGGGAGTCGTAGAGGATTTCCAGGTATGATTGGTAGCTTGGATTGCATGCATTGGGTATGGCAAAATTGCCCAATGGCCGAGCAAGCTGTGTACCGTGGGCATTATCGTGTCCCAACAGTTATCCTTGAAGCCGTTGCTGGGTACGACACGTGGATATGGCATGCAAATTTTGGTATACCTGGGTCGAATAATGATATCAATGTGCTGGACTGTTCTCATCTCTTTGATGATATGATTTCCGGCCGAAACCACAGGGTGAAATTCACTGTGAATGGGATAGACTACACCATTCCATACTTTCTTGCAGATGGGATCTACCCTCAATGGTCAACTCTTATCACTACATTGCACAGTCCCGTTCTTCCCCACCATAAGTTGTTTGCCGCTCGACAGGAGGGATACAGGAAGGATGTGGAGAGGGCGTTCGGAATTTTAAAAGCCCGGTGGCAGATTATAAAACGACCTGCTCGTTATTGGCGTCCGATTGAGCTTGGGTATATCATGAAGGCGTGCATAATATTGCACAATATGATCGTGGAGGATGAGCGCCCTGAGGATGACGGTAGAGATGACCCAATAGACCCAGAAGCGAGCACTAGAAGGGCAGAAGCTGAATACGAAGGTGTAGAACCATGTCCGACCGGTGCCGCTCCATCATCATTACCTGAGATGAATGTTCGTCGGAATTTGCTTAGGGACCGAAATGTCAACGAATCCCTAAAAACTAATTTGATTGAGCACATCTGGATCCGAGAGGGGAACCCACCACTTGCCCCAACATATTGACGACCTGGATCATGGTTCGTCAATATTGTTCTCATTATGATTGTTGTTGTTGTTTTTTCTTTAAATCATCGTATTGTTCTTGTTTTTTTTTCCTTTTAGTGATCATGTTGTACTTGTTTTTCCTTTAAATCATCGTGTTGTTTTTCTTGTTTGTGGTTGTTGAAGTCCCGATGTTGTAAGGCTTATGTTGTCTAATTTATGAAATTTTCTTATTTTAAATATATTCAATATTGACCTTATTTTAAAGATCTCATTAAAATAAGATCACTAGAATCATTTTTATTATACTTTAAATTTAAAATTATCAATTAAATATCACTTAATCAATATTAGGCATATTTTAAATATGTATAAAACACTGTGACCCAAAATGGGTCACAGCACCATAAATGGGAGAATTGGGTCACAGCACTATTTGTGACCCAAAATGGGTTTTGGGTCACAAAAAATGGCTTTACCATAGTGGAAGACCTTAGTCTATCTTAACAAAAAAAAAAAAGGTAAAATACCAATTTACCCTCGCTTACACGTGGCACACTCTTTTCTCTTCTCTCCTCTCTCACGCCCTCTTTTTTCTCTCTCCTACCTCTCACATGCACTGGCCATTTTGACCGGCCACTGCACTGTCGTCCGCCCACCAGTGGTGACGAGACCGACGACAATGAGTTCCTCTTGACCGTCTCTCTCTTCCAGTGGGTTTGGATCACTCAAAAAACCGGCGAGCCTGCGCATCGGAGAACAAATTCGATCGTCTTCTCCAGCGACAACCCAACTTTTCCGATGGCGTCGCGACTTAACTTCGGTACCAGAAGCTTCATCTCGACGAGCTGGTCACTCCGATGGGTTCATATTGCCCGTTGGACCACTGTGCACTGCTCCTCGACGCCGGGAAGTTCCGCGGCTTTAGCCACCGATTTCGGCGTTCCTTTGCCTCGACCCAGGTACCAAAACAAATCTCATTTTCATGTTCTTCAGTTATGTTCAAGTAGAATTACCCATTTGTGCCTTGGATTGAAAAGCCCATTAAGGGACCCATGGCCATGGCGGTTGGTTTGGACTTCTCTCCTTTTGTTTTTGTTATCCCACTTGTTTGTTTGTGATGTTTGTGAATTATTGGACTGAATTCGGTATGTGTTTTTCAGGTCGAACCACCACGAGCCACCACTGGGGGAGGGAGGTGGGTAGGTTGGGTGGCCGATGCGGGGGAGGCGGCTTGGAGCTGCTAGGTTGCTGGGCTCTCAGCCCTCGTTTTTTTTTTTTTTTTTTTCTGTTTATTCAATTATCTAGAAAAAATGATTCAATTTTTTTTTAGTGGATCTATTTGGAGGGTTGCAGAAGAAGAAGAAGTGGTTCAATTTTTTTTGAGTATATCTGTTTGGAGTGTTGCAGAAGACACTACTGTCTTAATTATGCAAATGACAGTCATACCCCTTTGACTGTTAAATGATAATAGCAGATGTTAAAAATAGGGAGTGTGCGTGTAATAAATGAAACCTGGGGGTGTGCGTGTAATTAAACCAAACCTGAGGGGGTTTGAGTGAAATTGTCCCTATTTTTAATTACACTTTACTTTTTCTCTCTACTACACTCACAATAAAAAATAAATGATAATTTGATGTGGATGTATGAGTTGTATGTAAATAGAGAAATTATTGTGTGTAATTGTAACATTACGTGACAGTGTGACTAATTTATTATAATTATAATATGTGTACAATTATTAATACTTAAAAATCTTAAGTCCTAAATTTATAAAATTATCGTCCAATCATATTATAATATGTGAATTAAATAACATTATGTGACGGTAGTACGGTCATTTTTATAATTTTATAATTTTTCACGTGGAATGATTATGAAATAAAAATAAATTGTTTGTGGAGACGGATATCCTTTAAGCATATAAGTAAAAGTAATACAATTTGTATTATCTTAAGTTCTTAACTAATTATTTAATAAATTATTTATTCAATACAAATATTATTTATTTATGTAGTTTTCACAAAAGTAGATCTCATAAATGTGGATAATATGGTCTAATAAGTGATAAGTTTATATGACACATATGGTTTTATTTTGAGTAAACACTTAGCAATTGAAGACATTCTTCTGCTTCTAATTTCAACATTTTACATCCAAGTACGTACGCAATACCTTATTACCTTGATGTGTCAAATCTTGACTGACAAAGTCTGACCGGAGATTTTCCAGTGTTTGCGTCCTTTTTGACGTGTTACAAGTGTGCAATCATTCAGTTAGGTGACCAGAACAGAAAAATATGAAAGGTGAATAATACCGACTTGTAAGTTTTTTGAAATGAATACCGACTTATTAGTTTTCTATATATCTCAAGGATAGTAATCAACTCATGTAAGCAGCAAAATTAAATTAGAAAGCAAACATCAATAATCGAACTGAAGGCACAATTCAAATATGACGCAGCGTAACATGCAATTAAGATATATTAGGAAAAATCAGCGTTAATTCTTAAAAAAGAATCTAAAATCTACTAGAGAAATGAGAGAAATCTCAAGATTTTCTGATTGAAAATAATAAAACTAAAAATTACAAACAGTCAAAAGGTTGTTTAAATACGTTCAGAACCCTAAACGTTCGAAATTCAAAACGGAAATAAAAATGGAAATAAAGTGCAATTTAGGAAACTTATTCAAAACACTAAATTGCTTATTTGAAGCCCTAAACGAAGGAATTTGGCCAAAATAGGCCCTTCGAATCGGTATGTCATGGGTCCATTTCTGACACTGGGCCGGGCTGAAGTTTGTTTCTTTTCTTGGACTTCTGGCGGTCGAGTTGTTGCATGAACCGTTCTGCCATTTGTTCTACGTCAAAATACCTAAACAATAATTCAAGAAGTCAATCCCAACACCGACTTAGGAGTTTATATATACTTAGTTTCTGGGTGCTTGCTTTTTGTTCATAATATATATATATATATATGTTTTTGATATTATGTTAATTTTTCATTTTTGTTCTTGAGACTCTGTTGCTTTAATTCCCTAATTCATATGCCCTTATGTTAGCTGTAATTGTGCGGTGTTTCAGCAACTTCCACCTTGACTATATAATTAAATATATATGCTTGAAATTTAGTTGTTTTTCTAATTTGTTAGTTTAAGCAAGGACACTTTACTCCAACCAGACAAAACTCTAGATATTTATTTTTTAAATTTTGGTTAATTAAGACCTTTTTTTTCTGCCCATGGTTAATTAAGACCTAGCTCCATGACTTTTTGACAAATATTATAAGCGGTATCCTAGAACCTTCCCAAGTACGTGACTGGCTATTGGCCTGAAGCAATTTTCTGTAATCCAATTTGGACTTTATGTTAAATAACATTATGGTTTCATATTCTATTAATTGAATTAAAAAAATTAACCCAAGAGAGAAAAAATAGGTGGGCTGCAATTATTTTATAGAACTAATAAGTAAATGAAAGTACAGCCTTGATTATTACAGGGATGAATGGAGGACAAGGCAATCAAATGGCGTTGTCTGAAATCCATATACAAAAACTGAATCTATAAATGAAATAAAATCAATACAACAGCCTCTCATGGTAAACATCTACAACACATAATAATACAAAGGAACAATTAATATCATCCTATGGACCATCTAGCTAGCTAGCTAGCTAGTAATCAATAGAAGAAAGCCATGGCAATGATCAAGAAGGTGAAGTATCCACTTCCAATCTTTGAAGGGGCTGAGCTGGATGGTGAAGTAGCAGAAGCCCCTGGTCCGCCAGCTGATTTTGGGGAAGGTGCTATGGAACCCGAGGGGGATGTCGCGCCTGAGCTCTCGGCTGTCACGTTAATGGCTAGCTTTTGACCCAAGGTACAGTGTTGGCCGTAGGTGGATGTGAAATAATGCTCGCCGGTGGTGTTGAGGATGATGCTTACTGGATTCTCTGTATAAACAGCGATAGTACTGTTGGTGGTGCAGTTCTCATAAGCTGCCTTGGTCACCACTGCTACATCTTGTGTCCCATTGATAAAGTTGAAAACTAAAAAACAATAACAGCATTGGCTTAATTACAAAGTTATAAAGTCTTAACTAATTAATTACAACATTAATGTCAGATAAATTCTTATTTGAATATATGATTCAGATAAAGAGTTAAGAGTACCACATGTAGCAGAGTTTAGTGCTTTACCTAGAGTGTCTCCCACAACGAAAGTCTTGTCCTGAGCCCAAGTAGAATAAGCAAAATCACTGCCTGGTACAATCCAACCCAATTTGTCACCTACAATGTAAGTCACTGGGCCTCTTGGACTTGGGGCATGATGAGGAGTAGGAACTGGTGAAGGGCTAGCAACCGGTCCTCCAGGATTTGCAGTGACGTTGATGGCGAGCTTTTGTCCCAATTCACAGTGGCGGTCCTTGGTGCCAATGAAATAGTACTCACCCACAGTGTCCAAGCTGAAATAGGCCGGTCCAGTTGTTTTAATTGTGACATTGGTTGATGAAATGTTGCAAGACTCAAAAACTTCCTTGGTGACCAAGGCCACATCTTGTTCTCCGGTTGTGAAGTTGAACTCTGAAATTGATGGAACAACATATATATGATCAAACATCAATGAAATTGATTAATTGAAGAAAACCCAATTGAAATATAGAGGCCAAATAGTTAGCTAGCTAGCACTTAATTTGTAAGTGTTTGATGAATTACCTAGAGTGTCTCCCACATAGAAAGTCTTGCCATAAGCCCAAGCAGCATAAGCAAGTTCACCGCCTGGTAGGACAGCCCACCCAAATTCATCACCAACCACGTAGGTCACTGGCCCTCTGGGTGTAGGACTGGGTTTGGGTGCAGGGCTTGGAGAAGGTGATCCATGATGTGATGTCACGTTGAGGGCTAGCTTTTGTCCCAACTCGCAGTGCTTGTCCAGGGTCCCAATGAAATAGTACTCCCCAATGGTGTCCAAGGTGAAATTGGCCGGGCTAGTTGTTATAAGCGAGATGGGGTCTGTTGAACTGCAGTTATGGAAAGCTTCCTTGGTGACTCTGGCTACGTCTTGTTCACCATTTGTGAAGTTGAACACTGAAAATTGAACAACATATCAAACATATCAGTAACATACATAATATAGATGTCAAATTTCTATGTGTGTTTGTGTATAGATGAACTTACCAAGAATGTCACCAACGGCGAATGTCTGCGTTTCAACCCAGGCTTCATAAGCGTAGGGACCTCCGGGAGGAACCAGCCACCCAAATTTGTCTCCAACCACATGGGTTTTCTGTGCTGCTGTGGTGTGAAGCAGGGCAACCACTGCTATGGCTAGAATGGCTAGGTTAAGTTCTCTACCCATATTTGTCTCTTTGTAAGTGCCTTTCTTGAGTTCTTTCCTTGTCTTTCTGATCTTGTTTTTATGTTAATGCGTTTGTTGCTGTGAGAAATGAGGATTGGGTTCTGCCTTTTTTATAGAGGTTAGCGTGTACAAGTTATAGGGAAGAAGAAGGTTCTCCAATTTTACACTAGATGAATACATTTCATTCAAGGAGGTCTAGAACCTATTGACCAATTTACAATTGATGTGGACCCAATTGATATAATCAAACCAAATGCAGACGTGCATGGAATACGTGTAATATCGGGACAGAAAGTCTGCTTGGGTTGGGTCTGTTTGTGACTATTATCTGCTACTTTCTAGAAATTAATCAAGAAGAAAATCACAAATCATACACAAATTCAATTTGTATTGTTAACCTTGTATACTCAGTCCAAAAACATAAATGGAGTATTATATATACATGATTTTGATGATTTTTGTAAATTTTCCATACAAAGATCATATGTCTTGACTGTAATATCATTTAATTTTAATAGCACGTTTCTGACCATTTCTAGCTTGCAATTAAGACTAAAGCCTGCATATCTATAAAGTTTTTTTTTTTTTTGGCCACTCTGCATATCTATAGACTATAAAGTTAAAGAAGGTACAAATAGTCAGAGTTTCTTAGTTTTTTATCTATTAATTGCTTGGGGAGTGCTCTACCTCTATTCTATATGTGACCAAATATCTTTTTCACGTACCCTTTTCTTTTTTCTTCACATAATTGAAGCCATAAGTTTTGACTATTAAACACCCAAATGCATTTCAATAATGATGTATCAATTGCTAAGAATGGAATATGCCATTTGCTGTGAGGCCAAGATTAGCATGACTCCTTCCATGGTATTGGAGGGTCCTGTCCTCTTAGCCATCTGCCTTGCAATCATAAGTTCATAACAGAGTTTACTGTATTTTATTAACATGAACTTCACATTAATATTTCTTAATTCCAATATGAATCACCATTCCAATAGACATGCATATGATGTGCGCTCTCGATCTCTTCCGCAATTCAGGGTTCATATTGACTGGCCTGCCAGATTAATATTTTTCAAAGACTTTATTGCACTGATGCAATCAATCATTCATCCAATTATTTTTCAAATGATCAACATATATGCTAATTAACAGACTCTGAACTTTAACACACATGTATTACTAAAACAGAGACACCATATTCCTAAGAAAATTAAGAGATAGATTTAAAAAGCACTACATTAAAAGTATCATAACCTAATTAAAGCAAGTCAACAAGCATAGAACCATTGTCGTTCTTGCAATTTTTAATAAAGATAATTAGGCTTAGGTTGTTTGGAGAAATAGTTTTTAGATAGAGAATTAGAGATCGATGGTGTTTTAAAATTTATAAGAAAATTCTTTTAATTTATAATAAAATCTTTCCCTAATTTGAAGGGTTTTCTTTCCTAAGGTGTAAAGTGGGATTTGTAAAGACTGCATGTTAGGTTTTAACCCCGTCAAAGAAGAAAAATAAAAAATTTAATTAAAAATCTTAAATCACTACCGATCTTAATCTAAAAAAGACTCATAAAATAAATTAAACTCTTAGTCTCTCTTTTTAATATATGACAAGGACAAAGTTGAGCAGGTGAAGCAGAATATTAAAAACAATCATAACTGAATATGTCGATCTGTTTGCAAAATGGTTGGTGATTGTATACACGTTGTCAACTTAAAAAAATAAAAACAAACATTACATCTGGACTTTAGAGCGCAACTGGGCCAAAACAACGTTATTTATTATTACGTAGAATATTAGACATATGATCATGTTGTCATATGAATTTTTCTTTCTCAGCCACACTTCTACAAAATGAATAGAAGAAACATCAAACGCAAACATTCCATCAGTTGTTTCTTATAAAAACCCTTTAATTTCAAGTTCTTTTTTTTTTGTTGGGTCTCTAGATTAATTTAATTTTAGTTGTTTTGTTTTTGACGACACTAAACGTGACAATAATTCATTAAATATTTTTCTTTAAAGACACTAAACGTGACAATAATTCAATATAAAGATTTCTAGAACAACGTGAATTTTTCTTTAATTGGCCGGTTAGGTAGGTCATCATTGTCATATATTTCCTCGATCAATTTGTTATACTTGGGAACCTTCCTAGTACTGTCATGACTCATGGCCATTTAATTAATTAATTCATTTGTCAAACTTTTCTAACAAGGCGGCTTCACGGGTTGAAGCTGCAAATCTTTATGCAGCAACATTAATTAGAAGTGTTCAGTGCCCGATCCTGTAGAATACGTCTGGTAGATTCGTTTATCACCTTTAAAAAGGTAGATATATGGATTTTTCTAACACCAAAAAAAAAGTAGATATATGGATTTTTCTAACACCAAATACATTAGGTGAATTGTTTTTTTATGATAAACTTGAAAGTGAAACTTTTTTATCATTTATTATTTTATTTCATTAATTATATAATTATTATTATTATTTTTTCTGTTTTGTTTACAAAAGGAAGTCAAGAAAAAAGGCCTAAAGGGGGGAGGGTAGATCGAAACCCGGTGAGGTGGAGGCAGCATTACTGCATGGCCAACTGGCCTACCCCAAGTCCACATCAATTAACGATATGATAACGATTTAAATGTGCAATTGATATTATATTATCTTTCATTCTGTAATTGATCCACCTAATATTTGTTATATTATAAATGAGCATATACATTATATATTATATTTAAGGAAAATAACAAGTCTCTTTTGAATTTTCAATTCCCTACATTAGATATTATATTTAAGGAAAAGGCCACATCAGACATGCTAATTAGAAGTGTTGCCATCCGATGACTCATCACCAACTGAAGCGACTTAAAAAAGGCCTAAAATAGTTTAATACACAGCCTGGCCCATTTACTCCTCATATATTCTCAAAGGAAAAAGTGCTGTTTAACTACCTTACAAATTTTGGTCAGTTAATTCTATTAATCCAAATCGTTCCGCCATTGTTTTTTTTGTAACTTTTATTTTGATACATAGACTATTTGAATTTAGGATCTCTCGCCCACATTGTGAAGAATTATTCTAAAGCAATTGCTAGTTGGTCTCCAAGCAAATTACTTGTATACCTAATATTACATGATAAATATTATAGCTAGCTGTAACTAATAGAAAAAATAATGATGTCAATTATGCAAGCTAATTCTTGCAAAGAAATAGTTTATGTACCTAATGTAATTAATAATTAGATAATTATTCACAGGAAGCTGAATCTTGAGTTTGCAAGCAGTCGTAGGGCTAAACCCAATTAAAAAATACCATGATTTTAATTAAGCAAAGATTATACAAAGAGCCGGTTTAGGAGAACTTAAACTTTTTAAGTTTCTAGCAAACAATTATAGTTCTCCTATCTCATAATGACATGAATTGTTTCTAATCGTAGAGAAAACTATTTGCTAGGCATGAAGAGGTATTGACTCTTGATTAGTAATATTATGAACCAACAATGAAGAGAAGTTATTTGTTTTTAAAATTTTTACTCTCTTCCTTTAAAAATTGCTATATAGGTTAATGCCTTATATATGACCTTATAACGTGGCCAGTGGCCTCCAGAACCGAAAATATATGTTTAGATGACGGTGCCAGTCCTGTAAATGATATAGCCATATAGGTACATGCATATGCCTAATTGCCTTTATATATGTTGATGCAAATTCTCGTAAGGTAGATGCAACAACTTAGAAAAGCTGATCTGGCTGATCAGATGTTTTGCTGGATGATGAAGCGGATGTTGGTTGAGATCTTCCTGCAAAAGAAACAAGATCAAAGGAGATGGACCGGTGTGGTACCAGCCAAACACACTCCGATGATGAAATCAGTGATGGTGTTTGATGGTGGATGAGGAAGAACAGAGGATGAATTTGGGAGAATAGGAAGAACAAGGCAAATGTTCTGGGTTATTCTCAGCAAGTTGGGTAAGCTCTTTGGTGAGTGGAAATTTTGTGTAAGTGTTTTGTGTGTAAAATGCATAGTCTTGGTTTTGCACATATGGGTTGATATATATAAGCAAAGGAAAACCTGATGAGTAAGTTACCTGCATTGTGAATTAATGGTTGCCAGAGACCCACGCACATGGTCAGAACTAGTTGCATGTTCAGCTGCTCACCTCCTCAGCATTCAACGCTGCAATGAATGCTCCATTAAATGCAAGGTTGGAAGGTTCAGGCAAACTGCCCCAGTAGTCATGAATGCAGACTGGATATTCTATCTGTCAGAAGATTTGTGTCAGGTGCATTTAAGTGTGGCGGTTCGTCCCAGCGTGATCTTCCTGGGAATGGCGGCGGAGAGCCGAGCCGAGCCGAGCCGATACGAACACATGTTCTTATGCGAAGACACGAAGTCCATGTGTGGTCGGATCGGACATGGGATTCCAGACCGAGCCGGTCCAGTAGATTGGGGTCTTTCCGAGCCTTAACTGGTCGACGCTAGAACTCGAAAGAAGACCATCTCCTGTGCCGAGCCGAACCGGGATGATCGTGGGAAGATGGACACTCGATCCCTTGGAAGATCATCGGTTCGGCTCGGACCGAACATGGAAGGCCCGGTGTGGAGACCCGGTCTGAGCTAGTAGAGGAAGTGCTGAGCAGTGATGATGTGGAGGTCAAAGTTTGACCACTGAGAGTCAACTCCGAGGTGGGTGTTGACCAGCCACGTGTCGAGCCGTGATTGGCTGTTCGGATTGATGTGGATTTTCCCACAAACAATATAGAGTTCATCCACCTGACAATATTGACATCTTTAGAATTTCTATTAGGCACATATATGCTAGATCAAATGAGTGAAGAGGAATAGACCATGCAAAGATGTATAAGACATTAAAATTTAGGATATATATATTGATCCTTTGGTGATGCTCTAGTTTTCGATAAGGATAGAAATTAGTAATTAGCATAAGATATGTGTGAAGTTATAAACCAATCAAAATCAAACTATACTTGACCATCTAGCTGATCAAATTACACCCTATTAATTAGAATCACAACTTTCCATAAGAATGATCATCAATTCAGAATAAATGTGTTTATATATAGGTGTTTCATCTTTTGTTGAGGTATATCTCAACTTATTTATGTTGAGGTATACCATGTTGAGGCCCACATGAGTCGTTTTGTGTCGATCCGAACCGTTCAATTTTTACATCTCCATAGATAGATCATCCTTGCAAAAAATTAGCCAAATCGGAAATCATTTGCTTATCTAACTTTGATCAAATAAATGGACGAACCAAATATTTTCGATGAAACCGTCCATTTGTTTTATCAAAGTTAGATAGGCAAATGATTTCCGATTTGGCTAATTTTTTGCAAGGATGATCTATCTATGGAGATATAAAAATTGAACGATTCGGATCAACACAAAATGACTCGTGTGAGCCCCAACAAGGTATGCCTTAAAAAGACATTGATCGGCTCTCTCACTCTCTTTCTAATATACTTTCTCACTCATCTCTCTCACGGTTAAAAGCTCATTCCCATGCATTAACACAAATTTTTGGCAACCTCATTATAATTGCTAGTATCCTTAATTTTTTACTGTCTTCGATCTTTTAACTTGATTGTAGGTTGCAGTTAATATTATAAAATAACGATTGACTAATTAATGAACAGAGTTATATATATCTTAAATTTAAATGATGATCGGCAAGTTCGCCATTTGGCACCATCTTGATGACTGATCTCATAATTATAAAAGAAGAAGACTGTAAATTGGTGGAGTACGTGTGAAGGATCGATCCATGGAGAATCACCCTTTGTTTGCAAAGTAATGTCCTATAATTTGGACTTATGTGTGACAAGTGATCGATAGTGCTACCTTGCAGGCCCTGCAACTAATGCAAAACCGCCAGTACGTGACATATATATTGTAATTGTTCAAAATTAATTGTGACAATTAAATATAGGGATATTAATTTAATTAAATATATATTTTCTTAATATTAAGCCAGAAGAGATTCTTAAATACTAGAGGTATAAACTTCCAGGTCTTTTGATCGATCCTGTCTTGAACTAAGGATTGATCGATTATCCTCCTTTGATATTGTCTATATGTTCATCTAGGAGTTTGATCAAAATCAAACTCTAATTGACCATCTAGCTGATCAAGTAACCCACCTAATGTAAGAAAATGTCCATCTAATAAGAAATAAATCCACCTTTTAAAAAAAGGGACTCTCAAACTGACCAAATAAGCCCACGTAATCTCCTACAACATATTTCGCAGCTTCTGTTTCATTTAGCGAATCTGCTGATGCAGATAGCACTATTACTAAAACAATAACCACTGCCACATAATTCATTGTTCTAATTTTCTATCCCCCAAATCGATCTATTGTGTGTGACAGACAGTTGCAAGCCGTGCAATGAAAGAACTTGCAACTTGCACTTATCCCATATTTCGGTACACCATTAATATTAATTATTATTGTATCTTTTTAAATGTGTTTAATTTTAGATAGTAAATAAAAAACAAAAGTGTTTACATCTATCGGCCGCCCTTCGGCCCCTTCCACAACATCCGAAGGTTGGAAAGGTTTTATCGAGTCCACGTATTAAGGCCAAAGGATTTTTTGTTTTTGTACATCAGGTCTACACCGGAAAAAATTTACACATCCAACATATTTTTAATTAATTTGCAATTTGGTGTATATATGTAGTGAGAGGACATGGTAATGATTAAATATATAAAACACGTATATATAACACTAACCTAATTAGTTCCTAGAGGAATTAATACTACAACATGTAATTAAGAAAACTCTTCATTATCATCCATATATTTATATATAAAACTTTAAATGTAATCAAAACCTTTTTATAGCTAGCGATAAGGTGTACGTTTTAGCACCATGAATTATTAACTAAAATAATTATTAAAAAAAGATTAGTTGTTTTCAGGGAGTCAAAAATATTAAGAGGCGATCGATCGAGAGAACTCAAAAAGAAACTGCATTAATGTCGAATCCATATACTGCTGTGTATATATGATTTTGATTCTCTGCATATATGTCTCAAAAACATTGTTTTATTTTAATTGTTCCATACTCCATGATAGTACGTAGTACTCATTCATATCATGAGTACGAACATATATATGAGCATTAATTGCCCCACTTAAAACTTAAAGCCCTCCTACTACTGATCAATATGATCGATCAGCTTGATCATTATTATTATGTTATAGGAGACCATGTAGTACGTACTACATCTACTCCTCAATCATACGTTACATATATATAATATATGCACTTGTGTGTGCTCATGATTCTTCAATTCCATCCACGTATGCACGGTTAAGTGCAACCTGTTGGGGGAGGAGCAGGTCCAGCAGGAGCTTCTTCTTCATCATCATACAAAATTGGTGCGGGTGCAGGTGCTTCCTCGTAATAATCTAGTGGTTCTGGTGGGGGAGCCTCTGTGTCAGGATAATCAGCTGGCGAAGGTGTAGGGACTTCAGTGTAAACTTCTGAAGGTGCAGGGACTTCAGCGTAAATTGGCGGAGGTGGAGGGACTTGAGCATAAACTGGAGGATGCATAGGGACATGGGGGTAATGATGACTAGGCTGAGGAGCAGGAGTAGTGGCAGAATGGTGAGCGACATCAATGGCTATTTTTTGACCTTTCTTGCAGTGCTTGGCGATGCTGGAGATGAAGCGGTATGTGCCAGGGAAATGGGGTATTGTGAAATTGTATGGTACATTGTATAGAAAGATGGCGTTGCTGCTGTTGCAACTCTTGTAATCTTTCCCACTCACAAATGCTAGTTGCTCATGTTTCTTCTTTTTAGGAGACTTGAATACTGCTCCCCCCCCCCCAAAAAAAGAAGAAGAAATGCATGTGTGAGATATATATACAACAATAACATACTGCATATATGTATACACAAAATTTATTAATTAATGCATAATAAATCAGTTAGACGTACCTAAAGTGTCTCCAGGGTGGAATTTATGGCTGGCAACCCATAAAGCATAAAATGCAGCACCATGGTTTCTTTGACGAGGAACAGTCCAACCCACTTCATCTCCTACTACGTATTCCGCAGCTTCTGCTTTACGTAGCACTAGTGTTGATGCAGCTACCAGTGCCACTAGAACAAAAACTGCCACCTTCATTGTTTTCACTTTCTTTAATTTCTAGCTAGTTCCCAACTTAATTTATTTTCCTAGTGAAAATAATTAGTTAAGGTTGGGAGGGAGTACTGAGGTGATTTGGAAGTGCATCTGTTCTCCCAATTTATAGATCAATTAATCCAGGGGTGCTTGGCCAAGTTTAAGCAGGATCCATGGAGATCGAATCACTGTTTGTTTGCAAAGAAATGTCCTATAATTTGGACTTATGTGTGACAAGTCATAGTACTTGCAGGCCCTGCAATTAATGCAAGACCAGTGACATCTTGTACTTGTTCATATCTTTGACAACTTTTTTTTTTTTTTTTGATAAAAGGAAGCTTTCATTAACTTAATTAATATGTTTGACAATTAAATTTAGGGATATTAATTTGAGCCCCCGACAAATATGTATTTTCTATATATTAAGAGATAAGATATTCTTAATCATCAGAGCTATAAACTACCAAGAGCTCCGAAACCAAATACAAAATTAATATTAGTTTCTAATAAATGGGATGATTAATTGATTGGTTAGTTTAGAAGTCCAATCCTTATCCTTTAAAAATGTGTCCTTAAGCGCTTTGGCATGAACAACATACTACCTCTATAACCTGCAGCATAGCTAACAAATAGGATCTTGGACCTCCTCATATATTCTCAAAGGAAAACGTGCTGTTAACTACCTTACAAATTTTGGTCAGTTAATTCTATTAATCCAAATCGTTCCACCAAATTTCTTTTTCTAACTTTTAGTTTGATACATATATAGACTATTTGAATTTAGGATATATCTCTCACCCACATTGTGAAGAAATATTCTAAAACAATTGCTAGTTGGTCTCCAAGCAAATTACTTGTATGCCTAATATTAGATGATAAATATTATAGCTATAGCGTGTAACTAAAAGAAAAAATAATGATGTCAATTATGCTAATTAATTCTTGCAAACCAATAGTTTATGTACCTAATGTAATTAATAATTAGATAATTATTCACAGGAGGCTGAATCTTGAGTTTGCAAGCAGTCGTAGGGCTAAACCCTCTTAAGCTACCATGATTTTAATTAAGCAAAGATTATACAAAGAGCCGGTTTAGGAGAACTTATACTTTTTAAGTTTCTAGCAAACAATTATAGTTCTCCTATCTCATAATGATATGAATTGTTTCTAATCGTAGTGAAAAATCTTTGCTAGGCATGAAGAGGTATTGACTCTTGATTAGTAATATTATAATAAAGAGAAGTTTGTTTTTGAAAGTTTTACTCTCTTCCTGTAAAAATTGCTATATAGGTTAATGCCTTATATATGACCTTATACCGTGGCCAGTGGCCTCCAGAACCGAAAATATATGTTTATATGACAGTACGTGCCAGTCCTGCACCAAAACGTTTCTCCCACGTGTTAAACCCAAGATCCATTTATTATTACACCAAGCTCTTACATGAAGTGTTAACTCGATCTGACTCTCTAGCTTCTTCTCTATAAATTCTAAAGTACACTTGAAATTTGAAAACCTCACTTAGCTAGAAATTAATTTCTAACCCAATTAAGATGGCTAGTGGCTATGGAAGTATAATGAAAGAAACAATTTTTGTTACTGTGGTGGTTGCAACCACAGTATTAATGCTGCCTACAGTACTAGAAGCTAATTATAGCTTTTATGTTGTAGGAGATGATTTTGGTTGGACTCTACCTCCAGATCAGGAATTTTATAGCCAGTGGGCTTCGCATTTTCACTTTGTTGTTCAAGATGGGATGGGTAAACTTCTATAATTACAATAATAAAAAAAAAAAAGTAATTATTAAAGTAAAAAGGATTAAGTAGTCCATCCAAATATCCAATAATTTAATTTTCTCTTTTTACATTCAATTTTTATTTCTTTTAATTATTAAGTTTAGATAATATTCTTTGAGGTTTTTTTTTTGCTAATCATTGTTAATTTAATGTATTTCCCAATATTTGTACGATGATTTTCATATATCTTGTAGGTTTCAGAAATAAACATGGAGATACTGACATCGCTAGAGTTAATAAGGAAGATTTCGAGCAATGTAACACTGCCAATCCAATGGTAGTGTGGAATCAACCATGTGTTGTAATATACGATGAACCTGGCATGTATTACTTTTCTAGTATCTACGCAGAGAATTGTCTTAAAGGACAAAAAGTAGCCATTAATATCACCAATTAATGATACTCTTGTCTAAACTTACAATAAATTAAGTCTACAACATATATGATTATGAAGTGAATTAAAATCGGGCGTGAATCTGTTGGGTTGACGTGGAGCTCTGCTGCGTATGGTGATTCTATCTGCGTGGAGCACTCCCCCATGATTTCCCTTCTCTATGTTTTTCACGTACCTATGTTTCTAGTTTTGTTTCTTACTACTTTGGTTAGCTTTGGTTGGGTTATTGTGATCTACGTACAAGGCTTTTCCATTTTACCTATGTTCTGTTGTTTTAATGAAGTGCTTCTTTTGTACCAAAAAAAAGAAAAGAAGAAGAAGTGGATTAAAATCACCCGGGATGGCATTTAAGTATTTGTAATTGTGGTACGTACTATAACTATGTTAGCATGCAGTTGATGTGGTCCGACCCAGTACTATGCGTCATATGTTAGACTTGATATATATGTAAGTTTTATATATATAAAGTATTCTCTATTTTCTTGCAAGACTCATCAAACATTACAAGTTGATTGGGTAAATGCCTTAAAAAGACATTGATCAGCTCTCTCACTCTCTGTCTAATATATATACTTTCTCACTCATCTCTCTCACGGTTAAAAGCTCGTTCCCATGCATTAGCAAAAAAATTTGGCAACCTCATTATAATTGCTAGTATCCTTAATTTTTTACTCTCTTCGATCCTTTAACAATACTATAGGTAAAAAACTTGATTGTATGTTGCAGTTAATATTATAAAATAACGATCGACTAATGAACATAGTTATATCTTAAATTTAAATGATGATTGACAACTTCGCCATTTGGCACCATCTTGATATATGACTGATCTCATAATATATTATAAAAGAAGAAGACTGTAAATTGGTGGAGTACGTTTGAAGGATCCATGGAGAATCACCCTTTGTTTGCAAAGAAATTAATGTCCTATATATAATTTTTATGTGTGACAAGTGATCGATAGTGCTAGCTTGCAGGCCCTCCAATTAATGCAAAACCGCCAGTACGTGACATATAAATATTGTAGTTGTTCAAAAATTTGACAATTAAATATAGGCATGAACCATATACTACCTCATAGAACCTGCAGCATGACTAACAAAATTTCTTGTAGAAGTCAGAACTTCTACAAGAAATTTTGGTATGCGCAGCGAGATTAGCATACATGTCTCTGTCACACAAAATATTCTTGCGGGACTAATTAATTAATTATCAAATGGCAGCTAGTGAAATTAACTCGCAGATTAATTAATCATAGCAAAACATTAATTTGATGGTCATC
Organism: Dryas octopetala; assembly: GCF_963921425.1. Lineage (NCBI taxonomy): Eukaryota > Viridiplantae > Streptophyta > Magnoliopsida > Rosales > Rosaceae > Dryas > Dryas octopetala. Next base: position 20,966,682 of record NC_141370.1, on the reverse strand, counting down.
GTCATGAAATGGATGGTATAACCGGCCTGCAGCAGAACTAACAGATAGGATCTTGGTGGACCTCCTCACTCTCAAAGGAAACAGTATTGCTAGCTACCTTACCAATTTTACTAAATTTTATTTCAACTAATTAAGTAAGGCTTTCAACGTACACATATATATAGTATCTAGTCATGGAATTTATTTATATATTCTTCATCTTGGTGGAGTAGAGAGGCCAGGGAGGATTAAACTTGAAATCTTTTTCAATATTATGAAAAAAATACATTTATACCAATAACTAATTCGCCATTCATGATTTTTTTTCTTATATAATTAATTGGTTGACTGCATGAATCAGACATATATAGCAATAACTCTACCAGTAATAAAGAATTGAATTAGTGGGTTTACGGTTTACCATAATAGAAAATGTTTATTTATGAGTACAAATTTGAGGATTTTAGCACTACGCTTTACATATTCCACCTTGGTGATATATATATGCTAGGGGTGTGCTTATCAATTATTGACTGAGTATATATACTTTTCATGCCTGAGAATATTGTTATCAGTTATATATATGTATGGATCTTCGTCAAATTCAATATATATATATGGACCCCATTTTTGAAATTTTTTGAAAATTCTTTATTATTCATATGTAAAATAAACAATCGGGGAAGAACATAATTAAGGGTTGCCAATCATTAATTAACATTTGGAAATAAATAATTTTATTATCACTCTGTAGTCTGTACGTTTTGGAAATAAATAATTAATAGTTTCGTTAGGGCTGGTGTTCTGTTTGTGATTTTGATTCCTGATCTATTTGTTGCCTCGTTTTGGGCTACTTTCTTGTTCTTTCTGGGCTTTGCCCTGCTTGCTTTCTGTGGGCTTCTTGTTAGTAGTGGGCTTGCCCTTTCGCCATTTGTGGACTTCTCTGAATCATATTTCAGACCCAAGAATATAAGAGGATTAATGATACAATGAAATTGATGGAACAATTTATTACTAACAAATTGGATATATCATGAAATTGATGAAGTTCGTTTTTTTGTTTGTTTCCTTTTTTTTTTTTACTGTTGAAAATAGCCCATGAGAAAATCTAAACGTTAAAATCGTATGAAAATATATTAATCAAATGAAATAAAAGGAGACGTGATGAGTTGTTAGAATGATACAAATTAAACTTTAGCGCTTTTCGCTATAAATTATAACAACGTATGTAGCTAGAAACCTCACTTAATTACCAATTTTTCACCACATATTACAAATAATGAAAATAACAAATTTAGCTTTAGTGGTGGCAATAATAACTGGATTGTTGCCTACACTAGATGCTACAGCATATCAAGTAGGAGGCGAGCTTGGCTGGGCTGTACCTTCGGATACTTTCTTTTCTTGGAATGTTTATTCTTTATGGGCTCAACAATATAGATTTATTATTGGCGACACATTGGGTAAACTTCTGACTTCTCTGGTCATAAACAAACAAATTCGTAAAACATAAACTATTAGTTTTCCTTATCATTAAAAATAGTTTTTGTAATATTTGATGCTTTTTATTAATTATTAGTTTTTCAAAATGAAATATTAACGTTATTTAATTAATTTACAGAGGAATAAGGTTAAAGTCTACCGGTTGTGAGGATGCCTCAACTGCATGCATATATCAGTACTGCACTTTCACTGGACACATATCGTAATGATAAACAACTGATCATTAACTTGTACAATAATATTTTTTTTGCAGATTTTTATGATAGAGATGGAATGACTAATTTGGCTATAGTCAGCCAAAAAAATTTCGCCTCTTGTAATGTCACCAATCCATATGAAATGTGGTTTGGACGACATATAATATTTCAACTCAAACGACCTGAGACATATTACTTTACTAGTACTTTTCCAGAGCACTGTGAAAAGGGACAAAAATTAGCTGTTTGTATCCACAGTCTTCTTTGAACTTTATGAAGATTAAATTCTACAACTCCTAATGTGGAAGTGTGGAACTTCTTCACCTAGCTAGTGGAAGTTTAAAGTGAAAGGATTGGCTCAAAAAGTGTGTACGTTTGAAGTATATGTTCTTCGATCTATCTAATGATAATGCAATGTTTTATATTCGCATGTTAAATTAATGGCAGTGCTTTTAATTCCTTGATTACTATTATGAATAGTATAATTAATAAAGAAAATTTTCATTTATCAGGTCCGATCCAATTAATTAGTGTTTTTTTTTAAATGACTACGCTTGTAATCTTTTGGTTCTTCATAAGATTTTTTTTTTTGGCCACTTGGTTCTTCATAAGATTGAAGATGTTTTTTTTCCAACAAAAAAAAAAATTATATTGTATTTTAATCTGAGACATATCACAACTTTCTGGAACACAACATCCATCAATTAGATTTGCTTTGCATCCTAAGAGAATAGATAACATGGTTACCAATAAAAAAAAAAAACAAGAGAGAATAGATAACATATCTTTTTGGGAAGGTTGAGGAGACGAGAACTCTCTATCGATGTGTGTATATATATATATATATATATATATATATTTCTTCAGTTTTAATGTCCTGATCTTAATTGATGACCCTTTATAAAACCTAAAAGCTAAAGTAATATAAAAAAATGTTAATCAAACTTAAATAGAAGAGCGGGCACATCCATTGAATGGTTGGAATGGTACAAACCTAAGCAATTGTGATAACGTCAAAAAAAAAAAAATATATACACCTGTTTCATAACTAAAGTGAAAACTATATATAGAGGTTTTCTCTCTATAAATTCTGAAAATGCATTCGAAAACCTCACTAGCTTAATTACTAGTTTTCTACAACAGAACGAAAAAAATAATGAAAATGGAAAATTTTGTTATACTTGTGGCAGCAACAACAATACTAATGCTACCTAAAATAGAAGGTCCAAACCTTGCAATATATAGGGTAGGAGGTGACTTTGGTTGGACTATACCTCCAGACACATTTTTTTCCTGGAACATTTATCACACGTGGGCGTCACAATGTACATTTGTTGCTTGGAATATACTAGGTAAACCACTTTAGTTATAAGCACAGAAATTAAATTTTGTGGGAAAAAAACTATTTGTTTAATTACTAGAGAAGAAATGATTGATTAATTTTATTAATTAATTCTTTTTCTTTTTTTTAATTACTCTTGCATTTTTCTTATTATTAAAAAATTGAAATATTAATGTATTTTTTTTTATTTTGATTGATAATTAATGTCGATTATTTGTATTATTGCAAAATGTCATTGGGTTTTGGATAATTAATTTGTTTAATCATTTTTCTTTGACAGATTTTTATGATAGAAATGGATTAACGAACCTAGCTCAAGTTAGCAAGGAAGATTTCGAGAATTGTAATGTCACCAATCCATATCATGTATGGTATGGACGTTATAAGTATCAACTCGGTCGACCCGGCATGTATTACTTTACTAGCGTCTATTCAGAGCATTGCAACAAGGGACAAAAAATGGCCATTTGCGTGACCTTCTATTAAGGGATCTTTTAAATAAATTTATGTAAGGAACAATGTGTGTTACATATACAAATATTTACTTGTATACGTTTTAACATCAGCTAAAGAAAATCAGAATTCAGAAACATAGCACAAATAATAAAGAGAGTCGTGGAAGACTTAAATCATAATTTTATTTGGCTTAAGAAACACCCACATATATATATGGTACAAGTAGTTTTATTCTTGTACAAAATAAAGTGCTTCTAAATTATTTATAAGGCATATGCGAGCCAATTAATTAAGGTACAAAATGACTTAGACCTTTTAATTTGTAGCTAGACTTAGCTAGCTAGAAGGGAATTTTGATTCACGGTTTGAAGAAGCGAAACTTTTTTGTGACTGTACGCTTCATCTTGTTTTGAGACACAAATTTGACTGGCAAGGGCTCTTGATCAGCTTCAACAGCAGTTGGACATGGACTTGGACTAGCAGTAGGAGACAGGCTTGAAGGACCGATGTCAATGGTTATCTTCTGGCCTTTGGAGCAGTGGCCGGCGAAGGTGCAGGTGAAATAATATGTGCCGGGATCAAGAAATTTAAGTGAAACTGGTGACTGGAATACATAAAAGGGATTCACGGTGTTGCATGCGTCATAATCATTCTTGCTTACCCAGGCCAAGTCATTTTCTCCCACAGCAAAGTTAAACGCTGCACAAACAACGTTAATTAATAAATATATATATATATATATATATCACCATCCATCATGTATAGATTAGCAAAATTTCAACATAAAAAAGGTAATTAATGTCGACATATGAAAAATTAAACTAGAAAATGAATTAGCTAGTTTACCTAGAGAGTCATTAACTACAAAGCTATGCATGGAAGCCCATGAAGCATAAGTAGCAGCACCACCGGGAGGAATAGTCCAACCTAAACCGTCTCCTACAGTATATTTTGTAGCCTCTGTTGTTTGTAGCATCACTGATATTGTTGCTGCCATTGCTATAACAGCAACCAGTACATTGACATTCATCGTAATCTTAACCATCTTTTCAATTCACTTCCCGTACTAGCTAGCTTGCAATTGTGTTGTTGTATAGGAAATGAATATATGATTGGGAAGTAATGTCTGAATTTATAGAAGGTAAGCTCTTGAATTTTAGGAAGAAGTCGAGTGATACCTGCCAAATTTCACACAGAGCTATGTTATGTCATATATAAATATGCATTGTGTTTGACATCCAGCAATTGCAAGCTGTGTATAATATATATGGTACAGTAAAGTTTAATTAATTGTTCATACGGATAGTGATGGGTCAATGAGCTGTTGAGAGTAATGTGGAGCAATGTCCCACATCGGAAAACTAAGGCTTAGCATATGTGCTTATAAGTCTTGGGCCTCTCCACTCATTGCCAATTGGTTTTAGGTTGGATGCTCTAATTCTATCATGGTATCAGAGCTCCATTGAGGGTGATACCGTCTTCGATCTTTGCTTCCGCAAGCCTTTGAGGTGTGATCGTTCCTTTTTTTTTTCGTTTTCTCTTTCTTTTCTTTGATTGTCTAAAATTTTCTCGAGAAAATTCTCTGCTTCCTAGAAAATATGCAGTAAATCAGAAAATCTTGCCTTTGTTCTCTTTGATTACCTTGTTTTCTTTGCTTCAATTGTTCTTTCCTTGTTTCGCCTGTTGTTTAGTTGCAATTTCTTCTGCTATTTCTTGATTTGTCACAAATTGATTGTTTGCTAAACCTCCTGGACAATTTCTTCAATCTTTGTTCTCTTTGTTATCAAGATTTGCTTTCCTGTTCTACTATTTTCGTTTCTCTGTTTAATTCTTGAATTGTTTGATTCTTTGAATTCAAGAATTCTTGTTGGATATCTCAGCTTCGTGTCTTTTTCTCTTAAGTCTCTAAATCTCAATAATGTCAACTCCAATTTCGTTGTTGTCCAACATCTGTAATCTAGTAACAGTTCGGCTTGATGATACAAATTACATTACTTGGCTTTTTCAATTAGAAGCCATGCTTGAGGGTCATGATTTACTAGGGTATATTGATGGTACTATCCCTTGTCCCTCTCCCTTTCGAATTACAGCAGAAGAAGGTGTTACTGCTGAATATACCTCAGAATTCAAGGAGTGGAAGAAACATGACAAAGCCCTCATGTCTTTGATTACTGCCACTCTTTCTTCCGATGCTTTGTCTTACATTGTTGGAAGTAAGACATCCAGGGAGGTTTGGTTTAAGCTCAAAGAGAGATACTCTACTGTTTCTCGGTCTAATGCAATGCAATTGAAAACCACTCTCCAGACTATTCAAAAAGGTTCAGACTCTATGGATCAATATCTCAAGCGAGTGAAATATGCAAGAGATCAGCTTTCTGCCATCGGAATTAGTATGTGTGATGAGGATATTGTGATTGTTGTGTTGAATGGTTTGCCTCCATAATTTAATACAATCAAGACAGTGATTAAAGCTCGAGAAAATCCTATTTCTTTGCAAGAATTTCGAGTTCAACTACTTGCTGAGGAAGAAACATTGAACAATGGTGCAAGAATGATGCAGATTCCCCATATGACAGCCCTCTTTGCTGGAAATGGTACCATGCCAGCTACTATGGTACCTCCGTCTCAGTTTGCTTCATCCTCTTCTGGTTTGCCCCCAGCATTCCCAACCTCCAGGATTTGAGGACTCCACTCATCCTACCTATGTCTGCAAATTAGAAAAGTCCTTGTATGGTCTTAAACAAGCTCCTAGAGCTTGGAATGAAAGGTTTACCAGTCACTTGCCTGGTCTTGGTTTTCACTCTTCTTATGCAGATCCATCATTGTTTATTAGGTGCATTGGTTCTTCTTTGGTCATTCTCCTGTTATATGTGGATGACATTATCCTTACTGGCAATGATTCCAAGGCTATTCAGGATGTTACTACTCAATTATCACAGGAATTTGAAATGACAGACCTTGGTGCTCTTCACTATTTTTTGGGGCTTCACATCTCCACTTCAGCTTTAGGTATTTTTCTACATCAGCACAAATATGCTAAAGAACTTCTGGTTAAAGCAGGCATGGCTGAATGCAAACCATGCTCATCTCCTTGTTTGCCAAATGTAAAGCTGCTCAAGACATATGGCATACCTCTTACTGATCCTGTAGCTTATCGCAGCATTGTAGGAGGCTTGCAGTATTTGACTTTCACCAGACCTGACATAGCCTTTGCAGTTAATACAGTCTGTCAATTCATGCAAACACCTACTGATCTTCATGAGAAAGCAGTCAAACGAATTCTTAGATATGTTAAAGGTACTTTGGATTTTGGCATTCAATTTAGGCCTGGTTCTCTTGATCTCTCTGCTTACAGTGATGCTGATTGGGGTGGTGACCCTAATGATAGAAGATCACCACTGGCTATGTTGTTTTTCTTGGATCAAATCCAATTTCTTGGTGCTCACGCAGACAACCAACTGTGTCCAGATCCTCCACTGAGGCAGAATATAGAGCTTTAGCAGTCACAGCTGCTGAATTGGCATGGCTCAGGCAACTTCTATGTGACTTACATGTTTGTCTCTCTTCACCTCCTCTAATTCACTGTGATAATCTCTCTGCAATAGCACTCTCTTCCAACCCAGTTCTTCACTCCCGTGCTAAACACATTGAAATAGACTACCATTTCGTTAGAGAACGGGTTCAAAGAGGAGATCTGCGACTTGAATTTGTTTCTAGTTCAGACCAATTTGCGGACATTTTAACTAAAGCCCTCTCCTCTCCTCTGCTCCGTTACATGAGAACCAATCTCATGCTTTGTCCTCCTGACAGGCATGAGATTGAGGGAGGCTGATAAGAGTTCCTATCAAGTCAGCATAGTCAACACTATTGACTGCTGACTCAGCATGCTAGCTGTGTTAGTTATCCAGCTGTGTGGTTGTTATTAATCTAATAGTCAGTTACTCAGATTCCTTTGAGCAATGCTTGTCTTATATACTGTACGAACATACTTGTAACGATTGATTCAACTCAATACAAGATTAATCAATTCAGTTTCTCTCTTTTTCTTGCTTCTTTTTCCCTTTTGTTTTCTCTGTAACCAAACACATGAATTCAATCATGAAGATTATCATGGTATCAGAGCTTGGTTATTCGCGTGTAAGCCCAACGGCCACACGTGCTCCCACGTCACCCAATACAATTTGTTCACGTGTAAGGCTCAAAAATCTCGCCACACGTGCGGGGGCGTGTTGAGAGTAATGTGGAGCAATGCCCCACATCGGAAAACTAAGGCTTAGCATATGTGCTTATAAGTCTTGGGCCTCTCCACTCATTGCCAATTGGTTTTGGGTTGGATGCTCTAATTCTATCATGAGCTTCGATATTAATCATGATCATGTCGAAATTAATTAATCAAAGATGAACACTGCGCCATGCATGTACGTACATTAATTAATTGCACATTAATTTGTACCATAATGTAACGCTAATTAATTCATTAATTTCTTAAATTCAAAGTTAGAGAAAAAGGATTAGAGGGCGGGTAGTGATGATGATCACCTAGAGTGTCACCCACTACAAAGGTATGGTCAGAAGCCCAAGAAGCATAAGTGTTATTGGCACCGGCGGGAGGTATTTTCCAACCTATGCTATCTCCTACCACGTGATATATGGCTTCCGCTCTTTCTACCACCGCTGCTGCCGCCATCACCACCACCGCTACAACAAAAAATCCCACACTCATTGTTTTCGCCATCTCTAGCTCTCCCTCAATGCTTTCACTGATAGGTGTCTTGGATCAATTTAAAGCCAGGTTTTTGGTTTTTTGGGCACAGTTAAAAGCTAGCTAGGTTTTAACTTCTGCCAAATAAAAAAGCTAGGTTTTAATTTAATTTACAGGTACAAGTACTGCTTCTAAATTTTATATTTGGTGGCATTTAGGTACCTTCGAGAGTCACTAGCTGCTTGACCATACGTAACTTTACGTGGGATTTATAATCAACAAAACTTTTGGGCTAGCTAGTTATTATTTGGTAGGGTAGTGACTTCTGAGAAGAAAAGTACTTCATTTGATCTTTGGCATTATTCAAAGTTCAAACCATTTAGCTGACCTCGTAACTAATAATTAAATAATTGTAATGTTAGTTACTAATTTGGAGAATGGTTATGTAACTTTCAATGATTTTTGCCCCTTTTTGTATAGGTTTTTTATCTTCCTCCAACTAATACCCCCATATGGCCAATGCCACAAGACAATTAGAGACAATCCTAGCTAATTGATTTCTTTTCTAAAACATCTTTATCAAATTTCAAGAGACCACTGTTTTTAATTAGTGTACTCTTACTTTTTCGAAAATTAGCTACTGTGTAAGGGTGTGTGAAAATAAAATTTTAATAAAACTAGAGTAATAAATGGGCAATTTTTCAAGTATCAGTTAAGTTATATTCTTTGATAATTACATATCACTGATGGCTCAATGTTGTTTCATAGGAAATATAACAAGCTAGATTTTAACTGAATTTTATATTCTTTTGTAACAAAAAAAAAAAAAACAATTTATATTCTTTAAGCAAAAAGATAGCGAATCCCGATCCTTAAGATTAATTTCTTAATTTTATTTGCTACATCCAATGGTAATTATATAACTTTTAAAAAACATTAAAAAAAAAATTGTTTGGTAATCATAAAGATGATTGGGTGCTTCTACTTGCACCCAAGTTTTCTCTCATCACACCCAACTTCAGAAACAGAGGTAAATTGACATGCATCATGAAATTTGCCAAGTGTGATGAGTAAAAATTGAAGTGCAAATAGAATATCACAAAAATGATTGGGCTCCACGCTAGCTAAGTCAATGGCAAAACATAATTTTTGGAAATTCTTCTGGCGAAAGGGGGACGGAAACGAAATGTTCAAAAATATATAGAAGCAAGCTTAGCCTTGTTCTATATTTACTTATGGTTCCTTACTTTTGGCCCAAATGAACATTTTTTTTATCAAGGCCCAAATGAACATGGAATAGAAAGAATACGCTTATGGGATACATCATGTTTTGAGATTTGCGGTAGAAAATAATTTTGGGCAAAATTGAGTAGTAAGCTGATTCAATATTTGCTTATCAAAAACAGAGTATAAATCACATTCAGGGCTCAAAGTTGCTACTCGTCTCAATCCCCCTGAATTAATAATTAAGTTTAAGCAGTTTCGATTAAATGATATTAATATATGAATATATTAATGATGATAGTGTTCTTAATTTGTGAACATGTTCCCTGATTAATGTTGAGATTTCATATTGGTCAATTGGGAATTTTATGTAGCTCTTGGTTTAGTAATAGTATTACTGCAGAACTTGTGGCTCTATATATTATTTCCGGCTGGAAAGTGGACATTGAACATTCCTTCTGTTACATAGATACATAAATGATATATCTAGTAGCTTATTTCAACACAAATGATACAAAGCAGACCAAAACAAATTAGGAAGTACTGCACCAAAAAAACAAATTAGGAAGTAATATAGAAGTGCATGACATAAAAGAAAGGAAAGAATTGAAGCTAGGAAGAGAAAATAGAAGACTAGGAGTCTAGAACTGGTACAAAAGGCCAATGGCAATGGACATGAAAATTGTAGAAATAGTAGCAGCGAGACCAGAAGAGGCTGAGCCTTTTGGTGGAGGTGGTGCTGTTGTGCCCACCGGGCTTGGCGGGGACGAAGGAGGAGGGGGAGAGGTGGAAGGGGCGGTGGTGACGGTGATGCTTAACTTTTGTCCCTGAGAACAGTGGCCTGGAAAGGCGCAGATGAAATAGTACTCCCCCGTTTCATTGAGGGTGTAATTGGCAGGTTCTTGTACTTTTGGGGGGCTGATGAGGTTGGTGTTGTTGCAGTCATTGAAAGCTTCCTTTGTAACTGGGGCTACGTCATGTCGTCCTGCTGTGAACTTGAACTCTACCAAAACAAGAGGCAGAGATCATCACAAACAATGTTAGTCAAAACCCAATTGGCACAACAGATTAAATAAGCAAGAAAATTGTAAAAAATACTCAAAGGTACTTATGTTTACCTAGAATGTCACCAACTTTGAAGGTGTGATTGGCAGCCCAAGAAGTATAAAAGGCAGCCCCAACAGTATTAGTCCAACCGGTACTATCACCTACTATGTGAGTTTCAGCTTCTGCTGTTAGTAGCACACCTGTTGCTGCTGCTATGACAATTACAAGTGCAACAAGTTTCATACTAACTTTTTTAGGCATCTCCATGTGGGAATATGGATATTGGAAGTGTTCACAGGTTGCCCCCCTTCAATGTCACACCCTATTTGGTATTTTGGGGTTCAATTTGGCATTCTATATATGTGTCTGAGTTATAATTTATATACAGGGAGAGAGAGGGGGAGACCTGCAGCAATATTGGGTTGCAACCTGGGTAGTTGTTGTATGTTTGTATATATAATAACATCGATCACTACCTGAGCATTATGTGCAGCAAAAGTCAATAACTGGAAAATGTTGGAATGGTCAATGCCGGCCCTGAAGGGGCCACCGAGTGCGACCGCCTAGGCCCATATTCAAGAGGGGCCCACAATTTTTTATTATTATTATATATATGTTAATATATATATATATAAAAACAAATTTCTGCTGTAAATAATAAAAAAAAATAACAAAGCTATAAGCCTACTTGCCTACAAAAGCCCAAATGGCCAAATCTAATGTCAGTAGAAAGAACTACACGGAGACCCAATGTTAATGATCAATTGATTCAATTAATGTGATTCAGATTTCAAAAAACAAAAGTCTAGAAATTTTAAACTTACGTATGACTCTTCATCCTTCTTTTTACTCAAAGAAAGAGGAAGCTTTACAGCAATACAGTCTTTACATTTTCTGCCTTAGCGATAATGCTCTTGCTTCATTAAATAATAGATTTGAACAGTTAAAAATATATGAAGGTATTTTTGGGTTCTTATTTAATTTAAAGAAGTTAATTGAATTAGATGACAATGAATTAAAAAATTGTTGTGTTAACTAAATTGGATAGTTGGATTTTATTGAAGCTAGTGTGATGTGACTAATGGAAAGAGTGTGATGTTGTTGCTATTTTTTTTTTTGTCAATTTGTCATAGTTAATTTGAAACTATTATTGATGATTTTGTTTTTAAAAATGTTAGAAGAAGACCTTTTGTTCATGCAAATATTATAATGCATTGATCCAAATTGTCAATTGTTTATTGTTTTACAAAGGGTTTTTTTTTTTTTTTTTACAACTAAAATTAGGAGCCTAATTTAAATTTTCGCCCCTAGGCCTTCCAAAAATCAGGACGGCCCTGGGCATAGTCAATGAGAATCATATACGTGCATAAACACTAAACACAAATATGGATATGGAGTGGATTTAATCCTGATTTGGCAGCTTGACACCTGAAGAGGCAAAATATATATATTTTGCTCTTCCTACATTTGTAGGTAGTATTCGATTTTTCGATCTTATCAGTTGGTAAATTAAAATGTTAAAATATAATTGATGAACTGCACTGTCTTTGAACGGGTAAGTAAGAGTGGTTTATATATCCCTGTCATACCAACCCACATTAGTTGTGAATGGTTCTACGCATATAATATAAACCAATGGGTCTACAGTCCTCCTAAGCATATTAAAATTGCTACATGAAAAAGAAATAGGAAGCTTTTTATTGTCCCCTTGTGTGACTGCTCTTTTGGCAATTTTTTTTTCTTAAGTTTTTTATTTTCTAGGAGAAATATTTATTTGAGGCTAAATTAAGGCTCCACGTCCTACAATTAAGGCTCAAGCTAGGAAGGTTCAGTGAAGGCAATTGTTGTTGCAATTAAGTGAAATTATCATGAGTATGAAGTAGAAAGTCAACACCTTACACCCCCAAGTGATTGCTTAACTACTTTCGTTTATAGCCTAGAAGAATTTCCAAATCAATCCTTTTGGATAAAAGTTAGGAAGGTTTTTACTAGACTACGTACTAATCTTATAAATTCACGTTGGGACAAATCAATCCTCATATTTTAGTGGGGGTAATGAAGGAATGCTTCTTATCAAACCATCTCTCTCTGAAACGTTTGGGTTGAAACTGACAACATTCAATTCTAATACCAGGACCGGTGAGGTGACTGTTTTAAAAATTAGTAAAGAAGATATAAGCCCAACTCGAACCCATTCTGTAACATAGGCCCAATCACTTGTAGACTAAATCGAGCTTAATTAGATGTACTAGTTTGAATTTTTCTTTAAAAATATGTTTATTGGCATCAAATTGATATTATAGTTCCGCCAATAGTTACACTCCATCGTCAACTCCGACTGATGTTTGATATTAATCAGTATTCATTATCTTACAAACAAAAGCAATGTTGTAACAAAGATTGGTAATATCATCAAGGCTTGAGCTCCTCTATCCTGTAACAGTGCACATAAAGAAACAGGAAAAACAGAAACCAATTAGATGAGGAAGCACTCCCAATAATATAGTAATCCATGAGATAAATTTCTTCCAACGTGTTAACAAGAACACTATTGCTGAAATTCAAACAAGTTGCATAGAGCAAAAAGCTTTGATTATGAAAATTTACCAAATATCCTTTAGATGACCAAGAAAAACCATATCTCCACACTAAGGACAAAAATATCTTTAAGGTTCTTGGTGAAATTTGAAGAAGCTCAATTCCCTTATTTTGGTGGCTAAGCAGTGCTATTTTAAATTCTAAAATTGAAATGCCTTAAAATGGTTCCTATGCATCTAACCTTTTTTCTAGCCCCAACAGAATTGCGTTGCTTAATGGGATTTAATTTAAGCATTACTTCTTCAAGCTAAATTTAATTTACTTTTAGGAAGATTTCAAATCATGCAAACCCAATTTCCAAGACATTAGCATCCGGAGTGACTTAAATTGATATATGGGAGGTAAGGAAACTCATACCTTTAAAGATAAAAACAATGAATCTGCAGATGATGATACAAGTCCATGAAACCCGATATCATATGCAATGGTCCCATCAGGCTTCCACAGTCCAAAATTTCTCTCAGAAGTTGGGCCAGGTTTCAAGTTCTCATTAAATATGGCAAAAATGTATGCCTTCACCATAGTTTTTGGCCGGAGAGGAGTCCCTTTCTTCTTTGCTAGCCTTTTACGAAGATTATAATTATATGTCCTTGCATTATTTACTGTAGCTGCAGCTTCATTGTCATCTCCACGTGAAGCCCACCCTGTCTCCGTAATAATAACTTCCATCTTATTAAACCCAGCATCTTCCAAAGCTGCATAGGCTGCATCAATCTGAGCATCAAGCATGTTATCATAATGAAGATCAGTTTTCGGATCGTAAATACCCTGAGTTTTCTGGAAAAGAGCATAATTAATATCAATATTCTCCGGATCACCCATGTAGGCAAGGAATGGATAAGCATTTAAACAGAAGGGAGAACCAATTTCTGAGAAGAACTCCAAAAGCGGCTTCATGTATTGCTGCTTAATATTATCTCTAAATATACAGGAAGAGGGTGGGTAGGAATTAGCAAACACAGCCTGTGAATGTGCAGTGGTAATCTGAACTACATCAGTTAATTCTAACTTCTTTATTGCATTATAGATGTTTTTAGCTGCACCCAAAAGAGCTCCCCACATTTCATAATCGCCACCACCTAATACTTCATTACCGATAGCAATCCCACGGATGTGTGTCTCAGGAAGAAATGACTGCACATTTTCTTTTACCCAATTCATTGCATGATCCTCATTGGCACTCATGTCTTTCAGGAATTCATTTGGAAGTCCTACCACTAAATCAAGCCCAGTCCCACTAAAAGCCTTGAGAACACTGTGATCAGCATCATATATCCTGACATTCTTTATCTTTGCAGCTCTGAGAAGAGTAGCAACTTTATCAGGAGAAGGGATGTTATCTGCAATTCTTCCATAATTTATTCCATAGGCTCCAGTGAATGCTTGCACTGCCACAGAGACTGTGAAAGAACAGAAACAGCACCATCAACCATTCAGTCATGTGGTAGCATAAGCCAAAGAAAGTGCCATATATTACTTTAGCATTAGCATTAGCATTAAAATTTACTTTACTCAACCACAGATAATTGTATGGAGCTGGTTTCGCTTTACTCCATTTTATTATGAGCAGATTACCAACAAAGAAAATATCTTTTATTACGAGAAGGGGTGAAGATCTCTTCTATTGATACAATTTCAGGAAAAGCACGCCACTCCAAATAAAATCATTAAACCGAATAATTTTCATGAAACTATTAATAAAACCTCAATGAACATAAAAAAGTAGATTTTGCTTTACTTTTATTCTTCAAAGATTCTTACACATTGAGAAAAGACTGTAATTATCATCTATATTAACTTTGAAAAGTTGGAGAAAATCAACTGGAAAAGTTACAGAATGCTTATAACAAAGACATGCTGAAGAGAAGAGGTCCTATACAAATTCCTCTGAATAGTCAAAAAATATGAAAGATATCTATTGTCATAAAAATTTATTTTAGGGAAAGAATATTATAATATCTGGCGAACAGCCACAGAAACTTTGATCTTGTATACTCATCTAGTACATAATCAGTCACCTATGCATTCATGATATACATATGAAATAGGTGTGATGTCTTCCATTAAATATGTTCCAAGTTGTCAATTGTCATGCTATCAAACCAATACGAGAACAAGGCTCTAAAATCTGTTTTGAGTTTTTTGATGATTAGACAAATTAAATAACACAAACCTCGCAGTCAAAATCTCTTTCACTAAGAAAAAAGAATACAAGTTCAGATAATCAATGAAGGAGAAAGCCAATCAATCCTCACTAAAAACACACAAAAACTCAGAGAAACCCAGGATTGGTCAAGATTGACCAATGTTTTCAACATAAAGTAAATACAATATGAAACTATCATCATCGAGCAGCCAAAGAGTCAAGAGCCCACTTAAATATACAAACCCAATTGCCAAAAGAAAGGAACTTTCCAGTTTCCACTATAAACAATCACATATTATGCACTGTTCTACAATCATCCAATTCATCAAATTCAAGCACATAGCACCGGAAAACCCGAACCCAACAGCACAAATCAGTTCATCAACAAAATTCAATGAGAAAAGCAGAAAGAAATGTACCAATTGGAGGGAAGAAGACCAAGAAGACTTGGACAAACTGAGCAAAGAACCAGAAGCGTTTCATGGTCTCGGAATAAAGGACAACAATAAAGCATTCAATCTTTGGCAGAGATCCCGATATGGGTTGGTGGGGTGGACCAAACAGAGGGCAAAAACGACAATCAAAAACCCTTCAATGCAGCAGTGCTTCTTCTTCCTCAGGCATGCCATAAGACAATGACTAACACACCCTTTACTCTTTTAAATTAACATCTTGCAGTCCCCTGCTTCTCTCTCTCTCTCTCTCTCTCTTTACAGCTCCCAACTTGCTTCACAAAGAAGGCTCTTTGTGTTAGGCAAGTGATTCAGAGAAGATTAACAAAACTGGGTTTTGGCGGTCGTTTAGCAAAGGATCGTAGAGTTGGGGTTTTGGGCGTTTTGCTGGTTTTATAATTGAACTTCTGTGCCTATTTACTCTCTTTTAGTGTGGGCCTACGACTCCTTGCTCTAATTGGTTGGTCTTCTTTTCTTGCCCACCCTGGACTTTCACTTTGTTTGGCTGAAATTTCTTGACCGCCTTCGACTCTCAATCCACAAATAAAAAGTTGACACGTATAAATAAACTGTGCTTACTATTCGTGTATCCTCACGCGCTCGCTTTAAGCTGATTTTTACGCGCTTGCTCAATAAATCAAATATTAGGCTAATTCAGTAATTTGAACAGAGTATGCTTAGCAGCAATTTATTTGTAGTGTAAACATTTATGATTGAACATATATTATTATGATGTCCCAAAAAAACATAAAATAATGAATTAATGATATGAATCATTTAAAAGAGAGATTGACAGAACAAAAATTGCCTTCCTCAATTTAGTTTCCCTTTGAATTTGATCAATTAATTTAATTAAATCATCCAACACCAACAGCATTGAAGTATACGAGGTTTTTAAAGCGCGTCAAAATATTTTGCCCTTAAATGTTAAAACGTCTTGGACCATTTACTTTGGTTTTAGTGCATTATATGAGTCTCAATACACGTGGGAAGAAACGAGCAACATATAGTTTGCCACAGCAGGGCCACAAGAGCATTAAAAACTCCATCAATTTCTCAGAAGGTTGGCTTCAGCCTTAAGCCTTCAGTTGATGCATTTTCTACCTTCTTGTGCACTGCCGATATTTTTTGATTTCTAAACCTTGTGAGAACAAGAATTATTGTTTTACTTGGAAATCGAGTATGCAACGATTTCACACCAGTTTAATTTGTATTAGAATGACTTGACAATCATTCACACATGCGTGAATCATTGTCATTAACTCGATATGTATTACAATGACTGACGGTGGCAATTGTTCATACACACATGATGTACATGAGTCATTGTCATTAACATTCACTTGAAGTATCATTCCATTAAACAATAGTATTCTTTTCATTGCCGACAATTATAAACTCTTTTCCAATTTGATGAGTTTTGTTTTCTTTCTCAGATTGTTCATAGTGGAGATGGAAAAAGTTTATTAAGATTCTCATGGAAGATGAAGGATCGCAGTCTCATTTATTTTATATATCTTATTCCATAAGATAGGGGGTTTAAAGGAAAATATATGCTATTGACTTGCTCAACAAATATCAGACCCTCATGGGATATGATATATATATATATATATATATATATATCTGTCCACTTTAATAATTGGACACAAAATTACAAAAGCAAAACCCTTATGTGTCAAACTGCCACCTCATTAACTTTTCCCATTAATGTTACGTTTTCCTTTTATGTTTTTCTTTGTTCCTAAATGATGGAGAAGTTGAGAGTTGGAAGGAATTAGACTAACCATGCAGTTTGCTTGGAGGTAGCGAGCTCATGTCAACTTTTATGCATCAGATCCAACTGAATAATTGCAAGTTTGCAACCAATAATAAAAAATTTAAAGTGCAAGATATTTTAATTCTT
This sequence comes from Dryas octopetala, assembly GCF_963921425.1. Lineage (NCBI taxonomy): Eukaryota > Viridiplantae > Streptophyta > Magnoliopsida > Rosales > Rosaceae > Dryas > Dryas octopetala. Next base: position 20,949,130 of record NC_141370.1, on the reverse strand, counting down.
GCCTTTTTACCATGTGATTCCTTAACTAGTGCACAATTGGCTGCTTGTAAATCATGTATTGAAATGAAAAAGAAAAAGAAAAACACCAACAGGAATTGATGAACAACTTTAAGATTAATTGTTGGAACACTTAAACTAGTGGGTCAAGCAGAGAGGATTTTGCATGTGATGACAACTTTATTACAGAATGTTCTGACATGTTGGGGTCCTAGATTTTTGAGATTCAATTTCATAAGAATTGCACTACCATTGTGTTGTAGAATCCAATTTACTAGCTAGCTTTCTTCTCCAGGCACATTTTTTTCTTTTTTGAAAAAAAGTTCTAAAAGATGTTTATGCTTGTTTCAAGTTTTAAGACAATTAGAACCTGATCCCATATTCTGCTTCCACACAACTATTCTTCACATTTATTTAACTTGCATACTAGAAAGAAATCATTCACAAATTGTTTTTAAGCAAACAGGGCAATCACTTGGCAAACATGTGAGAGTTATAGGTGTTTTTACTTCCATTTATTTGACATTGCCAAAATTATGGGAAATTTTGTGACCCAGAAATTTTAACCGTGAGTGACTTACTGATTTTGATCCAGTTGCTTTTAGAATCTCTTTCAGCTACTTCATAAAGAGGTAGAATCAATTACTAGTTAAAATTGGTTGCAGCCTTTTAGTTATAAAAAAAAGTACTGTGATGTCTGAGGCATTAATTATAATACCTGCCTGCTCATTTTACATTTAACTAATTTAGTGCACTCAAAGCTAATTGATGTTCTGGAAAGAAGCAAAGGGTGAGTTACTTAGACGACAAGAGACTTAGTAGCCTCAACTACCAATTTGTCTTTTGAGTTTTGTTTCATAGCCTTTTTCTTTCTAAGAAAGAATCTAAAAGCCATTTGAACAGACCAGTAATGATTTACGCGTATATTACTATATGATCCCACCCAGTTTAATTACAGACTGATCTACTATTCAAGATTAGTAAACAAGAAGATTAAAAAAGGTGGGAAAGCTGAGTCCTATAAAGAAATAGTGAGGAATAGCTTTAGTGATGTTTAATGTACTTTTTAAGTAAAATATGTGTTTATGAATGCGTGTGTGTGCTTGATAAAGAGTCAGAGAGAGATTTATTGGGGGCCTCCTAAGTCCTAACTCCTAACCAGCATTGATCTGACTTAAAATCTTCTTCATTATTGCAAATCTGACATGAGAGGGTTGTCTTTAAAGCTGGTTTAAAGAGATATCATTTGGGTATTCTGGTAAGTGTGAAATAACAAAAGCAGTGGACCAAAAGATTGATATAAATATAGAAAAAAAGTTACTTTAGCCACACCAGTTGCTATGATACACGTATGGGAATCTACTTTTACATCCACTGTTTGCTGAATTTATAATAGTTATGGCATGGCTATCTTTCTGTACTAGTTTAGAACTGGGAAATCCTTCAAGGGACCCATTATAACATTCCCTTTGGTTTAAGACTGGCAAAACCTGGATCCAACATCTAATCGAGTGGCCTTTGATTGAGTCCACCAAGTACCAACCCATTTGCTGCCTTTGCCTTTATGGGACAGATAGACTCCTAACTGTGATACAAGGATTTGGCTTTAGGCATTAGAATAAGGGACATGAATGCAGCTGAATGAACTAATATTTTCTTGATCCTTTATTGTTGGACAAGTTTTGAGTTCAAAACTTAACAAAGAAGGAAAATGCCCATAACAAAAGAAGAATGAAAGAAAGATTGAAAGTGCTTCTTTAATATAATGGTATGAGACAAAATCGATGAACCATTTTCAAATGCTGAGTTGGTTTTGATTTGATGTTGGATGGCTCTGTCTAGCATATGAATTGACGGGTGACATAAGCTTAGAATTTGAGTCAGTATTTGTGGCAATGTAGAATACTGAATACCTTAGGCAAACAATTTTCTATTTTACTTTGTAGATTCCTAGAATACCCTTAAGCATTAGGAAAAATGACTGGATCAGATGACAGGATCCTGCAACCTTATCCTGAAAAGTTCTAACTTGTCAATTCATTTCCTCTGAATTTTCCCACCAAAAAATTGCAGAAAATAAGGTAAAAGAATCAAAAGAAAGAAAGAAATGGCTACTGCCATTCTCTCTACTGCAAACACCTTCCTCCCTTCAACTGTGTCCTCTTCATCACCTTCTATTTCTTCTTCATTGGCAACACCAACATTAGTTTATATCCAAAAACGAAATACAAAAAGAGGATTGACTCTTTGCAAGGCACTGAGTGAGCCACCATCACCTTCTCCAATTTTGACCAAAAGAGGCCTTTCTATCTGCTTTGTCACCAGCTTTGTCTTCTCATTGGTTGGTAAAGGTTGCTCCAGTTCTACTGCAGCAATTCTAGAAGCTGATGATGATGAGGAACTCTTGGAAAGGGTTAAAAAAGATAGAAAGAAGAGGCTTGAAAGACAAGGAGTTATCAGCTCATCCAACAAAGAAACAGGTTCTGTCCATTTGACTTGTACTCACTTAAGATCCCCCATAAAATGCTTTATCTGGATGGACCTAACTATAAGCTTCATGTTTTTCTTGATGTCTAATTGAAATTCAACCAAAGTTCTCAATGCCCCATGATACAATACATCGAATTATCTTTTTCAGAAGAAGAACTTGTTCAGAAGCTTTGTCCAGAAGTGATTTTGTTCACTAATTAAGGCTTAAGGCTTCAGCTTGAAAGGTCACAGAATGGTGATTTTTTCTGAAGTTCAATGGAAATTTTGTTTAGGACCTATTGTTAGTACTATATGATTCTATCACTTCTGGGTACAAATTTTGGTTTAGCAATCTTTGATAATTGGACGAAAACACTATTTGAAGTGCTGGGAGGGTGCATTGTGCCAGATTCCCATGTGCTGAAACAGTGGTGAATTCAAGAGCATGGTTGATAGTTCATGGCTCTGGCTGCTCCGAGTCCTACAATATTGTTTTGTAGTATCAACATTCAAATTGAAGTGGTTCAGTCTTGAGACTGCTGGCTTCATTTTCTTGCTATTTGAAACACAATACTGGAGTGTATGCACTTTATGAACCTTAATCATGCATTCTATTCAAATTTCTTGTATTTCTAACATAAAACAAACCTATGTAACTAACTGTGCTATGAGAAACTGATTATTTGGTATTGTTGATCTGACTTTCTCATATTCAGCCACAATGATGCTTCTGTGGCATGCTCAAACCTTACCACAATGAAACTATCTGTTGCAGGATATCTGCAGGAGTTGGTGTACAGGCTGAGCAAAGTAGGCCAAGCCATTGAGAGTAACGATTTGTCGGCAGCTAGTTCAGTTCTTGGGAGCAGCACCGATACAGATTGGCTTAAGAAGGCTAATATAGCTTTGAATAAGGTCATCCTGATTTAGAAGATTTAGTACACACAATATTCTAAATATTTTCTTATAAGCAATGTGGCTCGTCACCAAAAACCTCAATCATGCAACCTTATAACATCGCTAAACATCATCTTCATGGTCTTCAAATGGCCATCAGTTCAATTGTTTTCAAAACTTACATTGCGCCTTTAGAGTCTTGGTTTCAGAATGAAGATTTTCATGAAGAAAATGGCATGTGCCATTTGTTTTGTTGGCATACATTGTATAACTTTCTGACTGCTTTTTTTCTTCTCAACAGCTAAGCGTTGATCCTGAGGAGAAGACTGAGGTAGATACATTCAATTCCTCACTAGCTTCATTGATATCATCAGGTGGGTTACTCCATCACCCAAAATTATTCAATGGGATTACATTGAAAATCAATATCTCACTGATGCTGATTCGGTTCGAGCCGTGCCGTGCATTAGTTGAAAATGATTTTTCTTGTGCTTATATTGCTAAAGTAAGCTTTTGCTTTGCAGTTACTCGGAATGATGTTGAGTCCTCCAAAATTGCTTTTGTGTCCTCTGCGACTGCAATTGAGAAATGGACAGCATTAACCGGGCTTGTTGTCCAGCTTAAGGGACTATAAACAGACAGGATTAGTTTTCACTTTATCTCTTTTCTATGAGAGGAAAACTATTATTTCTATTGATTCCTTCATAATCTCCTAAGCACCACAATTTGAGTTCAACAGTCTCCATTGAGTTTCGGCTACAACAGTTTTCAATAAGCACTAAAATTTTCGATTTCATTATTCTTTATACATTGAATTCAATGAATGGAATTTCTCGTTTTTGGATTTACTCGCCACCCAGTGCCCAACTCAGCAATCATAGGCAAGCGTAGGTTGTTGCTGGAGATAAAAAGAGCAAAGCACTTTGTAAATTACTCATCTACTACTGGGTGTTGTTTGGGATGTTGCAGCATTAACCATTTAACCCACCAGCAAAGATTTTAGTCTTCCTAAAAAATGTAGTATTAACCCACTATCCGACTAAATATGTCGAGCTTGTTTTTGCTGTTTTTCCTTAACCAGGACCTGTGGCAACCAACAGTTAGATCAAGTGAAAAGACCAAGTAATCTCAATCTGTCAAGCATTAGCTTAAATAGGGACGTTGAAGTGAAACGAGCTCTTAAGATCATACAATAATAATACAGGGCTACATAATAATATTACAACATCACCAGTATTTTACAGCATAATGTTACAGAGGTCACTGCCAGCTACATTAACTCTAGAAGTACAACAAAAGGCGGTACATTATAGGCCTAATCTAATGATCTATGGATGGATGTTTCAATGAACAATCAAGCTAAAATTAACGACACTGAAACTAAGGATATTCTCAGAAATGTGAAAGGGTCAGAATGGTGGAAGAGAAACCGGCATTCAGCAAACCATCAAGGCTACACCTTTGCAGCCTCATTGCCACGGCTGCCATTCTCAATCACTTCTCCTTCAACCTTCTTGCCCACCTCATGAACACCTGAACTATTATGTTCCTCACTGTTCCCTTGTGCTGCATCTTTCTCCTTAATTTCTACTTCAGTTTTAATAGCACTTTCGTTATGTTTCTCTTTCTCCTCTCCTTCTCCTTCATGTTTGTCCTCATCAGCAATAGCTATGTCTGCTTTGCCCTGATCCCCAGTGACTTCCTTTTCTCCAGCCTCAACCTGTGGTTGCTCGACCTTTTCTTCTAATTTTTCCCCTCCAAAATTTTCCTTTTCATTTTGTTTACCAGAATCAGAACCATCAACTTCCTTCCCATCAATGGATGCTTTTGAATCTCCCGGATCTGCTTCAGTAGATTTCTTACATTCTTCAGCATCACCAGGCATGTTAGCTTCTAGTTCAACTTTAGCCTCTTCAGGGGGAGCTACCTCTGTTTTGGTATCTGCATCTTTAGCCTCATCTTTTTTTTCCTTCACACCATCCGTTTCCATTTCAGTATCTGCATCCTTCTCAGCTTTTTCAGCATCTTTCACATCACTAATTTTTTTCTCCCCAGTTCCTTCAGGGCCAGCTTCCTTTTCTTTGTCATCCTTCTTCGGCGTTGTTGATTTTCTGCTTCGCTTCTTTGGGGGCTCACTTTCTGGTGGTGGAGTTGCTTTGGCCTTCTCACTAATCCTTGCTGATCTCCTTGGTGTCTCACCTGTGCCCCAATCAAATTCTGATACTGCAGGACCACCAGGGTGTGCTTTCAGGTACTGTTCCAACTGTCTTTTGTTAGTAATCTCCTCTCCTGTTGGAGCTGTAAATACGATCTCATTTTTCTTAGGAGTTCCACTTTGCTTGGGCAGAATCTGCATATTAACACAAACCACCCCCACTGTGTTATATTGACTTAATAAACTGGCAAAAAGATATAACGAAGCATTAGACAAAATATGCCCTGTAGAAAAGACATTTGAAAAGGTGCGGTAAGGAGTATAGGTGTGGAAATTGTTGAAACGAATGCAGACCTCCATTAAGATCAAGAAATATAGATGGAAATCAAATAAGACATAAATTATTGCACCATAGTCAGGAGATGTTGTGACTGCTCTTAAGAGTTAAAGGACAGTGTTCATGCACCTATCAAAATCAACCGGCATAGAAACCTTAGAGTTCATTAGAGTAGCATTCAGAAACTTAAATGTCAAGGCAGAGAACGGATCAGCTGAAAAATCTTAAATATATCTGGAAATCTTAAATTCTTAAGCAACTATGGTATATTCTTTTTTCTTTGTATGTAAAAGTATCAACCATGTTTTGTTCATGAGATATTATTTTACAATGTTGCAGTTGTCAGTTTAGGTTTTCATTCACCAAAAGAATATTATGGTTGGGACCTGATTAACCATATATATGAAAATGCAGCAAAACATACATGAGTTACACGCAGAATTCCATGAAACAACAATGCCCAAAATATGCGAACGTTTTCCTCCAAATCCTATCAGACCAACCAACACAGTTTGACCTAATAAACTATATATTAAACCCCAGAAGCTTAAGCACAATTACTGAAATTCAACACAAAATGGGGAACACCCGCAAACCCTAATTACCCATTACAACACTATCAAATTCTACCATAAAAGCTCACAGAATCAAAAAACCAGGAAAACCCAAATGAAATTTCCCCAAATAAACAAGAATGAAACTAAAATTGCTACCAAAAAAATTCACGAATTGAAAGCCCAGAAAAATTTTAGGGGCAAACAAGAAAGCTAAGCAAAACAGAAGAAGAAAGCAAATACCTTCTTAATCCAACCCGAGGGAGCTGGAAGTTCAAAGGAAACAACCTCCTCTTTTGCACCCTCCTTCTCCACTGAGCTTGCCATTTCAATTTCACCTACAAAAATTCAAACAAATTAACAGAATAAGAAAAAAAAAAAAAAAAGTTCATCAATTGATAAGCAAAAAATAGGATGAAAAATAATTTTAAAAAAAAGCGAGAAACACTGAGCTAGAAGAAAAGGTTTCTTACTTTGTCTGTAAATTGACGAAGAGGAAACGAAGGGAAACTAAATATGAGCAAAGGCAACTAAAACAGACACGTTGTTGAATCAGAGCATTTGTGCTTGTCTTTCTCTCTCTAACCCAGGAGTTCGAGAGTTCGTCTGTGATTTTGGTGATGGGTATTTTGAAACGTGACGGTATTATACTGAGGTGACACCTGTACTAGATTGGAGTTTATGAACGGCTAGGATTGTGCCTGTGAAAATTTGTTGGGTTTGACTTCAGACGCTGTGAGTCACCGCTCCGGCTTGTGACACTTGTCTTCGCGATTACTTTGGATTTACAACCATACAATCACTACAGTGGTCGGTGGACAAGAGAAGAGAGCTCATGTTTTTGAATTTCAAAAAATTTCTTTACTGACAGATAATTTTCAAATAAAAATATAGGGTTTATTTCATATTTAGTACTTAAACTTTGACCCTTATCTTAATGTGGTATTTAAACTTTTATTTGTCCCAATTGAGTACCTAAACTTTTATTTTGTGTCTAATAGGTACTAAAATGAATTTCTATTAAAATTGTCAATAAAAATTAGGGGCAATATAGTCAAAGTATATTTTAATTATTTTCTTTATATGTTTAAAATTATTAAAAAAAAACACACACCAAACAAAAAAAATTTAAAATTAAAATTAAAATATAAATATAAATTTTTTGAAATGACTATATTGCCCATAACTTTTGTTGACAATTTTAACAGAAATTCATTTTGGTACCTATTAGACACAAAATAAAAGTTTAGGTACTCAATTGGGACAAATAAAAGTTTAGGTACCATATTAAGACAATAGTCAAAGTTTAGGTACTAAATATGAAAAAAACCCAAAAATATATATAGTATTTTTAAGTCTTAGTCAAAAGTCAAGGAAATAAAAATGTGGTCATTGTAAGTTTGTAACCATTATTTTAACAAATTACCATGTGGTTTAGATCTTCAAATTTCCTTAAAAATATTTGATTTCATACTACATTGAAATGCTGATAAGTTAACAATTTCTTTAAAACTAGCACATAATATAAATAGTCAAATACACATACACCCTTTCATTAATTCTCACTTTCTCAGTAAAAAAATGTGTATCCAATAAATTTCTATTTGAAATGTCTAGTATGAAATTGCGAGTCTAAGTTTTTATGATTTTTTTTTATCAACCAACTGTCATACATTGAATTTTAGCTCAAGCAATACTCCAAATCTGAGAATTATCCATCAAACCAAATGATTATTAGCCAAATTTGTGAATTTATTACACCATATGCTATAATATCATACCATATCAATGTAGACGCATGCTAACATTTGGAATCAGTATTATTACACCATATGCTAAGAATGAAATTCAAATTTCCAAGTCATCTACTTGGAGTGCCCGCCTATAAATATGTACCCTTTATTATGTGCGTGTCCAACATTTGATTTCCAACTTTTAAAAACTCTTGTCATTCTCTACAATTTTTCAATGTGTAAAGTCAAATTATTTCACTAAATTTGATCACCAAGTAACTCATTTTCCATATCTTCAATTTTAATTTAAAAAAATTTAATTTTTTAAATTTTAATTTTTCAATTTGTTTGATGAAAATAGCATGTGACGTACATGATTCGGGGCATTTTAGATAACTACAATGAAGTTAAGCCACCTAAAAATTTGAATCACCCTCACCTAAAATAGCAAGGACCCATTGACATTATTTGTTACATATTTTTAATGTAACTAGGGAGTTTAAAATTACTATCTAAAATCTTAATAAGAATATTCCAACAGAATAATTTAGAAGAAAAGAGAAGAATTGAGGCCCAAGCCCAGTGTAGCGCCACAATGGGCCCGGAGTCAAAATGTTACCTAATGTACTATTCTGATGGAGTTATGCATGGACGGTATCGTTCCATCATCGATGGGCTTCTCCGGCTGGCCCAACAACAACATGGGTTCAGACCTCTATGGGCTTCTATGGCTAAATAGAACTGTTCACCCAATCACCATCGCCAGAAGTTCTATATATGGTCAACTATCATTGGGTCACCAAATCCGACTGTAAATTTAATTAGTTTATGTAATTAACTAATAATTAAATAATGTTACATTTACTTTTATCTAAAATTCTAAACATTATGGTGTTATAGTGTACGTGCAAGAGTAGTGTACGTGGTATGCTACTGGCAATGGTGGTTGTGGACAAAACGAAGCTGTCTATCGATTAACATTCACATGAAGTGCATAGGTAGATTTTCATGGCTTCTATCAATATTGACCATCACCATGATGTTGCATTTTGTTCACGATATCGCACTAAATTGTCATTACGCAAGTTTTGACATATATGTATATATATAGCTAGTTAATTTTGTGAAAAATACTAGCTAGCATATATATATCTATATATGCATCAAGTTTTGGTCTATTAGTTATTTATGTTGGGGATCATCCAATTAAGACTACAGTTACATGCATGCATGTAATATAAGCTAGATGGGTGTAACTTAATTGTAGCTTCGAGCCGATACGTTAATATATATGGGTCCTATCTTGCTAGGTGGTTTATTAATTTGCTTGAACAAAGACTGGTCAAGGTGTCCATATATAAATGACATTATAATTAATAATGTACCTACCAGCAGGAACTTGTAGCAGTCAAAGGACGAGACTCTAGCCAATTGATAGCTAGGGAAATTTAATTCATCACTTTGATATATTTGGACCTGCAGTACTGTTCTTATATATGTAGTCACAACTCACAAACATACCTCAAAAAATTTAAGTTCGCCTCTTAATTAATTAAAGCCTGCCCATATATAGACCATATATATAATGCGTTTTCCTAAAGAGGACCTGTGAGTAGCGACTAGATTATATCTAGCTAGTTAATTTGATCAATTTTGGCTTTTACCATCTTTCTAAATCATCTAGGTTGTGAAATGACAAGTACAAATGTACATTTGCCAATCTAAGGCATGAATAAAGTTTATGTATCTAGGTTCGGACTTAATTAATTAACTATATATAGAAAGTACGTGATCATAATTATAAATTAAGTACGTACATCATTAATTAGTCCGGCCTCCATCATTTTTCTTATGGCTCTGGTTTCTGCTTTTTGTTTCTTAATTTGTTGTTTTAAGCAGAACAAATTTAGATTGGCAACATCTCAGTCGTCCTTCCAATGCAATAACACATAAATGATCGCTTAATCTGAAACAACACTCCACGTGAGGGATTTCCTGGAAAATTAAGCTAGCTATTCCTTCCTCTCTCTCTCTCTCTCAAATACACATTTTTTGTACTACATATATATAACGTACATACACATATTTATGCACATAAAACCTCGTGGCTTTGCTCTTGATTTTAGGAAGAACTGCATATTCAACTTGTTAAGTGAAAGATCGATCTACACACATTTCAAGACCTCATTCATGATTCATGAGTGGCACAATGCATGCCTAGCTAGCAATATAGTCCTCTTTTTTTTTCGTTTCCACTTATATATATTTGATTAATTTTCCAACTTGTTATTTGGTTCTCAAATTAATTGCATGGTGTCTGCTAATTAGAAGAACCCATGTTGGTACCTTAATTAATTGTATATATTTTCCTTCTTTTTCTCCTTACTTTAATTTGTACGTAGTTCCACTGATCCATTTTGCCTTATTCCCACTAATCGTCCATGAACTTATGGCTCCACTAGGCACTATATAAATGTTGTTTGATTCTTATTGTTTTTTTGCTTGTGCATATATAGATATATATATATATATATATATGCAAATCAGACCGTACAATAATTTGTCTTTCTTTTATTTTCCCCTCCCCAGTCTTAAATATATTGGACAATGAAAGTACATCCACTCTCAAATATATATACATATATGGACAACTGGTTAAAGGGGTACGGTCTTCAGCTGAAAGACACTTATTTTCGGCTAATTAAAATGTGAAATTGACTTGAATATAAATTTTAAAGTTTTTTTTTGACAAGTTAAATTGCAAAGTTGAAGGGACTAAAAGTATAAACTCTCATAATCAATTTCATAACTATGTAGTCTCTTGCATAGAATGTCTTAGTCAATCTGACGCCCCAAACAATAGGCAATCCTAGTCCACTTGCCTAAGTTGAAAGTAGTCCTAGATTATTAAAGGGGTGACAAATGAAATGTTAATTTTATTTGGCCATAAAAATTGAAGTTGAATATATTATTTAAAGAGGAGACTTATAGTTTTACGAATTATATATATATAAGGAGTGCTCTAAAGCTAATCAGTTAGCAAGTTAATACAAAGATAACCATATTTTTGGGCCCACCACATCACTAATCTCATAATCCAAACATCAATTATTTAGGCTATACTTCAAAGATCATTATTGCAAAAAATCAACTAAATCGAAAATCATGTAGTCATCTAATTGAGATTAAATAAATAGACGATCAGTATTTTCGATAAAAGCATAGAAATAGTTGTTATTATAATCAAATGGCTAAATGACTTCTGATTTTAGAGATTTTTTACATGAATGATCTGTTGGCGTGAGTCAACCCATGTGATTATTGTGTAATTATTAGAAGTAATTAAGTGTTTTATTACTTCCTGTATTTTAGTTATAGGCCCATGTATATAAACAACACTTTGTGGTCTTAATGAATTAAGCAGAAATTATATTAAAACCCTAAACCTAAACCTAAACCTTCTTTGTTCATGGTATCAGAGCATGTGTTGACCAAGGTCGTAGCAAATAGGGTGTTTTTGGACTCACTAGACAAGTTGGGCATGTGCAATATATATGCACCAACTTGAGGGGAAGTGTTGGCGTAAGTCAACCCATGTGATTATTGTGTAATTATTAGAAGTAATTAGGTGTTTTATTACTTCCTGTATTTTAGTTATAGGCCCATGTATATAAACCACACTTTGTGGTCTTAATGAATTAAGCAGAAATTATATTAAAACCCTAAACCTAAACCTTCTATGTTCATGATCTTTGAAGTAGGGCCTAAAAAATAAATGGTTCAGATTTTGAGATTACATTGTACAATGGGCCAAAAAGGGTGGTTAGATTTGTATTAGTTAGTTTTAGAGGATTTTTGTATATATATATATATATATATATTTGTATAGATGCCTTCCAAAGACAAAATATTGTATAGTGGAACATTAAGAAAATAATTAAATGAAGATACACATGAATAATTAAAATGACTATATACACATAAGCCCTTTTAGATTAAAAAAAAAAGGTAGGGTATGTGGGCTCTCAAATAAAAAAGGGGGCAAAATGCGAAATGCTTCATGACTATTTATTACACGAGACATGGAAAAGGACCCAAGCCAAACAGCCACTGCACAGTGCTTTATCACGTCGGGCGCCAAATCGACAAATGAAGGGATCCTAATAATGTTTCGATTCTATCATTTTCTCCCATGTCCTTTTTTTCTTATGGCTTTATTTTCTTTTGTCCACTTCGTTGACATAATAATACAACTAAATGGGAGTAAAGGAAAAGGCTTCATATAGTAAAAATATATTTGTACAAAATAATATAGAGTAGAAACTTCTCACTTATGTAGTAGTTTTCGCATCCGTTCGTTAAATATCTTATTTCGTACTGAATTATCTGTTTTTTTTTTTTTACTTATTTAAATCTTAATTGTGTAATTTTAATTCAAAGGTTTGTGTAATTTTACTCAGTATGAATTTATTTTATATTTTACTCCTTACTCTTAGATAATAAATATATGAGTAAAATTAAAAATCAAATATAAACAAATAGAGAATAAATAAACAGAAGGTTAAAAGATGAAAAAAAAGACAGAAGATCTGGAACATATTTCCCTTTTACAGTATGCATCTAAAATTCATTACATATTAATAGAATCCTCATATTAATGTGAAAGTAAAGTATAGTGTTTGTCATGTGTATGTATTTGTGCATCCTAACGTTACATTGAAGATGTCTAATTCGGTTATAAAGAAGGCTTAAGGTTTGTACCAAAAAAAGGAAGGCATATAATTATGGTCTGGAATAAGGAAGAGTACTGACCAAAGTATCTATCTATTAGCAGGACGTAATATCAACATAGTAATTACTATATATATATATATATATATATATATATGTAGATGTCTACTTGATCTCGAATATGAAGTATGTTTTATATACTAATATATTTTCTTGGTGAGCATAAAAATACACAAACCATATTTACATAGATATTTCAAATGTCAATAATCCTTATACAATAGAGAAGGTCTTAGAGGCATCAGTAAAGATATATGTATTAGATCCTTGATATATAAATATTTATTTATATAATAATTCAAAATTACAAATAGCCATCTTGCTACCAGGGCCTAACTAGGCAAATATATTCCAGTTGACTTTATTAATAATATATATATGGGTCAATCTGGTTTCGGGTATCATGATCCTTAAGAATTATTCTCTGGAATAAGTGCAGTAAGGTTTGTGTTTCTTGATGCAAAAGACACATAAAATCATGACATTGTACTACATATTCCCAAATTTGCAAAAAGAGGAAAAAAAAACTAGCTTTTAATTACTTGTAAAAGACACAAAATTAATTAAAAGAATTCAAACACGTACTTGGAATTTTTGTGTGTTTGTTCATATATATTTTCTTTATTTTTTAGGACTTGATCACGAGGAAGCTGCTATGCAATATATCAACTACACTATTCGATCACACGTTACATATCTATATATGAAACATGAATATCTATGGTTGGATTTTGCGAGCTGTTCCAACCGCTGCTGGATGTGATTCCAAGAGCCGAACGAGAATGAATATATATAACATTATTTTCAATTTGAAAAAAAAAAAAAAGATATATCATGATACTCATGAGACATGCAATATGAATGTATATAGGCATGGATATTAATTATGGATATAAATACATTATCCTGTTGAGAGAAATCACACATTGAAGATGTGAGGGCCTTATTAGTGGCTTATAAGGGTTTGAGCTACTTCTCTAATTGCCGATTAGTTTTGGGATGAATGTCTAAATTTTTTCATGGTATCAGAACAGGTTATCCATGTGATGCGTCTAACGGCCATACGTGCTTCCACGTATCTAATATAAATTGTCCACGTGTTAGGCTTAAATGACGTCACACGTGCGGAGACGTATTGAGAACTATTAACGGATTAAGAATATATATTTATTAATTCATTAAGAATGTATATATTATACTAAAATATAAAATTTGCACCCCCTGATCCGGTGTGGCGTAGCAGGAGGGGGAGGAGGGAGTGGTCACACTCATTTGATCATAAATAGTTACCATTTCAGGTGGACAGATTGGGTAATGGAGCCAAAACTTCTCTAGCTACCTGGATGGCAGCATCTAATTAATAATTTAATCTCCTACACCCACACCTAGCTTAGCTAGCCATTTGCTACCTCTTCAAAGTTCAAAGTTCAAACCCTAACTCATCCCCCAACCCAAACAAACCCAAATAGCTAATAGCTACCTATATATAGCTAACAGCTGCCAAAAAGCCTAATTAGCTTCGGCTACAACCGCATTTTCTGTCCAATAAAACTCGGTTTTCCATGAAACCCACTTTTCTTTTCCTTTCCCGGTCCCAGCATTCCTTGCATTCTCTGCCTTGCCCACTCCCTAACCCACCTTTTTTAAAAAAAAAATTTTTTAATCATTATACTGCCTTACCTTACCTTACCTTACTCTCTCTCTCTCCCTCATCTCTTCCTCTTTGGAATCTTTCTCTCTCTCTCTCTCTAAATTTGTTGGCTAGCTCTATTATCTATATATGTAACCCATTGAGGTGTATTGTGATAGATAACCCATCTTCAGAGCAAGGAGTAGTTTGAGAAAGAAGAAAGAGCTTTTGGTATTGGGGCTTGGTGTGTGTGTGTGTGTGTGTTGCAATTTGCAAGAGCTTAGCTTGTTCTCTTTTGGGTTCTTTTGTTTGTTGTTGTTGTTGTTGGTTAATTGCAAGCTGATCAAAGAAAAGACATGTCGAGCTGCATCGATGTTGCGACTGAGCAACTCTGCTACATCCCCTGCAACTTTTGCAATATTGTTCTCGCGGTATCGATCTCTATATATTTGATTAATTCATTTCTACCCTACCTTTAATTAATGGAAGAGATCTATCGATCTGCTTTTCACTTCTTCCTACATCTTATCAAACCCCCCACTTCATATATAAATTTTTGTGTGTGTTAGTTATTTTCATGTTCTTTCTCTTTCTCTCTCTCTCTCTCTCTCTTAATTTCCCATATATATGTGTGTGTGTGTGTATTGTATGCAATCCTATATATAACAAGAAAAAAACAAAAATTTAGATGGATCTTGAAAAAGCAGCAGCAGGTTTTGGTGGATGTATTTCACTGAAATCAATTCCTATTTATTATTTACTGGGAGGGTTTCTTCGTTCTAGGTATAGCTAGTCAGGTCTCCATCGTTTGGACTCTACTTTTTCTTCTTTCTTTTGCAGTCAAAGAAAAGTGAGTCATACCTGAAGGTCCTGATATGATGAAGCTAGCTAGCTAACGCTTAAGACCACACAGAGAAAAAGAGACAACTGATTCGTTAATTTATGTGTGTGGGTGAGTGTGTGTGTGTGTGTTTTAGTTGGAAATGAACATAAACGTCAAAAAAGGAGAGCTAGCTAGCTGTTGATAATTGAACTACTGACGATGACAAGTCGATCTCCTTCACCCTTTGATTTCCTCAATCTGTTGCAGACTTACCTTTTCCTTACTCAAATTAAACACTGGGTGTTGTCAAACTCCAAACTCTAGCTACCCTCTTTTTCTGATGTGGGGAAAGCAAAAAATTGAACTTCCACCTCACTTGCCACTTGCTGCCTTCTTTCCTAGAAACTCCACTCACAACAATCTCAAGAGGAATTTCAGGGTTTTGTATTTTTCTCTATTTTAGGGTTTTGTAACTTACAAATCAAATTTCCAAAACTTTTTCAAAGAAAACAAAAAGGGAAAGAAATACCCAAAACCTGGTTATGATCAAGATAGCCAAAATTACCTCAAATAAATAAAATTAGTCTAGCTAAGGAAGTTTATTTATTTTCTTGATCGATCTTGTTTGTATTTTTCTTATTATTATTATTATTGGGGAATGATTGGGGTTGGTTGCGCAGGTGAGTGTTCCATGCAGCAGCCTATTTGACATGGTGACCGTCCGATGCGGGCACTGCACCAATTTATGGTCCGTGAACATGGCCGCTGCCTTTCAGTCCCTGTCCTGGCAAGATCTCCAGGTGCGCTAACCTAGCTATATCAAATTTATCAAACTTGACACTACTCATTAATTATTTTAATTAATTTAAAGGAATATATAATTAATTAATTAATTAATGTTAATCGAGCCCCTCTGAAATCTAGGACTAGCTTCCATGCATTTTCTGGGTCTTACTTCTTGTTTTATGAAATCGAAGATCGAGTATTTCAAAGCAAGCATCTAACAACTAAGCAATGGTTGTTGGTTGCAGAGTTGCAGCAGCTAGCTAGTAGTACTGAAACCCTAGTTAGCTTACACCATAACCCACAAGCCACAAGCCACAAGCCTAAAATTATGCTTTTTTTATAGAGGGGGTCCCCCACTCCCCCTCCTGAGATCGAGTCCTTTCTCCTTAGTCTTTACCCGCCTGATTTGATTGACATGAATGCTATGCATGGTAGACTTTGTTTATAGGGTTAATGATTTCTTTTCATGATCGATCCATGTTTGTCCTCTACTGTGCAAACACTACAAAGCTGTATTTTTTTTATCAATATTTTGTTTTAATAAAGCAAACATATATGCATCCTTAAAGGTCTTCTTTCTGTCAATCTGGGTTTTATATGCTTTATTTTATATGGCAGTCGTCCCCAGTATTCTAACTGATTCAGTCCTGTCAATGCTATTAATTGCTGCCTTTCTTTTCCTGCTTTCTCTCTCTCCCTCCCAAATTTAAAAATAAAAAATTAATTAGAATTTAGATCCAATAACCTCGATCTCGGTGGAACCTATTAATTCCATCTATATAATAATGTATTTAATTAATTAATCATATATTTCGTAGGCACAAAACTACAACTATAATGCACAGAATTACCGGATTGATTCGAGTTCTAGCTCATCCAAATGCAACAAGAAGATTGCAACCAGAGACCCCACTACGGCAGATCATCTTGCCACTCAGGAAAAGGGTGTCAACCGACGTGAGTTATTTAACCCATCATATCCCAGTACTGGACTAATTAATTAATTTAATTGTAAATTCGCAGCTACCTTAATTGTAGTACGTGTTGCTATTTTGATGATTTTACTGAGTTGTTATTTTCTTTTTCAGCTCCCGAGAAGAGGCAGCGTGTACCTTCTGCTTATAACCAGTTCATAAAGTAATAATTATTAACTAAACCCTACCTAATTAATTTACTTTCTTTTTATATTTTGCTGACAATTAGAACAGCTTTTAATTAATTGCAACTCAATCGGTTATAGGGAGGAGATTCAGAGGATCAAGGCCAAAAATCCAGATATCAGCCATAGAGAAGCTTTCAGTACTGCTGCCAAAAATGTAAGTGGACAAGATCCTAGCTCGCAGATTATTAATTAATTAATGCAAAATCAACACATTTCCTAGCTCCGAAACTTTCATTTTTACATGATTGATTAATTAATTATTTTTAAATATTTGTAGTGGGCGCACTTCCCTCACATTCACTTTGGGCTTATGTTGGAGACCAATAATCAGGCAGCTAAGCTGGACAATGTAAGTAGTTTTTGTACAGTTTCTCTTTTACACTATACCTTCTTTCATTTTGTGATATATATATATATATATTTTAGAGCTACATTAAGGAGGGGTTTAAATGTTTAATTGGTATATTCTATTAGTTTAAAAACTGTTGTTATAAAATTTTATTCATAATGTCATCTATAAAACAATTTTTGAAAAGCATACCAAACACTCTTTAATTATCTGGTACATGTTCGTGTGTGTGTTAATGTTAAATATCATTAATTAAAAAGATGTTTTTGTTATTGAAAAAATTGCAGGGCTCTGAGAAGCATCTTATGTCAAGGGCTGCACTGCTGAATAAATGACGGTCGATGATATCAAGTGATATCAATTGAAGTGCTCAATCGATCTTCTTAATTAATTAGTACAGGAAGCTAAGCCTTGACTCTACGTACTACTGTGTTGTTTTAAGGACATATTCAATATCGATCCTTCTTAATTCTCTGTACTTTGGTCACTAGTTTTGTTTTTTGTTTAGGGGGTAATTGTTTTCTACGTGACTTAAAAGCAAGTAATACGCTACTTAATTTCCTTCATTTGTCCTCGATCTAAATTCATCAATGATGCTTTGCATTATTCCCGATGAATATATATTAATAAATTTCATCCCCTTAATTGTTAACTCTTCAACTTCATCATGATCGATCATACATCCTCCTAATCCTAGATACTATAATTAATATGATCAATTGTGCAGTTTCAGACATGCATCTATACTTCATATATGTAGAATATTTATATCTACTAGTTGGGAAGTCAGAATGCCAAAGCAAATTAACTTTATATATGTATATATCCATCATATCATCACCTTAATTATTACCATCTTTATGTAGTCCCTTCCTATAAGATTAATTGTAAGATAAATAGAATGCATGGATTCAGTTGTGAATATATAAGCATTCTTTTAGCCAGTGCATGGCATATATATAACTTTAATGACTTACATTACTCTATATGTTTATTGGTTAGTACTTCAGGGTTTAAATTTGAAAGTTTAAGAGATGGTATTATTGTTTTTTTTTTTCTTGAAAAGTGTTGACCTACAAAAAACGTTTTTCTTAAGAGTGTTGACCTATAAATAAAGCTAGGTCTTATAATTTGACTCTTGTCATTATCACTATGTATGTGGCTTAGAGTATGATACGAATATACGATCAGTATATACTATATAGTTATATATATAGTGATCCACTCTTCCTAACGACTTTGTTCTTTTATGTTGTCATTGAAAACCAGTGATCGAGTGGGGTATTCATATTTGGATGTACAGTCTTCATCAAAACTCTAAGCAACCTATATATTACCATTTACCAGTCTAAATTAATAATTCTCACATTGTGGATGTTCTATTGTATAGTCTGTCAATATTAACTCAGTGGAATTATATTTTTGTTTTTATTGCAGACAATGGAATTATATTGAATGTGTGATTGTGATTGACAGTTTTGCGAAAGAGTATTAATATATATGTATATATGTCGTATAGGGTCCTATTCAAATAAGGGATCCTTATTTTGACTCTTCAAATAAATGGCATTGTTGGAGCCATTCTACAATGTAACAGTGATTTGAACTGTTTAATTTTTAGATCATTATTCAAAAATAATTCCTACAAAAACTCAACAAAATCGAAATTCTTTAGACTATTTGATTATCATTCTAATCCTTTCAGTGTTTATTGAAAATGATAAATTAAATATATTATTTTGTGCATGGCTTACAAATGAGAATGTTTCATTAAAGATGACCAACTATCAATGAAGAATCTGATGTATAATTGTATATATGAAGCCTGTTATTTAGAATTTGGTTCACATAGATTAATAAACAGCTAGTTTAGAAACCATCACTTCAATTATAGAAAAAGCGTGAAAGATGCAAATGCTTTTGGAACCATCACAACATTAACTTTTGAGCTCACGATAATGCCCTTAATATAAGTTTAGGAAAATGGGTCAAAATGATATATAATTGCCAACTTTTCTTGTAATTCATAGCCATAGATTCATAGTCTTTTAAACTCTTAAATAACATTCATTCCTACTGTTGCGTAATTAGGATTTTACTTGAGAAATGTAAATAATTAATTAATCGATCAGCATATAGAATGGAATATCAATATATAAGATCCAAGTCATACACTCTCTCTCTCTCTCTCTCTCTCTCTCTCTCTCACACACACACACACATACACACACACACACACACACACACACACATATATATACACTTATACTATTAAAGTACGTACGTGTCCTTGTTTGCACCCTTGGTAGCAGACACATGGTTTGAGGGTTTGGTGGTAAAAATTCTATACAAGGGAAAAGAGTAAGTCTCGAAATATACCACCTGATCATGAAAGTTGTTCCACCCGTACAGCACATAAAAACAATCTACCATGACTTTATACATTTCAGTTGAATTATTGAATACATTGTAATAGCTAGGGGATCGAGAAGAGAACTGAAAACGTTTTTTCTTTTTTTTCTTTTTCTCTTTCAGAAAAAGGAAAAGAAGAAATAAAGCAAATATCTAAGAAAAGCCTTTGTCTGTCCCAAGCATGCATAGAGTACTGCAATTCATAAATATGTATATATGACCACTGTGAAAAGGAATTCATGATGCATGGACCACCCATTTTGGCTCATTTCGATACCTCTAAAAAATCCCTCACATTCACAAAAGCAGCACTAAAAAGCTTTAGAGTAAAACACTTTTGCTGCATTTTAATTGGTTCAATTCAATTGCTTCCAACTTTGGTTTTTTATTAATTAAATATGTATGTGACCAAAGTAAGCTATATATGCTTGCATGGTGAAAATTCAAAATGGGTTGTGGACCATTGAAACTGGATATGTTAAGGGATGGATGATGACCCTTGAATGTCCTTCGGATCTTGAAATGGGTTGTAGTAGATTTGACAAGCTGGAAAAATTTCTTTTTTCCTTGTTTTTTGCAAAGGAAAAAAAAAATAGTACATATAAGGTGGTGGTGGTGGTGGTGGGGTGGGCAGAGTAATACGGCTGAGGCTGCTGTTGCTGCTGCTCTGACACCCTATTCTGAATTTCTGACATTTAGAATCTGAAACGTCAATTTCATGTCTGTTAAGCATTCATCTCATTTCACCTCTGACTTCCCCCCCTTCTCTCCCGCACTCCACTCGCTCACTTTGGAGTTTGGGAAGGAACGAAATTAGCTAGCTACGACTATACTGGTTTGTTTGTTTGTTTGGAATCTCTCTCTCTCTCTCTCTCTCTCTCTCTAGGAATGTTGCTGTGGTGCCCTCTGAAGGTGTTCCTAAAATACTTCAGTGCTTTGGGGACATAGATACCATATGATTATGAATTATGAAGATGATGAAGATGATGATGATCGATCACAATGTAGGGCCCACACAGAGTGACTGGCTAAGCTGAAAGAGATAGGTAAAGACTAAAGTTGTTCATTATGGAAATTGGAGCAACAACATGTGATTCCAATGGGGTGTGGCATCATGTTCTGTGTCTGGAATTGCATTTTTGATGCAAAATTCTCTCCATCTCCAATGGCCATTTGTGTGTATGGCAACAAACCATGACACGTACCTACAAGCTGCGCGCTTTACTTATCCACTCATCGATCCATTCCCAATTATATATCTTCCATATGTATATGTATATGTATACATGTGGAATGAATTATTATGATGTTGGTACATATATATAGGACCGACTGCTTCATATACCATGTTAGTGTTCAGTGATACAGTAAAAGAAATATGGATGCTCAGGTCAGGACCATTTTCAGCACATATATATTAATATATATCATCAAGGCTCAAGCTGACTTTCAACCCATCAAATTAATGGGCTTAGGTGCTGTCACCCATCCTCATCCACAACCACAACACCACTGCTCGCCCATCACCCATGTCATAGCTTTTAGCAGACACCCACCACACCATGCAAACTGAATAAGTGATTTGTGCCCCCTACTGTAATAACTTGGTGTGCAGAGACTTACATATGATGTATGCAAGTACAGTCAAAGTTATAATTAAAGAAACAAAGAATACAACATATAGAATGAGAATATATTAGTTACAAGTATATGTATTTAACATATTATTCTTAATTTTTGAACACATGCACATTTTTTATATGGTTAGTAACAAAGAATTTCCTCTTAATAATAGGGTATATATTAATGATATGAGGAGGACATCTAAGTTTCTGATAGTGCACATGCCGTGGGCCAAGACGCAGTCATAAACCGCTTAGACATGAGTTGGATATTGGGCAAACAATAATATAGTAATACATGACGGCTTAATATAAATACAAGCTAGCATTTACGGATATGGACAACTACTCAAGTAACCAAGGCCTGAACATGCATATTCACCATTCAGCACAATAATCTCCAGCCCCCACCATAATCAGGCCTTCAGCACCATTAATATTAATAGCTTCTTTGTATGCAAGCAATCTCTGACTACCCCGAATGTCGGGAGGAAAAGAAAACTTACTCCTAATTTTAATTCCAACTAGTTCCATCTGTTGTCCCAAGACAACAACAATGTTGGCCCAGTCTGATATCAAAACCAACCAATTAATTCTATAGTGTTGGGTGTATTTGTAAGTTGAAACAAAGAACAATTAGTTGCAAAAACTGAAAAACAATCACTTTCACTAAGCTACTTACCCCCTCCTCACTACTCCAAGTCCAAGTTACAATGAGGCACGGGTTAGAATACAACTTTTCACAAACTCTTGAGCAAATCTTAACACTATAAAAGAAACAAAAACATGCTATCACGTCTTGCTATTAGTTAATAGCAGATGGTATCTTTGCCTATTGAACCGAAAGACAACCTTGGCCTATCTGATCCAAAACTGAACTTAATGTCTTCAGCGTCGTTCTGAATTGCAGCACTTGTAGAAGGGAATGTAAAATCAAGGGAAGCAGACTTCTTGGATCCAAAACTGTACACTGGAACAGCATGTCCATCCTTCAGCTGTTGCTGACTGCTTGCCAACAGAGGCGGTATAATGGATGGTGTCGGTGGTTCAGAAAGCACCGCAGAAGATGTAGGAACAGGGAAAGTGAAGCCAGAGCTATGATCAGAAGAAAATTTCCATTCGGACCCGGGCTTGTCAACAGATATAGAAGGGAACACACGTTTAATCCCAACGGATTGAGATGGAGGCTTCTTTTGTTGATTTGGTACCTCTGAGCCAGCAGGAGTTTTGCTTACAGCATCAGTAGCTTTTCCAGTATTCTCCTGAGGTGGAACTTTAAACAGAGAATTCCCCTTGTCAGCATTCTCATTAGAACTTTTCTGGTAATCTTGATTTATAAGCTTACGAGAACTGAACCCTCTTTCAAGTGGTAAACTATCATATCCATTCTGGTTCACTGAAGGAACACCAGAAGACGGGGGTTTCTTCCATGCAATGGCTAGCCTCAACTCTTCTGACTTATCTTTAGGAGTGGGCGGGTTTCTATCAATGTGCTCCAAGATTGTCCTAGCAATCTGACTAGACTGTGGATGAACGCCCACTTCAAAGCTGGAAGACTTCCTATCTATCGACTGGAATTGGGAGTTGCCGCTTAACCCTCCAGATTCAAAGTTCTTCTTGACAGTAGGCAAGAAACCTTTGGTAACATTGGAATTTTCCGCCTGTGAAGGCCCAATTGGAGAGGAATGAACATAAGGAGATCCTCTAGGAGGGGTTTGTGCAACAGCTTTATGTCGTATCCTGCGAATTGGTCCCACTGAACTATAGCCACCATCTGGAGCTTCACCCCTTGGCTTCACCAATGTATTGAAACACAAAGAAATAAACAATCAAGTCGAGAACCAACAATTGACTGATAAGAATTCAATTTCTCATGCAAAATTACAAGTTGATGTTAAAATCCTAGATTCATCCTTCCCAAACAGTGTATCCAAGTATTCATTATGCATTCAATGTCATACTTATAAATGCACAAATAGACACCGTTAAGTTGGCCATTAATGTATATGCCTAATATCTGGGCTCTAAGATCTGCACATGTGCACAGTAAGTATGGAGTACAAACAGAACCAAAACTTTAAAAACATATTTTGTGATGCCAAAAACCAACTGGACTCCAGTTCCCTTGTCTATCTAACTACCTAAATCAAATTCTAAAATCTAAAAAAGTGATTCCCAAATCCTTATAATTTAACCAAGTACCAAAAAAACAGGTTGGATGAAGAGGCCAGTTCTTAAAATAAAATCTGCAACATAAGAAAGAAATCAGAAAAAAAAAAAAAATCAGAAGAGAATCCTGTCTCTCATGATTATATTATTTTCAAACCTTTTCATATATCAGAATAACCATATAGAAGCCAAGAAGCAGATATGAAAAGCATAAATAGCAAAGCATATGAATATACAATGATCACTAATGTGTAAATTTACCTGCCCATATATAGGAGTTTGCAATTGTTTCAAGTGAGTAGATGGAGTTCTTAGGGCGTTTTCTTTACCACCTTGTAACTGAGTTAACTGATGACATGCAATGAAGAAAAATTACCATCTAAAGCATGCCTACTAGAATCAGAATGTTATAACTCAAAACAGGATTGTGACATTTAACATACCTTGGACTTGGATTTTGAAAATATAGTTCTAGAATAAGGGGTTCGAGGAAAATTATGAAGGCCATATCTGCCTCTTTCAGTCTGTGGGGTTAAATAATCACGCTGATCCTGTACCATGGAACCAGGCCAGCATGCAGATGGCTTAGGGGAAGGTGGTGGAATAAATGGCTTTGATGCAAACTCATCACCATGCAATATGGCCCTTTCATCTCGCATGAATGCTCTTGCAATTTCAACAGGCGAAGCACCAACTTCATCTCGCATCTGAAAATTTTGAAACAGATAAAAGATTCATCCAAGAATATAATAAGGATGCAAGTGAACCACATATATCAAAACTCAATGTATCTTGCAAGGCACAATAAGCAAGATATTTACACCACTCAACTATTTAAGAAGTTAGATTTATATGCAAAAATATGTTGGTAACTTTTGCAAGACACTTCTTTATCTTTTTGTTTTTCAATAAGAAAGAAAAAATTATTAAATTGAAAGAAAAGGTTTATCATAACCATCACAGATAAGTAGACTCAGCACAATGAAAATAATATGGGGCAGAAAAGCTGGATTATTTAACAAGAGAAATTATAATGGATAACCACTTGAAAGGGCATGGGGGTACTCCATTGGATAATCTTTTGGCACTCCTACAATCCCATTCATCTATATTCAAAGTGTTGATTTAAATGACATAGATGAAGCAGTAACAGCTCTATTGAGCAAATACTATGGGGGCAATATTTCATGATGATATGCGAAGTCCATTTTTTCAGGGAGGATAGGAAATGCAGATCAAGTTAGAATGCTTAACAGAATTGATTGTCCCATGATATGTCATTAGAAAAGAGGCAAGTTGACAGTGACACTCACAGCTGACTGGAGAAGAGGGGTTGAGGTTCCCCAAATAGCTTTATTCAAGTCATCCTGCTTTTCTTCAGATGATGTATTGGGAACAACATGAGCAATTACAGGCACCTTGGCTTCTCCTCCAGCTGTAATGCTTTGATTTTTCTTTTCATGCTCCCCAGTTGGAAGTTCAACAGCCCTTGAATGTATAATTTCCATCAAACGATTGACTTCCTCCCTGAATAGAGATGGGGTGAGCTTAAAGAGGACAAGAAATAACTGGTAAGATAACGGATAATGATACCAGAACTGCATGCATATGTGTCTTCAAGTTAATGCATTCAAACCTGACTTTCAATTAAAGGAAATGAAAAGGAGGGCAGATACAAAGAAGAGAAACTTGAATTTCCATGTCAAATTTAATAGTGGAATCTGAAATACTGTTTTCGATATCAGAAACAGGCTTCTCAAATCTTCATTTATGCAATCTTTGTAAAGCAACTGCTTTATCCATATTAACAAGTACTCATCTGAACCAAAGCCCAACCATTTTAACTCATTATCATCTAAGTGGAAACCTATTAGTAAGTCTACGTTTTACACATAGCCATAATGATAGATGGCATAACTACAGCACACCACTTGCTATCCAAGAGAAACAGATAAGATTAACAAATGCATAACTTGCCTAGAAAACTTTTTCCCCTCCAATAGCTGCTCAATTTCAGAAAGCCCATTCACATCAGACAGGTCACCTTTCTTGTCTAGTTTGTGCCCATCAAATTTAGAACCATTTTCTGCTGCTTTGCTAGGATCTGCTATTCCAGTTATTCTGGACATCCCATTCTACAGAACAGAGAAGAACAGAATATAAGCAAATTATTCATGCTTCTTGATGGATACCACGAGCAGATAATAAGCACTGTGAATATGTATCTTATACCTATCACCGCATAAAAGAAAAGGGAAAAAAATATAATGACTATGAATTTATTGGCAAGACTGCCACTGGAAGAACAAATCATTACCAGCGTTAGACAAACATGCATAACATTTATAAGATTTTGCATTAAAATTGACAAAAGCCTCACATTTGGATCACAATTGTGCTCGTCAGCGGTAGCATTTTGAGCCGTCTCAGTGGAATGTATATCTGTTACAGAAAAACTCCAGTTCAACAGTAATCAGTGAAAGAGTGTTGCTGAATTAGAAAAGAAAAGAAAAAACCCTCTAAAACCAAAAAAACCCTGAGAGAGAGAAATGGGACTGACCTCGATGTTGGAGATTGGGCGCGGGTAGGGCTTTGGTGGAATTTGATTTGGCGAAGAAAGAGGGGAAGAGCCGAGTGGCACCTCCGGCTATGAGCCGATAAGCCGGATCAACGAGGCTCGATAACCAGCGTCGCTCTCCGCGCACGGCTAGGCTCGAAGGCGGGCGGGCGTACGGCGTCGTCGGCGGCTTACGAGACAACGGCTTCTTCAGTTTCCCTCCTGCGCCTCTCTCTCCTCCGTATAGCCCCGCCGCAGACGACGTCGTTTCGCCACCCGTCTCCATTCCTCTCTCTAAAATCTGTCTGTCCACTGAGAGTCTCTCTCCTCTACTCAGTCGCTGTGGAGCGCGCTTTTGACTACTGTTTTCCTTTTTCTCTGTAGACTGAGAAGCGGAAATTGGTTTGGTTTTTGTTCGTTTTCCCCTTTTTTTTTTGTTTTTTGTTTTTTTTGGAACTCTTCCACACAAGTGCAAGCGCACGTGCTTGGAATGACGACCAACCACGATAGAACACGTGGCTTGATCACAACACTCTAAAACTGAGGCAACGGCGTCGTTTTAATTGTTTTCTTTAATTTTTGTTAGTATAAATTATGGATGGTAAGCTCACAAAAGCAAAGTACTGTATATGGATCTCTATTATGTCATGTATAAAGTGAACATTAATTGCCAATCCACCTCATTATTTGGAAGGGCTGTAAATAAAATCAATTTCAGTCATTAAGGAGAAGCACTTGAATAAGAGGGTCTTACTATATCATCATATTAATAGATGATTAAACTTGGATTGACAATATTACAAAAAGCATTTAGGTTTAGCCTAGTGAACTTGACTCAACTAAGTTTTAACGTGTCTTTATATCTATCGAAATTTAAAAACCTCATTCAATTATAACTATGTGGTTTAGAGGTACTGATCAGTTTTTCTTTGAGGGATGAGGATGTTCTAGATTTGCTTTTTTCAAAAGAAGAAAAAGATGTGTATGTATCCTAGACGGCTAGACTCCTCGTACATTAATAAATGGAAGTAACCGTAGCAAAAAAAAAAACCCTTTTCGCAAATCTGAAGCCAGATGTCAAGAGCTTTGCTTTCAAGTGTTACATGATTAATTGGTAGTATATACCTCAATGAGTTTAGGAATTTATGGTACACCACTACACCTCCACCCACTTTATGCAAAAGATGAAGGGTGAGATGATCTTGATCAATTCAACATCTGGTCATGTCACAGGGGTGTGTGTGTGTTACCAAACAAAAAGAAGTACAACTACACAAACAAGACTGATAATGGCTGTACTATGCAACAGTAGGGCATCTTTTTCTAGACTAGCACCTAAAATAATGCATGGTTGGTGTTTATTGTACTAATTCCTCAACTGATGGAGCATGTGATGGCTGCATTCTAATGCAGACATTGATCTGGGAATAGCTGAACAGAGAAACTGGTATGGTCCAAACCTTCACTAATCACTATCATCAAATCTATAAGTTGTACAAATTAAACTCGTGGGACATACATGTTGATCTATGAGTAGTTCTGCACTTCTGCCTCTATAGCTAGTTGTACACCAGCATCAGAATATATAGCAGCAAGCAATTGATAGTGGAAATGAAAGTTGATCGTTTTCCTTCACCAATGAAAATTAAAATTCCTGACAAACAGAATCAAGTTCTTAGATGGCTAATCAAAACCAACCAATTTTGACAATTGGGTCATGCGGATAGGCCCTCTTCTTTCACTTCACAACATATTACTCTCTCTTGACACAAACCGGTTTTGCCTCTCCTCCAGTGAATTCCCCTTTAGCCTACTTTAATTAGTAAGCATTGACAAGACTCTCGCTATGGACTTTTTAAATTCTTTACACTCAACCTGTATGTGCATGATCAACAATGTCATGACTATGTTAGTGGCTTGTTACCACCAAAATAATATGGAAACCCTTCAGTATCCTCGTTTTTAATCACCCAAATATTGATGCTGAATTTCACTGATCTTGAATCTTGGGGCTGAAAATGCATGCCAGCCAGCTTATTACCCATGTGTCGGAGCATAATATGTATATATTGATGTACTTGTAAAACCACCCATCTATTGCTGTCCCTACTCAGCATAATTTTTCTACATGAATGAGACCCATCAATCAAATCCAATTGGCTCAAGCTCAAGGCTCCAGCTTAGTTGTTTCAGTGAGCTTGCCTTGTGTTGTTAAACTAGCTGATAATATGACAAAACTAAGCCAGAGCTATTGGCAAGCCTAGCCCCCAATCTAGCCAGAGCTTAATTTGATTAATTAAGCTTGGAGATTCCATTCTTGTCAAGAAAATATCACTTCACTATGTTGATCAATGATCACAAGCCGTTTAAAAGGGTGCTTTAATAAGTTCCAAGTTCCAACCAAGAGTGATAGAAAATAGCTAGAAGCCTAGAGCTCATCAAGAATTCTTAAAATGGAAGGTGGTGTAAAGGGTCTGCAGGAATGTCAAACTGAGCCAAGAGATGTTTACAAGATTGCTTATATCATTCATTTCTTGTTGGGAGCAGGCAATTTGCTTCCTTGGAATGCATTCATCACAGCTGTTGATTACTTTGGCTATCTCTATCCAACCAAGCATGTTGAGAAGGTCTTCTCTGTAGCTTACATGAGTTCTTCAGTGCTAGCTCTGGTTGTAATGATGACCTGGGGTGGCTGGTTTGAGAAGATGAGTCCTAGACTGAGACTCAACTTGGGATTTTCTATGTTTATTCTCTCTTTAATGGTGGCTCCTATTATAGACTGGGCCTGGTACAGTACAACTGAGCCAAATGGGAGAGCCAATGCCCCTTATGCTGTGACAGTCACATCAGTAGTAGTATGTGGCTTAGCTGATGGCTTGGTAGGAGGAAGCTTGATGGGAACCACTGGGAAGCTTCCAAAAAATTACATGCAAGCTGTTTTTGCTGGAACTGCTTCTTCAGGTACCATCTAAATTAACACCTTCCTGCTTTGCCTTTTCAATTCAACAAACTGAATATTTAATTTGGAAGCTTTAATTTACCTACCAATAATAGAAGTGTATATACTATTTACATAGATGCAACATAAAAGCATGCTATAGAAAAAACTATGGATCCACATTGGAATAAATTATATATATAGGAATTAGATTGGGTTTAAATTAGATTTCTTATGGCAAGCAAGTATTTATGCTTTTACCCTGATCATATCCAGTGCTTGTTGGCAGGTGTTATGATTTCTCTCCTGAGAATTTCAACCAAGGCAATGCTTCCACAGACCCCGAAAGGTCTTCGAACAAGCTCCCACTTCTATTTTATTGTCAGCATCATGATCCTCCTATGCTGCGTCTTTTGTTGCAACTTGTTATACAGATTAACAGTCATGCAGGAACATTGTAGACTTATTCAAGATGAAGTATCCTTTTGCTCAAGGCCCAAGTTTTGGGCTGTGGCACGAAAAGTTCCAGGGCCAGCTTTTGGGATTTTCATAATCTATACAGTGACTCTGTCCATTTTCCCAGGATTTATAGCTGAAAATCTGGAATCCAAGCTTCTTCAAGATTGGTATCCTATCTTGCTGATCACAGTGTACAATGTTGCAGATTTAGTAGGAAAGTCTTTGACTGCCCTATATCTTCTGAAGAGTATTAAAAAGGCAACATGGGCATGCATTTCCAGACTCCTATTTTATCCAATCTTCACTGCTTGCCTCCATGGACCACTATGGCTGAAAACTGAAATTCCAATGGTCTTTCTCACATTTATGCTTGGACTGACCAATGGGTATCTGACAAGTGTCATCATGATGGTAGTTCCAAAAGTTGTACCAGTTTCAGACGCAGAGCTATCAGCAATTGTAATGGTTGTGTTCCTTGGAGTTGGGTTGGTTTGTGGTTCAGTTCTCGGCTGGTTCTGGATTTTATGAGCCTTACTATTAGTTTACTTCATTCTGTATTCCATTTTAAGAAATGGCTCTGTCAATGTAAGCCTATTAAACAATCATTGAGTTAGAAGATTAATCAGAGAAAAGTTGTCTTAATGTTGAGCAATCAATCTGGCACTCTTGTCTGCCTCTTTCCATGATTTATTTACTTGTTTCAAATGAAGTAAGAGAATGACCATAAACTCAGAATCGGAACAACTAAAAGGGAAGGTTGAGAACAAAGGCCTAAATTGTCAAAATCGAACATGCAGATAAAGTCATAAAACATGCCAACTAAGTAGGCTAAGTATTGTCACAACCTCCCAGGCTTCCAGTATTCATTTCTTTTGCCCCAACTCAATAACAAACGTGTGCAGGGGACAATACGAACAACTCTTTTAGCCATAGACACATTGCACATGCTTAACTTTCTAAAGAGGGATCTAGCCTACTGCACTTTTTCCCATCTTTGGTCCATACAAGCTTCCATCTTTATCATTTCGTACCAAAAGCATTGGAATAATCTGTCTTAAATGTTATTGCTCAGTCATAAATAAGTTCCATCTATGAAGGTCAATTTATATACATTTAGTAAATGAAAAAAATAGTACAATAAGTAAGGATGCATTTGGGTGGCTTTGGAGGAACCAAAAATCAACTCAGTGTAGTATCATAAGCATCTTGGGAGTCCCATGCCATTTCTCCCTTCACCAGGCGAAGAGTTTCTTCTTCTTCTTCTTCTTCTTGTCAAGATATGCCATAAGCTCCGCTTGTCCGGAGATTGAATCCTCCAGAGCCTTCTTTGTTGCCATAAGCTCTTGCTCCAAGGCATCAACCCGGCCCAAAGCAGCATTCAGAATTTCCTCCTTCTCCAGTGGCATTGTAGCTGGTTTCATGCTCAAAACACTCACTCTCTCTTCCAAGTCAGCCATGCGTTTCATGGCAGACTTGAAATCTGCACCAGACATTGCAGGCTTGGAAGGCACCTGGCTTTTCAATTCTGTGTCATCACAGTTAACAGCGCTGGAGTAGAAGGTGGAATCAGTGAGCTTCTTCGGCATGTTACCAACCCCCATAACAAACCCCATAACACCAGACAAAACCCGAGAGCTTAACCCTTGAGGAACTTTGTCACAATTCTCGTTCTCCACCACCATTTGCTTAGTCTCGTCCACAGTTTTATCAACCATCGGGCCATAGTCCTCGTACTTGTAAGATCCTTGGCAATTTTTGGTTATGGATATGGGAGAAGGTTGTGGGTGCTTAACATGCTCCTCCATTGGAAGTTCAGGAGAGCTGAGAGGTTGCATGTCATCTACATCTGAATTAGCTTTGTCACATCCCTTCTCTTCAGTGACTTGAGTTCCAGAAATTTTTGAACAATTGTGATCACCATTTTGGACCATCTTGATTATCTCTGGGTCCTTCCAAGGTCCCTTATCAGAACGCATACATCCTCCTTGATCAGCACAAGTACATGTACCTCCCAAAAACTCCGGCAATTCACTAGCATCAATAATTTCAAGCAAATTGCTCTGGTACTTATTCCCAAGTACGTGAATCTTCGCCGTGGTCTTGGGATCAAGGAACGACTTAACAGTGCTCCACAACATTCTAAAACCAGAACCGGCATTGATAATAAACATGCGATTCAGGGTCTCAGGATAATTGTCACCATCAATCTTCTGAAGGCGAGTGATAAGCTCCCTGGCAGCTTTGTTGAAATTCTTGAGTCCCACTCCTTGCACATCAAGAATAGTTGTACTTTGATCAATGTGCTTCTTTGCTGCAATTGAACAAGCTGGGAACTTAACATCAAACGTTCTCTCAAATTCCTGAACATGGTATTTCACATAGCGGTCCAAGGTTGTGACTTGCATAAGCTTTGTGGGATCTACTTTGCCTAGTCTCTCAATGTACACAGGTCTTCCATCTTTGTCCACTCCATGGTGCCCTTGGGGGTAGTATTCCAGGACTTCATTGATTTCATTGAATTCGAAGTCTTTCGTAACTGTGTCAGCACCGAATTCCTTCCTCCACTTGAGCATGTCACCCCACATTTGCTTTGTTTTCTCGATATCAAATTTCCTGGCCTTCAAGAATCTAAGCATTGTATGATAATCGTCGTGCCGGGAAGGAAGAAGCTCCTCCAATATAAGTGCCTGGCGCAAGGCGTCAACAGCCCGCGCCTCCTCAGAGTTGTGCACATCCTCGATTTCAAGAGGCACGACTTTATTGCTTTTTCTACCCCTCGTCAAGGAATGTCTGAACTTGGCAGAGGCATTGGTTGCTTTCTTCTTCAAAGAAGCAGATACCACTTTTGGGGATAGAGGTGCAGACATGGCTTGTTTGAGAGACTACTTCTGGTTAACACAAGAGGTGGGTTGGGGGAAGCGAGACAATTAATGGGTATAAATAATCATACAAGGGTTTGGTCCGTTTGGACATGGTTAGAAAATGTGGGAAAGACAGCGAGGTAGTAGATGGAATTAGAGTGCATTTTGTAGGTTTGGATTCAGAGCTTGACCAAGTCTCAACTCTTAACCCTCAACAACTCAACGGTTTGCTCATTTTGCTATGTGTTGTTATTAACGAACGTTGTTTAAACGGACTTGGCTTCTCTCCGCGTCATTTTCAGTTCAAAAGTTTTATCTTTCTAATGGCAAGCATTATTTAGCAGTTGGTTTTGCTGAAGATTTTAGAGGGATTGGGGTTGATCTTGGTCACTTTCGTCACTTTCTCTAGTTCCCTTTTCCTCTTTCTCCGAATCTCTCTTCAGAGGCATTTACACTTTTACAGGCACACACATAAAAAGGCTTTATGTCTCTCCCAATTCTGCCAGATCTCTGCTACTCAAGCAATCCAAAGAAATCTCAATTCCAGATTTCTTCTTGGTTATACCGTTTTGTTTTGTGACACAATTTTTTTATTTATCACATTACATTTCATTTCTTCTTTTCTTTTTTTATCACAGTTCATTTCTTTCTTATTTTTAGCAGCATAGGTTTGAGAGAGAGGGTGTACTGTCAAAGAATCCATTTCATTTCTTATTTTTATCACATTTCTTTTACAAGATATGACTAGGAAAGAACATGAAAACAATTCGAGCTGTCAGTTACAACTCATAATCTCAGCACTGCTGGGGCTGGTGCCAAAGGATGGCTAGATAGAAAGGTTAAGAAATATATAGATATGAACAAAAGATGAGGACTCTTGGCATATATCTAAGCAGCAGCAGCTAAAGGAGGGTACGAAGGAGGAGTTCCAATAAACAAATTGGGAGCTGATGTTGCTCTGTTGCTCTCTTCTTTAACCTCTTCCTCATCATTGTCTTCTTCCTCAGAATCCCAAAGAAATTGAGCATACGATGCCATAACATAACTGCACCCATCAAAACCATAAAACCAAATAAGGGACGGGACCAGAAATATCATTGTTACTTCAATTACTACTAGTCTACTAAGCTAAGTGGTACAAGTAGCATATATATGAAGATGATCTTGGGTCCTTACCAATCATCAGGGGCAGCTTTAATAGCTTGATCAAAGTAAGATTCAGCTCTAGGGGCATCCTTATGAATCTGCCATATCAAATCCGCATACATTGAAAGAACAATTCCATCATTTGGGTTCGCCAAAATTGCTCTCCCACAGTACTCTTCCGCTTTTTCAAAATCCCCACGAACCTGTAATTTTTCAGGTAACAACACATAATTAGCATCATCAAAGTGATTCGCACATAGCTATTGAATAGTGACACGAAAAATCCTTTGGCAATATGCATGTGTTTCTTTTTCTTTTTCCAAACAAAGCGTTTGGTTTTCTGTAATGAAAATACTTTTTTTTCAAGAATCAGAGACAAAATACAATTGAAAATATTGTAGAAAGCCATTGGTAATCAAAGTAATTTGGAGCTGAGGAAACCAACCCACCAACGAAATTAGACATAAGTCACATAACCCAACATGCAAAACACAGAATCTACCTAAACAAATTCAGTAAAAATCAAATATTTTTCAATAAAAGTTGAAGCTTTTTTCTTTAAAAAAAAAAAAAAAAAAAGCTTTAGAATTTATACCTCCTTGAGAAACTTGGCATAATTGCTAAGAATGAGCGGATCTCCCGGATTGGCATTGAGCATTTTCTTATAATACGTATCAGTGCTACCATTCCCAGGGTTCGAATCCCAAAATCCAGAGCTCCCATCATCTCTACCGTCCGATCCACCACCACCACCCCCTCCGCCATTGCCACCACAGATCTTGCCACCGCCTCCACCAGCCTCACCCCCAACCAAAACGCTCAACAACCCATTACTCTGCCTCGCCCCAACCTCAACCCCCTCCAACTCTACCAATCCCAACGACGCCGTTGCCCTAAACCCAGACCCAAAACCCACTTCTCTCTCCTCCTCCTCCTCTTCTCTCTCCTCGAACCCATTCAAGGTCTTGGAAAAAGGCTTTCTTTTGGGCACCGCGAGATCCCTAAGTTCCGACTCGGAGACCGCCCGCGTCAACTTCCTCGTCGGGTCTTCGATCGGCGACAACAAAAGAGGAGACCACGAGGCCGAGAGGGAAACGGAGCGGGTTTTGGCGTTCTGGGGCACCATTTCGATTTCCGGGGACGAGTCTTTGGATGGGGAGTGGGGTGGTAGCCATGAGTTTAGAATTGGCGATGACGAGCTTCTTACTAGAAGCATTTCTTGGCCTGAGAAACCCCTGATCTCAGACTCCTCTAAAACCCTACTATATGACACAGAGAGAGAGAGAGAGAGATAGAGAGATAGAGATAGAGAGAGAGGTTATGAAGAAGAATTTGAGTTTCAGCTCGTGCAGCTGAGAATGGAAGAAGAAGGAAGTAATGAGGAATATATTATATAGAGGAGGGAGGAGAGAGTGTACAGATCAGATCTCAGCCGTTGATTTTACGTGCCCTTATATTAGTTGACACTTGACAGTTGAGCTCTCTCTAGGGACGTGTTTGGCACTTGGCGCTGTTGTGGTCTTGTGTGTGCTTAATAGCAAAAGCCCAAAAAGGCTTCTGCTTTTTAGGCTTTTGTTTGTTTGGTTAGACTCGGCGTGAGAACAGTTCAACACATCCTACACACGTGTGGTTTGCTCCTTCCCTCTCCTCTAATGAAAAAAGCTTGTAAAATAAGGAAAAGGAAAAGTCCCATTTGGTTTGCACCTCACATTGCTACATTTTATCAAGCTTAATTATAGAGACAAATTGCTAAAACCAGTGGGCACAAAAATTAGGAAACCCTTTTGGTAGGAAAAATAAAATTGGTTCCCTTTTTTTCATTTTGTTCATCACAACCACAAGTTGTATTGTCATTTAAAGAAAGCATAAAAATAAGAAATTTGTAATAATAGTGTCTCCAACACTTTTCTCAAATTAATTCATTAAATGCCAAAAGTGACTTATCAATATCTGACTTACTATAACTAAATAAAATTTCGAAAGACTTTACATATAAATAATAAATGAAAATATCGTTTTAATTAGAGTTATAAATTTTGTGATATATTTTGGTGTTTTTCAATATTATTACTCTTCTACACGACATAATGTGCTTAAAAATTTGGGGTTGGCTAATCACATTTACATTGTGATGGTAAAAATGACAACTATGAACGAATCATTTTAATATAAAAGACTGCAATCCTCTTTTAATTATAAGTACCTACATTTTGGAGGGTTGGACCAAATTTCACCAAAAAATGTGTTTTTCCTAGAAGCACATTGCTGTCAAACACGTCCTACCAAATCGAAGTTGGCTTGTCCGTATCTACGCGGGACGGAAGGTAGTACCCGATTACCCGGTTAACATGACAATCCACTTAAAAAGAGCTGGGACCCACTTAAAAGGTAATGCCGTCCGATTCAACATTTGATGGATTTCAACGGCTAAGATTAACTCTCGTAGCGTGAGCCCTTCCCCCCAACCGAAACAACTGGCATTTCATTTCTTGGCGCGAGTGACATGATTTTTCCGCGGCACTGGGTTGATCCCCAAAAGCCCTCGAGTCCAATTAAATTCACGAATTTGCCACTGGGAGGACTAGTGGCTCGCCTTTCATGGTGGAGCCCATGGGCCCATGGCTGGATTCAACGGCGAGTCTGTGCCGTAAGGTCGTGACCATTACGTCATGGGCTGGATACTCTTGGTTCAGCTCCCCCGCAAGTCTTTTTTGTCACAAAGTAAATCAACTTGCTTCATCAAGGGTAAATTTGTCATTTGAAGCCGCCAAGATATTTGTTTTTTACCCTCCTATTTATTCTTTCGTCGTTTTCTGTTTTGACAATTCTTCCTTCGCCATTATGTGAATAATTGAGTTTCAAATTTATGCTCTGTGAGTGGGATAGCTTTCAGTTTCCACTGGTTGAAAATTGACACACTGGGAGGACAGGATTGTATACGCATAGGTCCATCAGATGATCCATGATCCGTACTGCCAAGTGCCAAAAAATTGTTATATAAAAATGGGGGTATAAATGTCATTTCCTATAATAATTGATTACGTTATTTTGCTATTGTTAATAACTAAGAAAGGTTCTTCTATGGAGCATGCCCTATTAAAGCATTGGAGTAATAACTGATTACGTTAATAGGATATAAAGAATTAAAGAAATTAGAACTGAATGTGAGAGAACGTACTATGCATCGGGTATAATATGTTGAAAGTAATGTGGAGCAATGTCTCACATCGGAAAATTAGAGTTTAGCATATGTGCTTATAAGTCTTGGGCCCCTCTACCCGTTATTAATTAGTTTTGGGTTGGATGCTTTAATTGACTAATTTTATCATGGTATCAGAGTTTGGTTATTCGCGTGTAAGACCCAACAGCCACACGTGTTCTCACGTCACCTAATACAATTTGTTTACGTGTAAGGCTCAAAAATCTCGCCACACGTGTAGAATGTTCTAATTCTATCATAATATGCTTCAATAATAATGATATTTTTCGGGCTTAATTTGGAACTAAAGTGGGAGTAATTTCTTGCATGATTGGGGAAGAGCCATTTTCTAAATGGTGACGAAAACTGTCGTTTGTTTTCTAAATAGTCCAAGCCCAAACAAGCAAGACTACAAAACTCTCATGTTGTAAATGACTGTAAGATCAAAGGTTTCTTTTCAATATGGTTTCTTCTTTAACTTTTAGATCGATCATTAAATGTGTCATAATCAAATGTGAAATTAAATTTTCCTTATACAAAATGAGAGGTGGAGATTTTTAGAACTAGTTCAGGTGGATGGGATAAATGATTAAGATTAGGATTATAAGTTATATCTCACCAGACATAGAGGTTGAGAGGTGAATAATATAAATTAAAGAGCTAATTACAATTTAGTATCCCAACTTTGAAAACTTGCAAAAAAGTACCTCAACTTTCATTTTGTATCAATTTAGTACCCCACCTTTGAAAACTTGCAAAAAAGTACCTCAATTTTCATTTTGTGTCAAAATAGTAACTCCGTTAGTTTTTTTGTCAAAGTGGCAGGGGTATTTTCATCTTTTCCTTAAATTTTAAAAATAATAATTTTTTCTAATAAAAAAATTTCATAAAATAAAAAAAAAAATTTATGAAATTTTTGTATGAAATTTTTTTTATGAAATTTTAAGAAATTTTTTTATTAAAAAAATTATTATTTTTTAAAATTTAATTTTACGAAAAAATTTTATGAAATTGTTTTTATAAATTTTTATAAATTTTATGAAATTTTTTTTTATTTTAAGAAATTTTTTTATTAAAAAAAAATTATTATTTTTTAAATTTAAGGAAAAGATGAAATTACCCCTGTCACTTTGACATAAAAACTAACGGAGGTACTATTTTGACACAAAATGAAAATTGAGGTACTTTTTTGCAAGTTTTCAAAGTTGGGGTACTAAATTGATACAAAATGAAAGTTGAGGTACTTTTTTGCAAGTTTTCAAAATTGGGGTACTAAGTTGAAACAACATGTAAAGTTGAAGTACTAAATTGTAATTTGCTCTAAATTAAATGTCACTAGCTTTGATTGAAGCCAAGCAAACATTAAAGAGTCCAGCTTGCAAAAAGTTAGAAAGTAGACCAATGAATAAAGTAATTCCTAACAATGGCACATGGAGATAGTGAGAGATTTAGATTCTATAATAGAATTAAGACACTCTTTAATTATCATATATAAGAAGACTATAGAGTGAAAGAGATATAAAGCAAAAGAAAGAGAGTGAAAGAGAGTGAAAGAGAGATATATGAAATTTACTATCCAAGCTAGTCATGTGAAGGAGATTCCATGCATGATGCATATATGGGTGGCAGTCAATTATTAAGCCTCAACAAGACATTGTCAATTTGTCATGCTAATGCAGACAACCACATATCTTTACACTAGTGTACACCATATTAACTTCAGCCCAAGTATTATATACCTGGCCATATTTGAGAGAAATCAATATATATCTTGCTTCTCATTGCAACCTTGATCAATAAGATTTAGCAAATCTTAAGTTGAAATAATAAACCTTTTCCATGCTGCTGTCTATTTAAGCCTTTTGTTCTACTCCTACATTATCTATCTTTTATTTTTTTCGTAAATTCCTACATTATCTTTTTGTTACTTTTCTGTTGGCTTACATTCTTTTTGCTTACTATATCAAATCATGATCACATGCATTTAGCTGCATGTGATTGTTATTTCAATTCAACTCAATACTTTGCATCATACATCAAAATAATCAGATAATTAATATATGAACATAGTTTCGATCATTCATAAGATTTACACTGTACAAATATATGTAAGATTATTAATTTGTAGCCTCACATTTATATTCTAAACTCTAAACTTGAAAGTGTTATTGTGAGAGTACTGTATAGCGTCACTATAGCCCTTACATATTGAGTAATCAATTAACAATTTTATAGATTTCCCATTTTATTATGTTATCTGATGGGAAATTTTTATTTTGTATTTTGCCCTTTTGGATGAAGATGAGACATCATGGGGCCAACCCAATCCAAGAACGGTCAAATTGGGTCCCTTTGCAGATCATACATGATTGCCCAGTTACTGAATTGGGCCAACCCAAGCCAAGAAGGGCCGAAGTGAGTCTCTTTGAAGCTAGCCCAGTTCATTACGCCCGTAGACTTGGGCCTCACTCTCCACGGTCTTTCTTCACTTCCCTCGGTGAGTAGTTATTTTATAGAGCAAATGACATCAATGGTCCTCCAACTTTATTTTTAGTATCACTTTGGTCTACAAATTTGTTTTTTGAATTATGTAGTCTGCAAAATTTTACCCGTGTATCACTTGAGTCCATTCCGTCAATTTCATCAGCTTTTCTCATCAATTTTAGTCATGTGTTAAGCATGTGAGCCACTTTTAAAAGGTAAAAATGGTAACTACTCATCCCTTTGTCCTTCTCCAACGTGACATACATGACTATATATATAAGCATTTTTCATTAAAGTTTATCTTATCTTAAATATAATAAAGTATAGTTTGTAGGACCCACTTTACATTGTAATTCGATAATCGAAGTCGTTTGATTTCTAAGTCTATATATATATATATATATTATAATTCGCATTCTAAAAGAACTATATGCTCCAAAACAGTTGTTGGATAGCTCAGTTGGAAGTGCCATAAATTTATCTACAATACACTCAAGTTTGATCCCCCCTTTAAAAAAAAACAAAACTACACTCCAAAAAAGAAAAACTTTTTTTTTTTTAGTTGAGAGAGGAGAGATCGAACTTGGGTGCATTGTAAGTAATTTTATGACTCTTTTAACTGGGTTATCCAATAACTGCAAAAGAGAAAAGAAAGATAGAGGTGCAACACAAAAACTTGTCAAAAGATCACTCATCCTAGTACTACTCTCGTTAAAAAAAAAATCTTTAGTTAACATTATTAGCTTTTTTACACTTTATACCTACCTGAACTTTGCACCCATTTGCACTTTATCATCTAAAATTAATTAATTTTTTTGTTTTTGCAATATGCCACCTGAGTATGTTTCCGTCATAACTTATGTTAGGAAAAATCATTTGCCGCACATATGACCCTCTTTTCAAGGGGTTTTTCGTCATTTTATGCCCAAAGAGGTTTATCTATCCTTGACCTTTCTCCTCTTTTTCTTGAGCATGGCAGATCTACCATTACCAGCTCCCCACAGAGATGCCCCCCCCCCACCAAAAAAAACAACACACACGCACGCACAAATACACAACTTTAGTTAATATTATTTGCTATCTTTTATTATTTTAAAATGTAATTAGCTTGGACGGCCGGCACTAATCGGCTATGAGTAAATAATAAAAAAGTCATTTAATGTGCCTAGAAGCTAGTAATAATACTATAAACATGAACTGTAGTAATTCTATTAAGTTAAAGTTTGGGGTGCAAAGTGAATTAAAGTTAAAGTTTGGGGTGGGGTGGGGTGCAAAGTGAGACATGGCTGATAGTTGGGGGCACTCTATAAAGTTATAAACAACTAGTTGTTGAGGAATAATAGGGTTTGGGTTTAAACTTTAAATAGTGTATAAAAGGCCACCTTGCAGCTCTGCCGTCTCCTCATTCTAACATTTACCCATGCATCGTCAGCCTCCCAGCCAAACTATTTTGTTTTCAACACCAGGTACTCTTTCTATCTCACTCGCTGATTCTAAATCTAGGGCTAATCTATTCAACAAAATTGATTGCTAAATGCTAATTCCAATAATTTAAGTTAGGGATTTTATTGTATTTAGG
Source organism: Dryas octopetala (assembly GCF_963921425.1). Taxonomy (NCBI): domain Eukaryota; kingdom Viridiplantae; phylum Streptophyta; class Magnoliopsida; order Rosales; family Rosaceae; genus Dryas; species Dryas octopetala. The sequence goes on along the minus strand of NC_141370.1, from coordinate 20,908,021 downwards.
GCTGTCATTATTGGGGGATTTGCCTTTATAATCAATTAAGATTTAAGTAAGAGAGGTCGGAGTCGGTTTGTTACTATACTATAATAGTGTAGATATAATATGTAGACTAAAGACTGAAGCAAGTGTTCTTTTATGCTTTTCTGATTCTAATTGCTCTCTCTTTCATAATTGTCATATATATATTCTACTTTGTTCTTTTCTTCTTTTCTGGTTCTGTAGCTTTAAAGTTAGGAAGATGAAGATGAAGGAGAATGCCTGTGTTCGGAAGATGAAGATGAAAAAGAAGATGAAGCCCTGTGGTAAGAAAATGAAGATGAAGATGAAGCCCTGTAGTAGGAGTATGACTGCTTCCATTACTTCCCAAGGACTTCCTATGCTCATGATCCCCGGAGATAAACCCAAAGAACAATTTTACAGCGTTTTTAAAAGAAAGTTGTGCGACATTAATATTCAGTTACCAATGCTTACTGAGATAGATGACACCCTTAGCTACTGTGTTGGGTGTGGTCATGGTTGGTTTGCCAAGCTTCAATTAGATTGTTCAGAACAATCTTGCGAGCGGCCTCTTATAGATCTCCTCAACCCTTTCAGGGAAGATCAACTGCCCATTTGTCTTCCTCCTGTAAATGGCATCCTTCCATGCAATGACGTCAAGCTTATCTTGTCCGCTGATCCCACTTTGAATCCAGACAATTGTGTGGTCATAGCATTGTCCATTAATCGTTCCGTGCTTTCTTTCATTAAACTAGGACAAAAGATTTGGACTCCCTTCAGAGAAGAACACCACAACAAACCATGTCGGTTTTCGGATGCTATTTTTTATAAAGGCCAAGTCTACGTAGTTGAAAATTCGTTGGGAATGATTGTGTCATTCGATGTAGAAAGTAGCAGCAACAGCAGACAGCAACACAAAGCATTACCGCCTGCAAATGATATGTTCCGATCTTCTGTTCGGGCATATCTTGTGGAATCAACCAACGGAGACCTATTGCATGTTCGAAGATTTTTAATTATTAAACACCAAGTGTGGGATGTGATTGAGAGCTTCTTCATGGTTTACAAGTTGGTTTTTGATGCTGATCGATCCATTGTGCAGCAGGTTGAGGTAAAAAGCATTGGCGATGAGGCTCTCTTTGTGGGTGATCGCAGTCCATCCATTTCTGTTTTGGCTTCAAGCTATCCTGGGTGCCAGCCAAATTCCATATACTATGTCGATGACTCAACTACTGCATTACTACTGATGCGAAAGGATTTTGATAAAGAAGATTTTGATTATCATATGGCAGGAGTTTTCAATTTAGAGGACGGAACCAGTGCACAACTTTACTCCAAGAAATACTATTTGCACGAGCGCTCGGACTCGGATGACTCGGACTTGGATCAAGAGGAAGGCAAGCACAAGCTCAACTACGTGTCAGCACCTGCGCTTTGGTTTATGCACCCCATTTGATGGATGATTCTTGCTCTAGCTGGCTAGGTTCCAGTTAGTGATCTATCTTATTTATAAGGATATTTATGTTTAACTCTCTGTTAATTATTATGTTGTGCAAATTATAATTTAGATTAGAGCTAGGCCAGTAACACACTCTCTCTCTCTATACATATATCATGTCTCACTAATTAGAATTTGGGAGTATTCTATATATATATATATATTATGTCTCACTAATTAGAATTTTGGAGTATCACCTTGCACTCGTACCTTTCATGTCTCTCCGTTCCATCCATGCGGTCTTATAACTTGGGAAGTCTGTGTTGTTGCTATATCAATAATCATTATTAGGACGGTGGTTTTGTTTTTATGATCATATATCTCTGAATGAAATGGGTACAAAGGCCTATCGAGCCAATGCCTGTGCACACACGTATCATCTATGCATGTGAGCTTTGTTAGGAGTACGTCTTAGGACCAGATTGTTTATATTGTTTATATCTAGAGGCAGTTCATCTTCCATTTTTGAATTTGTTATTGCAGCTTCAACTCATAGCAACCCTTGTTATAAGAATTGATGGCTTTTGATCTTGTTGCTATAAATGATCTGTTAAATTAATGTATCATATATACATGCATGCAGTAAAGTTTAACACCTAACATATTTGGTTCTGACCCCATTAGAATATGGTTTCTAACCCCAATAGGTTGATTGGATGTTCCGACTTTACATTTTTTTATGCATACTAGCTTCCACAACAGTCCAATCTGTCTATAGGACATTGAAGGTCGACATTGAGCCACACCAAGCATGAAAAAATGGATCATGGATTCCCTATAAAGTTGATTTTACAGATTTTTATTGGAATTTTTTTTTTTTTTTTGGGTTCAATTAAGTGGATGAAGTATTAGAATTTCAGCATTGTGAATATGGGTTCAATTTGCCCCCCATTATGATGAATTTCTAGCTCAGCCACTGGCTAGGAGTGTGTTTGATGAGATGCAATCGTGGAATGCATTGCTATCAGGTTACTCTCAAGAGGGGAAACCCTGGGTTTGAAGCGATTTTGGTCTTTATACAAACGGTGGGAGAAGAGATGCAGCTTGATCATGTCTCCTCTATTATTGTAGTTTCAGATTGCTGTCATGAGAAGAATTTAGAACTTGGGAGACAGATAAAATCAGGATATGGCAGTCATGTATCAGTTTGTATTGTATTGAACTCGACATGTTCAAGTGTGAGGTTATTGAAGATGCAAAATTGGTCTTTTTAATTCATGAATGATCGCAATGTAGTATCTTGGACTACTATGATTGCAATGTAGTGTCTTGGACTACCATTATCGCAATCTCCCTATTTAATGAGATGAGATTGGATGGAATATATCCAAATGATGATATTGTTACATTTGTTGGATTAATTAATTCATGCTATATCAATTAGGAAGATGGTGGAAGAAGGCCAAATGATTCATGGGTATTGCATAAAGACGGGGGTTTTGTCAAAACATAATGTCCATGTTTACAATAGCTTTATCACCAAGGTCGGAGTCATGCCCTCAATCTTCACTTTAGCCTACAGATACAGATACAAATACAAACAATCGAACAAAACCAACCGCAAACTTGAAAGTTGAGTAAAGCTTAATTTTTAATATGCATCATTGATTTTCAAACTACAAAACCTAAAGTCAAGTTGGATTCGGACAAAGTCATTAGACTAAGCTGCACGCAGTTCATTGAAACAAAAATTTAAATGCAAGTCAACATTACAAAACTTCCTGACCTACAAGCCTCTGAAAGGGCAACCACTACAGTCTGAGAGAGGCCCATCACACCTGATTATGCACTATTTTGGAGAGGGAACTTCTCAATGGCATCCTGCAGTTGTTGTACTTGTGAACTTAAATGGCTTCCCTCATTTGTAGTCACAGAACAAGCAATAACAGGTCTTCTTTGACCACATGCACGGCCAAGTGCTTCCTTTGATGGGACAAATACATAGGGCACACCCTGCCAAAATAAAAGAGTTTTAAGTTAAGAGTATGAAAGAAAAATTTCAGTAAAAACAAGTTTGCTTCCATAGACAGACAGTTCATCATAGGTTATTAGGAAAGTTAAATACAACTTAAATTGAAATTGCACAATTTATATTCATATGGATTATATATGACAACAAAAACTGAGAAGTATGCAGTTATTAACTTACAAATCAGTTTCACACAACATGAAGAAAACATTGACTCTTGAGAAAAAATGAAATGCAAATTGCAGTCTAGAATTTGAAATAGGTGCATCCATGTCTAGCCATAAACCACAATCATACCCATTAACAGCGTAGTATCTGCAGCCATCACTACGAACTCAGAAATGCCCCTGTTGAGTGTCTTAGTTGCTGTAAAATGCCATAAAACAAATTCCAAAAATTTATATAAGCATACAAAAAAGAAGAATGACAGCAAAAAACAGACACAGGCATAAGAAACATACCTTCATTAGCACCCTTTCTAAGCTGCCTGTAGTTCGCTGCTTGTCGAATCAGGTCCAGTATTGTCACTATAAGCTGTGCATCGGCCAGCAGGTAGGCCTTTGGGTTCACTGCCTCTCCTCCCGTTCACTCTCCTTTCGCTGCTCCTTCCACCTTGCCTCCCGATCTCTCTCCTCCCTCTGTTGCCTCTCTCTCGCTTGCATAACTGATTCAACAGTCTGCAATTGCAAACACACACACAAACAAAATATCATAATCACAAATCAATCAGACACTCGTATTGAAATAACAAACAAAGGATTCACTACCTTTTGTTCATTCACTACGGCACTCAGAACTTCTATTTTAAAAACTAAATGTATACGAGGTGGCACCTCCTTTGCAGGATATCCGCTCCTGCCAAATCCATAAGCCGGCGAGCATTGCAGGAGTGCAACTTCACCAACCTTCATTCCCCGAACACCTTTATCAAACCCTATAAATGAGTCATGAAAAATATAAATTAAAAAGAATGAACACAAATATATACATATTTACCTCTAATCACATGATCTGCGCCAATTATGAATGTGAATGGCATATCGTCCTTCGTATTCACATTCATAATTGGTGCGGGTCATGTGATCAGAGGTAAATATGTATATATTTGTATTCATTCTTTTTAATTTATATTTTTCATGACCCATTTATAGGGTTTAATAAAGGTGTTCGGGGAATGAAGGTTGGTGAAGTTGCATTCCTGCAGTGCTCGCCGGCTTATGGATTTGGCAGAAGCGGATATCCTGCAAAGGAGGTGTCACCTCGTATGCATTTAGTTTTTAAAATAGAAGTTCTGAATGCCGCAGTGAATGAACAGAAGGTAGTGAACCCTTTGTTTGTTATTTCAATACGAGTGTCTGATTGATTTGTGATTATGATATTTTATTTCTTTGTGTGTTTGCAATTGCAGACTGTTGAAAAAAAATATAAATAAAAAAAAAAGGAACACAAATATATACATACTTACCTCTGATCACATGACCGGCGCCCAATTATGAATGTGAATAGCATATCGTCTTTCGTGCTGCACAGAGCATTAAAAAAAATTGTAAATAAACTCATTCCCTTGAAAAACACATACATAAAACAAATACACGAAAAAACTCACCTAAAAAAGCACCCCCGACTCAAATCATAATTTCCACCAACGTAACCCGTAAAGTCAACGGTGACTTTCTCATTGTCATCCAAATCGGGACCGGCTCCATGGCTCAGAACTTTCTTTGTCACTCCCATGACGAGCTCCAATGACTGAAACACCTAGGGTTTTAACTTGTCTGTATGAATTAGGGTCTTAATAAACCCTAACTTACATGGAAAATGAATACATTGCCGTTGAAATAAGTTGAATCGCAAAAGCTGGTTTTGGAGAAAAAATTGCCGGCGCCGGACTCCAAACCGGAAGAGAAAGGAGGATAAAAATAAAAAAACTTTTTTATAGAGCAAAAATCACTATAGCACTGTTAATTTCGGAATTAGAAACTTTTTTTACCTTGTGGAGACTCCAAGGCGAAGCCGCAACCTGAGCCGCAACACCAGCCGCAACAGTCTCCAACGCCCTAAGCAACAAACAGTTTAATGCTCTTTTTATATACCAACAAAATCACATCCACTAAAAAGACCCTTGTTGTCTGCCTTAGATGCTAACTACACCCCACATCCACTTACTAAACCCTATTCACATTCCCAAAATACCCATGTTTTATCCACACAGTCCCTCTTTCAGACAAACCAATTTTCATCATCTGACCACCACCGAAATGTTTAAATTTAACCAACTAGAACTATTTCACAATCAAAACAATGGGTTATAATTTATAGATGCAAATTGCCAAATCGTGTGCTTTTTTTTTTTTAGTTATTCCATTTATTTGGTGAGTTTATAGTGATTTTGGAGTAGTATTGGGGGTTGACACAATTTCAAAACTTTGAGTCCTAAAATTTCCAAATTGAAAATCTAGTAAAAAAGTCTCGGGCATTTTGTCAATTTACTCTTTACATTTCATAGTTCAATTTTGCCAAAACATAGTGCTCAAGTTACTATTATATAATTATTTATGGTGAGTCTCATATTTTTTGTGTGACAGTTCATGTACTTCATTCACCACCAAGGGATCAATTTTGGTGAGATTGGGTTCAATAACTTCAATTGGTTTCGGCACATCTAAGAGTGTCCATGCTGTTACCGGCATGGGCATAGAGCTCTATGAGGAGGTTGTGGTACACAACCTCTAGAACAAGTGGAGGGTGCATTGAATTTTGCTGATGGGGTGAATTCAAATGGGGTTGTTTTTTATCCGGTGGCTTACACTAGCGTCCTTGCTTTTTTTGCGGACCATTACAATTGTAGTCCAAGCCACTACATTGCGATCATTCATGAATTAAAAAAGACCAATTTTGCATCTTCAATAACCTCACACTTGGAATATGTCGAGTTCAATACATTACAAACTGATACATGACTGCCATATCCTGATTTTATCTGTCTCCCAAGTTCTAAATTCTTCTCATGACAGCAATCTGAAACTACACTAATAGATACCAGCTCCATCTCTTCTCCCACGTTTGAATAAATACCAAAATCGCTTCAAGCCCATGGCTTCCCCTCTTGAGAGTAACCTGATAGCGATGCATTCCACGAAACCAGATCCCTATTCGGCATTTCATCAAACACACTCCTAGCCAGTGGCAGAGCTTGAAAGACATGGCTGAATCTGAACCTGAATCTTCCACTCCTGAGTTATAAGAAAGATGGAAATAGTCTCAGAAGACTTGGATGCATTTATAACTGATAGAAAACAGGTTGAGTACATAGATGATATGAGACTTGCATGATTAAGATATCAAAACTGAAGAATCAAATATTCTGATTCTTACAACTCAATTGTATCCCTTCCCTAGACAGTTAAGACAGTGTTGTACCCTGCAATCCCATGGAAAAAACATCCAAACATCACATAAGCATTCTAACAAAGGAAAACTGTAAACTTAATTCTGCCTGAAGACACATATAGTTATCAAATAAAATGATACCTTCTAATAAAAACACAGCCATTCAGTATGCTTTCAATCATCCCTAATGTTCCCACTTCTTACATATTTACATCAAAACCTTTGCTTCAATACAACTTTTAAGTTGGGCTTTTATCTCCTCTGCCACTTTTATTACTTTAAACAGGGAAAGAAAAAAAAATCAATTGGCACATTATGGGTTTAGGATTTATTTTCTTGGAATGTACATAACAAACAGAAGAAAACCCACTTGAACAAACAAGCAATTTTGAGAAGAAAAGAGAAAAAAGGCAACATTTTTACCCATACTCATTTTGAGCAACACTAACCCAAAAATTGATATGCAAAAAAGTATCACTATTCACTAACCTATTGCCATCACAGGTTGGGCAAAGACAGGGGTTGATGGCTATTGGGTCATACAGAGGAGACCATTGAATGGTGGCATTCCCTTTGCATAGCTTGCACATATAAAACCCTTTCCCTCTACAAACCCCACAAGGCAATGCAACCCTTTTCTGCCAAAAACCCACCCAAAAAACTAATAATAAGAGAGCAATTAGCAAAAAAGAGAAGAAGAAGAAAGTTCAAAAGGTGGGTTTTTGGTCTTTTTACCCGTTTGGATTCGATGGCCAACCGAAGCGCCCCGATTGTGGCAGAGGAAGCAAGATTGGTTACTGTGCCCACCGTGCGCAGTGGCTTTGGAATCATTTTTTGAGTGCTGGAGTTTCACACAGTCGATTTCTCAAACATATGGAGTGAACTCCATGAAGCTAAAGCTAACTCCTAGCGGGTGGACCACCCTTGTGCTCCTCAAGTGCGCCGTAGCAGATAAAGGAGGGCTGTTGTTTTGCTATACGATGCTCTTCTGTTATCTTCTAAGATGATCAACTTCTTCAACGGATTAAGCCAACCAGCCCAATCCATCAACACCAAACTACAGATCGGCCCAACCCGGCCCAACAGTCAGATGAGATAGCCGGATAAGCTTGTAATGAGGTGATGTGGATATACAGTACATGTTCAATTAGTCCTTGTGGATGACTCGTTCTTTTATCCAAAGCTGTCTGAAATGATCTTCATATTAGGCTGCATTTGTCAAGTACATCTATCACAAATAAACATCATGTGGACTTTCAAATTGGGACTCTACAGCAATATACATTCATATTATCGTTGTTAAAAATATTGGTTTTTAATTGTTAAATTGTTTAAAAAGTATACTTAACTCAAGCAATTTATTTTAAAACCAAAAAACAGTAAGTCATCCTTTGGTCAAACAATGATCGAGAGCAGAGCTCCATTGATAAGCAAGATCAAATTGCATCTTAGCTGTTTATCAATGTGTAAACTATATATATAGCAAATAATTTTTGCAGTCAGCATCATCTTCATTGCTCTCATTTAGTTTAATACAAGTTTATATCTCCTGTCTTCAATATTTAATCCCGTCTTTGTTTTGACTTTTTGACCCAAGTGGTTAATTACAAAACTTTTCCTTCTTTTAATTTCATGACTTATTCTTTATTGGGTATAAACATGGTAAATTCTACAAAAAAAAATTTGGCCATGTAAATTCTACAATTTTTAATTATGAACAAAGTATAAGTAGATGTGAGAGTGGTTAACTCTGTGAGAATTCAAACATGAGTTTGAATGTCATACACAGATTCAATGATAGAATAAAAAAAAAAAACAAATATATAAAATTCAAGGATTACAAAAATAGATGCCTATGAATTTTGCACATAAAATTTAACTTTAAATATAGAATTTACAATTCAGCTCATATTGATCTTTATTATCATTGACTTACTTGTAAATATTTATTATAGTAGAGTATATTTTTGTGTCGTGTATTTAAACTTATAATCTCACGTTGATCTCATTTCTAAACCAATCCATAACACCAATTTGCCTTGATTCTTAATTAGTTAATTCAAACAAGTTGTGTTGGGGCGAGGAACACCGAACACTTTTCTTTTTTTTTGGCCAAGAACACCGAACACTTAACTATTTAAGCAAGTCCCTTGATAATAGACTTAATAGTTTATGTGGGTATTTAATATTTATATATCACGTGGCAAAGGCGAAAATTCTTGGCAAAAAATAAAAAAGTGTTTAAGGGCGAAAATTACTTTTACAATTTTTTCCGTTTTTTCGGGTAAGTGAACACGTCACGTCCATTTGTAATTCTCATGTATGTAAAAAACGACGAGCTCCGACGCCATTTTCACCATCAGCGGTGAATTCGGACTCATTTCTCATCTCTCCTTCTCTCTCCGAGCCGCGACCTGTCCGGTCCGATCCGAGACAGCTCAATTCCGGCTTCCTGAGCTCCGATAACCTATATACCTTCACTCTTCGGCGACTTCACTCTTCGGCGACTCCCCTCCCTAATATTATCGTTTTCGGGTAAGAATCCAGCCGGAATATTCCCCAAACTGTTCGCATTAGTCCTTCCAATTGTGCTCTCTCACTCTGATTCTCCACCTTCCGATTTGTGGTCTATTTGGTTGCTGACAATCCCAATCACGTGAATTCCACAATTTTCTAGCTTTGTGCTTTATGATCCTTCACTGTTCCCTCAGCAGCCAAACAATGCCTTAGGGTTTATATGCTTCGGTTCCGTACAGCTTTGAATCAAATAAATGTGATTACTTTTGTTAATTTGAATTTGCTCTTTTTTTTTTTTTTTTTTTTTTTTTTTCAGTTTTTAGTGAAATTGAAGTTTTTCCTTTTCTCTTGCTAGATCGCTATAAATTTTAATTTCGTGAATCGAAGAGTTTGTGGGAGATGAGCTTAGGGAGACAAGGATGAAGAAGGTATCAAGAAAGGTAGGCAAGTATGAGGTGGGGCGAACCGTCGGCGAAGGAACATTCGCCAAGGTTAAGTTTGCCAGGAACACCGAGACTGGCGAGAGTGTGGCCGTGAAGATTTTGGCCAAAACCACCATTCTCAAGCACAAAATGGTTGATCAGGTATTCACTTTCTCTTCCTTTCTTAAATCCCACATACAATTTCACACATGCACATATATATATATATATATGTATGTCTAGTTCGTTGTGTCAATGATTTTAGTTGATATATTTTGCTATACACTAATCTGCTTGATTAGTAGGAACTTATGTTGGAAATTAAGATGTTTATGGGTTTCATTATGGTTTGCTTCTACTTTGACTAAATGACTAACTAACTAACTGCCTTGAGTTCTGTTTCAGATTAAAAGAGAGATATCTATAATGAAGATTGTCAGGCATCCTAATATAGTAAGGTTGCATGAGGTATGCTTAGGCTGTCCAGAATATATACCTCATTACTTTGGGACTTTTTCTGTTAATATTATGACTAACTCCCCTGTGTTTTTCTTTGAATTCTCCCTTCCGAATTCTAGGTTTTGGCTGGCCGAACGAAGATATATATAATTCTCGAGTTTGTAACTGGAGGAGAATTGTTTGATAAAATTGTGAGGTTTCTTCTTAGCTGGCCCAGAACATCTTTAACTGGGAAAATCATTATAACTAAATCATTTACGTGTTCCTATAGTTGATTCGTTTTATGCATAACCTTTTATTCCAACAAATAACACTTAAATTCTGATTCTGCAGGTTCACCAAGGAAAACTTCCTGAAAATGAATCGAGGAAATACTTTCAACAGCTTATAGATGCAGTTGCTCATTGCCACAGTAAGGGTGTGTACCACAGAGACCTGAAGGTGCAAATCAAAATTCCGTGTGTGACTAATTTCTACTTGCTTTTCTGATTTTTACATATACAGTGCTCTGGTCCTGATAAGCTATTCTTCTTTTCCTTGTAATGTACATTTCTATATATACAGCCCGAAAATCTTCTTCTTGATTCTTACGGAAATTTGAAGGTTTCTGATTTTGGATTAAGTGCATTGCCCCAGCAAGTAAGCACGGTCTCATTATGTTTGCAGTCAGTAAAGCTTGAGAATTTTTACTTTTATGCATATTCTTGTCTTATACTTTATCTATTCTCCTTTTCTCCTGCTCTATCTCTCTCCCTAACACCCCTGTTTTGCCTAAATCCTTGAGCAGGGGGTCGGTCTTCTTCACACCACATGTGGAACACCAAACTATGTTGCACCAGAGGTACATGTTCTATACACTTTACTGCTGCATTCACACACAACCAATTGATGAGATAGATATCATGTCACTTGGAATTTTGTCCAAGAAACAATAATTATATTAGAAGTCAGGTGGGAGGAGAGGAAATGAAGTTTGGGGAAGGAGGGGGGGGGGGAGAGAATAGGTGAGGAGATTGTCTGAATACCCTGTCGTAAGGAGTTGAAGGAGGGTAGTTAGGGGAGAAAATTCATTGGATGTTTCACATGATACCTGTGCTGCCTTCTTCTCGATCTTTTTTCACCCAACTTATGTGCTTCATGGAACATATACATATTTATCCTTCTTAATCTCAATTTTCTTAATGGTTATCTCTATAGCTGATGTATTTTCTGCTAATACATTGGTAATTCACAGAGTAAATGTCAATTTTGTTTTTCATTCATGTTATCATGATGGTTATGTGGCATCCATCATTGTTCTCTCTAACAAGTTTGTATGTGTTCCGTTAACATTAAGCCATTCACTCTTGAAGACAAATTGTTTCCTTTTAAATGTGAGAATGTGTGTGCATGTCTGTGTGTGGGTCTGTGAATCGGAGAGAATTATTATGCTAAATGTGTTATTTTACCATTCCCTAACAGGTGCTAGGGAACCAGGGTTATGACGGTGCAGCTGCTGATGTTTGGTCATGTGGGGTCATTCTGTACGTTCTAATGGCTGGTTACCTCCCATTTGATGAGACAAACCTTCCTACACTGTATAGAAAGGTACACTCCCCCCCCCCCCCCCGGTCTCCTCATTTCTTGTCACTCCAATTTTTCTCTCTGGACTGCTTGTACATCATTAGAGCATTTAATACTGTACAAGTGTGTAGGAGCTTCTAACTGTTCTGGCTCATCTGTAGATTAATGCAGCAGAGTTTTCCTGTCCATTTTGGTTTTCAACTGGGGCAAATTCATTGATACATAAGATACTTGATCCCAATCCTAAAACCGTGAGTATTTTATTTCACTATATGCAGATATTAGTAATTTCTGTGCCAACTGATTTTAAAGCTCTATATAAATAACTTTACATCATAGTTTTCTTAATCAAATTCAGAATGATTTACAAGTATTTATCAGATTTATTCTATATTTGTTGGAAATCATAGCATGGCCATGAAGTATGTGTTATAATTGGGAGGGGTCCTGGTTGACTTCTATTTTCAATTATGGGAATAGAAAATGACAAAACAAAACAAAAAAATCTGCATTACTGGGACAAGGTTAAGGATTCCTTTGCTTTCTTTAACTGGTTCATGTGTTAATGCAGCGTATTCGAATTGAAGGAATCAGAAAGGATCCATGGTTTAGAAAAAATTATGTGCCTGTCAAACATAGGGAAGATGAGGAAGTAAGTTTGGATGATGTTTGTGCAGTGTTTGAGGATATTGAGGTTGGTTGGTGTTTCTTTTTTGCTACTCTTTTTCTTCAAGAAATTTTCTAATGCAAGTTACAGATTTCTGTGTTTTATATTAGATAATAGATTACTAGGGTACAGGAAATCAATGATAATTGATACCTGATGGCTTTAAGAGTCCCATTTTTCTGGCATACTTTATGCATTACAAAGTCTATTTGATAACTTTTCTTCAGGAAAAAGTCTGTTTGATAACTAAAGAAAGAAAGTATCTGTTAACTGATGGTATTTCACAGGACCAATATGTAGCAGAGCGGTCAGATTGTAATGAAGGTGGTCCTTTATTAATGAATGCATTTGAGATGATTACCCTATCCCAAGGGTTAAATCTATCAGCATTGTTTGACAGGAGACAGGTATAGTTATACCTTCAGCACTTCTGCTGCCACATATTTCCCAGAAAGCTCCCTTGCTCAATTATTGCTTCACAGTTCCACAAGTGTTTGTTTGGCTAATCTTTAACTTGTTATTTTGTTAAAACTTTTGAAGTATAATTTTTTCTTATTCTTTGTATGTTATTATTCTCTTCTTTTTTTCTTTTTTAATTTGGAAACACAATGATTATAATAATATTAATAAGAATGGGAAGTACAATCAATGTGGACCAGCAGTCCACAAAAAACTACCCTCATCCTACAATAACAAGCCACCAAAAACAAAGTGTATGAGACTACTACATCATCCATCCAAACATGCGAGAATAATAGCTAATACCAAGTACATAGGGAATACGGAGAAGATAATAGCCTCCCTCCCTCTCTCTCTCTCTCTCTCTCACTCACATGTCATTCTTTTCTCTTTCAGGATTATGTAAAATGGAAAACACTTTTTGTTTCTCTCAATGTCATTCTTTTCTATTGCAGGATTATGTAAAACAGAAAACCCTTTTTATTTCTCTCAAATGTCATTCTTTTCTATTTCAGGATTATGTAAATCGGCAAACTCGTTTTGTTTCCCGTAAACCAGCTAAAGTTATAATTTCAAATGTAGAAGCCGTTGCGGAATCAATGAGTCTCAAGGTCCATACACGTAATTACAAGGTATGCTTTGTAATATTGGCCTTTCCTTTATATAATTGGTCTGGCTAAGTTTTTACACCTTGACTTATGCAGTCCAACATTCACCAATGATCTTGGTTGAGGTTTGAGTATTATTGGTTCAATTTGCATTGTGTATTGGAAGCCAATATGTACTCTGTATGATGATTCCTGAAAATCATTTTTGTGACATGTTCTAATTTAGTGTGCAAATTTTTTGCATCATAGACAAGACTTGAAGGAATATCCGCAAATAAGGCCGGACAATTTGCAGTTGTCCTCGAGGTAACCTTTGAGATTGTCTGCATAGCCATTGTAATTATCTTTTCAAAGGAAGACTTGATTTCAGTACAATTAATGTTTAACATGATTGTTATAAAAATATAGGTCTTTGAAGTTGCCTCATCCCTTTTCATGGTGGATGTTCGAAAGGCTGCTGGAGATACTCTTGAATATCACAAGGTTAGCTTCTAGTGGATTTTACCACAAATTCATGTCTAGTTTAGTTTGATGTTGACCTATCTTCCTTGGCTCTTATGGTATGATCTTTTGGTGGGTCTTAAATACTCAAAAAGGCATCTCTTGATTCTCATTTGCTTCACTCTGTACACCTTTTCTTTGAAGCTTACATGCTTGGATCAATTATCAGTTCATCTTTCATGTGGTTCTTTTTGCAGTTTTACAAGAATTTCTGTACCAAACTAGAAGATATTATTTGGAAACCAAAAGAGGGTATGGCTAGTTCCAATCTGCATAGAACAATGACTCGCTGATCCATATTCCTGGGGTGTGATGCAAATCAGTGAGCAGACCAACAAATGGATGCTATCCCCTTTTGGACATATATAGATTTTTTTTTTTGGCCAAGCTTTTGGACATATATATGATTTACTGAAAAATAGAAGTTTTAGTGGCAACATACAGACTAGTGTGTCCTACATATGTTGTATTGTTTGTAAATAGTTTTTTGTTAGGTTTGTATCCGTTGAGAGTGACTCGTGACCTTGTATCTACTATACTGTATATCGGATACTCTTCTCAGAATGTATTATCATGAAGATCGTTCATTTAATCCACCAATATAGTTTTTTTTTTCTTTCTGCTTTTTGTAAATAATTCCAGAAGCATTCCAGCTTGTATCAACTTTTTCACCACACCAGATTTCTTCACTGCAAAACACAATCACTAAAAGTCTAAAACAATTGAAATAGTTTTTCTTTATTTAAATTTTTCCTGAGGAAAATAAATAATTGAAGTAGTTGTACACTTGTACCATATGCGTTGGGTCAACCGGTCAACCACCGAGTTATATGCATTGATTTGCAAGCTTTGCAAATGGAAATGTGACCCAAAACTCTTTGCAAATGAAAGGTTTTCAAGCCTATGTAAATTAATACAACTGCAAATGATCATTAGAATCACCGTAATCCATGCAAGGACTTGCATTGATCATTAGATTATGAAGAGTAAATAGGGGGTGAGTCTCTATATCATAGGTGCTACCAAGTACATGGAGAATAATAGTTTATTCCTTGGGTTAAGCTAAAAATTTTCAAGGTTGGAACAACTTATTTCTACATCTGCATTTCCATGAGAGAAGATAATAGCTCTCATCATCATCTCCCCGAGATGTTGCCTTGAGGTTATTCTTGTGGTGAGGAGAAACAACCAGAGTGGCCGTACAAGGTCTGCAACTCATGCACCTGTTTACACACCGAGGTGGACTTGAACCCAACACCATTTTCATTTGCTTTTTTAAGTGCTGCTCAACATCATTTCTTACCAACATTGACTCAGCTGTAAAAAAAAAACACCAAAAAAAAAACCCAGAAAAATTACAAAAACCAAGGTATTTATTTCAGCAGGACAATGCCCGGTCCTTGTGTTTGAGGACTAACTTTGTCCTCATGGCCAATCAAATGAGCTCCACTACCGGATAAAAGAGAGTTAGAATGGTGGACCTATCGGGCTTATTTGATTGGCAAAGGACAAGGTTGGTCGTCAAGTACCCAAGCATTGCTCATTTCAGCAGTACCAATGTCTCAACTTAAATAGGTTTGTTTCAGTTACCTGAAATAGAAGGAAAGAATGTGAGAGAAAATATGAACATCAGCACGACTGTAATCTTTACCCCATTTGACCATTTTCTTGAAGAAGCCATCATCATCATCATCATCAGTCTTGTCTTGGAGTACTGGAAACGAATAGACAAGGAGAACTAGCAAAGAAACTTAGGGAGGATTTTCGTGAAGGAAGAGATGAGAAGCTATCTATGGTGTTAGTATTGGTGATGAATATGACTTTTTTTTTTGGTAGAATGGAGGGCTAAGCCCAAAAAGAGAACAACACTACAAAGTATTGGTGATGAATGTGACTTTGATCACTAAAATGCAATGCATCTCAGTTTAGGGGGTCGCAATAGAATGGCTTGGGTTTGAAGCTTTTCTGGAGCAAACTGTCAGTTTATCTGACTTTAGGTTCCAGTGTGAATGACTGAAGTTACAAGTTTCTTCATCTTTTTCTAGCTGAATTGACTTTTCCTTGCCTCCTTTGCAAATTATTGGAGCACAATACCATACCCTCTATTTTGTCATCATGCAAGGCATGGCTTTACCTGTTCGATTATTCCCCTTTGCTTTTGTTTTCTATAAAAAAACATATATATGGTCTTCATTACCCTATGATTTGAAGTATCATCATCTGCTATCTGCCTATCTCTATATAGAACTCTACTTTTTTTCTCCGCACTTTTGCCAACTCTCTCACTGAGGTGGGTCCTTCATGAGTCTCATCTCTTGTAAGGAGCTGGTTCAAAGTTCTAAACACATTACAGTAAGTACTAATCACCATGAAGCAACAAATGTTGTAGATTCAATATCTGGTGGTTTGACAGAACACAATAATGTACTGTGACCATGTTGGTTGACAAGGGAATGGTACTTTGGAAAAGCACCCATGACTCTCAAAAGGACACTATATGGTCGATAAGGCATGCCTTCCTGCAGTGGTGTCATAAAACGACCAGTTTTGTTACTAAGAGAAATCCTGCTAATCCTGAACATTCTTCTAATCCATTTGTGACAACCATTTAATTGGAACTTAGATTTCTTTATTTCTTTTATTAAGGGAAAAATATACATAAGAATCAGAAGGTTGAAATGGGCATATTTTCTAAAGCAGGGGAGAGAATCTGTGCACAGAGACATCCACATGTTTAGAGGACAGCACTAGTGGGCTACCAGTCCCTAGCACAACAGCTTTTGCAAAGTGAAAATCTCATAGTGAGTATTACTTATTAGATATATATACATAGGACAAATAGTCAATTCATTGATAACACAATCTACAGTAGCCATATATTAGTATATTACCATGCTTTCAATATTTCAACAGAAGACATGGCTGCTTTCACAACCTTGGGCAACTCAACCACTCCCCACACCCCTTGTAGTCTTTGCATCATCCTGACATTTCCACCACCTCAGAGCCATGTCTTCATTATAAACAACAAACCACCAGTACCCCTTTCAACTGTTGCTTCTATGACCTCACAAGACTTGTCATCTCCAAATTGCCATGTCATTTCTGTATTAATTACTTCCAACTTTATTTCATCACCTGCCAACCCTGCCACTAACTTTCACATAGCTTCAGTTTAATAATTAAGCACACAGTCACAAACTGTAAAACTTACTAGCACCATTACCATGGTTGCGCACTTGCCCATAATATTTACTACAATCATTACCCTTGTACCACTGTGCACTGCTCCTAGCCATCATGGCCATTATCATTTTTCTTTTCAGTTTCCATTTTTCACATTTTCTTTTTCGCTTGGAAATTAGAGAGTAAGTAAGGCATTGATCCTTGCGGAATGCGAGCAAATAGTTTATTTAACTTAAATCGTTTTCTTTTTGCAGCAGTATATTTGTCGGCGTTGAAAGACAAGCTTTCGGGATTAAGCTTGGTTGATGGGGAATTGAGAATTTTGTCTAACACCAGAAATTGTTTCAACAACCATTGGAATATTTAAGCTCCAAACCTTTCTTCTAGACTTGTAACATTACTCAAAAGGTAATAGTGAGCTAATCATCAATATATGAATTCATGTATCAGAGAAATGCATCCCACATAATGGAAAAAGAGCTAATTACATTACTAGTAGTTGCAGAGTACAATTCATAAGCCAGGAGAAACCAGCAAAACTAGGACTTCGGGTGGTAAAAAAAACAACCCCAAACAAGGTTGTCAAAGCAGACTGACTAGAAATCACTGCCACCACCAAAGCCTAAAAGTATGAGGAACCACCAGCACTTCACTTCGTATCGCCCAAAGCAACCAAACACTAGGAATGCTCATGAAAGGGAAACAAGTTCCATAATCATGTGCTCTTAAGACCCTAAATAAACAAAAGAAAAAGACTAGGATCTCGGACAACAGACTTCGATAAGACTGAAAATAAAGAAGGCTTAATCAGACACACCAATTAAGGAATGTACGACAAAGCTAAAAACACCAGGTAAACATCCAGCAAAACCAAAAGGAGGACCGAACACAAGTGGAAACCTTAAACCAGAGCTTGGTGACTGTATTCTCAGGGAACCATGGCCATGAAAGAGGTAGTCTCCCATTGATGAGGGGCTAAACAGTCGAAACAGGCTTTCCCATGATAAGAAAGCCTGCAAAAAAAGGAAGATGAAATTATCTGCCAAAGTTCCCATGAAAACAACCAAGCAACTGAGCTACCATCAGGACCACTGCTAATGGGCCAAAAATGTTGTATGCTGAACGTTTCAACCTGTGTAAGCTGACTGTCTATGAGCTTAAGATTCTACTATCTGACGATTCAAACCAGAGAACTTGGATTCCCCGATCTTACTCCTACTGCATATGTGCTTCTCTGTTTCATTCCTAATTAGGTCAGGATATCGCATCTCCACAAGGTCTCCACAAGCAGATCAACTGATCTGTTGTTGATTGCAGTACAATGTTGGAGATTCAACCCCACCAGGGTCTCGCCCAATTTTTTCAGGGATGAGAGGCTCTTGTGTGATACTTCAGAACAACCAGACATGGAGAGGACTTGCAAATGGATCTTCTCTGCAGAAGCAAGGGCAGCAAGACCAACATCTGTGATTGCACTCTTCGCTACATCAAGCTCACTAAGAAACAAGCAGTTGTCTGCAATTGCCGCCAAGCTTGCATCGGTAATCTTCCTGCACCCATCAAGATTCAGCACCTCCAGGGTTTCCCCATGTAGCCTAGCCAAGGCCACAACTACTTCATCTGTCAAATTCAAGCAGCCACTAAGATTCACTTTGACAAGTCCTTTCTCCGAGCTTGCTACAAGTGAGAGAATCCCAGCATCTGTCATTCCATAGAGACCACTCAGGTCTACATTCCGAAGCTGAGGGCACAACCTTCCCACCATGGCCAGGCTAGCACCACCAAACCCAGGGCAGTTTCGAATGGACAAGGATCGAATTGATAAGCAATGAGAGGGCATAGGTACTCCTAAACCTATATCCTTGATTCCCATGCACTTGACTAGGGTAAGAGACCTCAGCTTTGCTCCACAGTTAGAGAGGGCAGAAACAATCCCTGATTGGGTAATCCTATTACACTCCTCCAGATGCAGGCTCTCAAGTGATCCTGCAGCTTTGGAAAAACCTACCAGCCCATTGTCAGAAACAAAGCAACACTTGCGAAGGCACATCTGCTTCAACTTTGTGCAGCCCTTGCCAATGGCTTCAAGACTGACATCTGTAGTTCCCCGGCAGGAAGTGATTGTCAATGAAACCAGATTCTGCAGAGCTTGAGCATTGCCCATGACCCAAAACCCTCTCTCACTAACATTCTGGAGACCACTAAGAACTAAATTGGTAACAGCTTTGCCATAATGCCCAATCACTGCGAGAGAAAAATCTGTGATGTTCAAAGCCTGAAGCTTTACCTTTGACAGTACAGAAGCTGATGATAACAGACTAGATACTCCATGGTCACCAACAAGAGTACAGTCTCTGATAGATACTGACTGCAGCTTGGAGCAGAACCTTCCAACAGCTTGCAAGCCCTCATTCCCAACCTTCGAACATGATTCAATAGTCAAAGATGTCAAATTTGGGCAGCTCTCTGCAATTGCAATCAAACCTTTGTTGGAAATTGAAGGGCACTTGCAAAGATCAAGCTTCTCCAACAAAGGGCATCCTTTAGCTATCTCAATCAGACCTTCATCACTGACGGAAGAGACATCCCACAAAGAAAGAGCCTTGAGAGAAGGGCATCCCCGAGCAACTGCAGATAGGCCAAGGTTGGTAACTCCACGATATGAGTTGCTTCCACGGATCAACAGCTTGCCCAGTCCCCCTAGGCCACTGGTTCCAACAGCAATAGACGCAAGTCTAATATCTGTTGCTTTCTTCCCTTCCAAACACCTTGTGAGGTAACCATTACTTTCCAGATCTTGATCTTCATCACCAGTGATCATTTCCATGTCACCTGAATTGGGCATCTCCTTCACCTTATCAGCAGCTGGGCTTTTGCAAAGATCAGCCTTGCGAATACTGCTTAAGAGCATAAGCCACTTCTTAGAAACGAAAGCGCAGTTGCTCCTCTCTTTACCACCATCCAGGCGCCTGAAGATCTCAAAGAGGCATTCATCGGGAAGGACTTCAATTGAAGGTTTCTTGTTTTGTTCTTGTTCGCTCCCTCCGTAGACGAATTGGGAACTGATGCGAGCCCGCTTGCTAGGAGGATAATACACATCCACATGGGAGCCAATTGACAACAGGCAACCCAAATCCATGGGATTTGAATAAAAAGAATCATCACCTGAAAACCCCCAAACAAAAACTAAATTCAGCTACAAGCCTACAACTATCCACAAATTTGTTAAAACTAGTCAAAATCACAACAACCAATAAAGGGATTCTACTTTACAATTACAAAAGTATGTTTAGGCCATATTTCTGCAAGCTGAAATTAAGTCTCAGTTAACTCTTTAAAAAATAATAATTTCTGTCATGGATTGAATCCAATACAACAGAATTTATCATTCAGTGTAGCATATTATACAATCCTATTGAAACTAAAAACTATTGCTTGGGATTTCTCAGCGAATTTTTTTACCAAATAAATACACAAAAGAAAAAAGCTATAGGTTTTTTTTTAACACAACAAACAGCTCCCATCCAAAGGATGAAAAGCGTGATGGAACTAAGAGCAACAAGCATATGGCAGAATATGATCTTCAACAACTATACGATATTTGAATATTGAACCCATTAAATCTAATCATTCTTCAACAAACTAAGGACCAATTGATTAAGACTATAGACATACAAATAAATATGAATTGGAGATAAAGATTAAAACTTTAACACCAACCCATTAAAACTAAACTCAGATGAAGACAACCCATTAAACCAAACCGGATCAAAACTCCACAAAAACACAAAAAAGATAGAACAAACACAAAAATAAAAGAAAAACCCAGAAACATACCACTGTAATTGACGAGAGCAGGCATGGGGACAGCTTTGAAACAATTCACAAACGAGAGAAGTTAAATATGAAGAGCGTGGAGATTAGAAGGATGATGAGAGTGAAGAGGCCAAAGAGCATTTGAGGAAGAACCCTAACGAGTAGGGCAAAAACGAATGAAGAAGAAGAAGGTGTTGAATGAAGTGAATAGGGGATGGTGTGGTGGAATGGGTGTTTATGTGTCACTGCCTAAAGGCTTATATTGGGAAAAGGGAAATACAAAGGTGTCGCTCTCTCACATACATCTCCTGCTACATCCAATGAATCCTTCCCCGAAACCAGTCTTCCCAACTCTAACCACCTCCCCTCACCCAATACCACCAAACCCCAAACTAGAAACCAGAATTTCATTTTTCCTTTCTTTATTTTTTTTTTTTTCCTTTTTTTGTTTTCTGCTCGACTACATTTTTATATATATATTTTCAAGGATTTGGTGACAAACTTTGCCTTAAAAAAATAAAAAATAAAAAACCAAATGCATTCTTTTTTTTTTTTATATGAACCAAATGCATTAATTGAGCAACGTGGTTATATTGCTTTGATGTTTGTTTACGTTGCTTAAACTAAATTGGGGGTTGTTTTTTTCCTTATTGTCAAAGCATTTTATCGTAACAAATTAATTCAAGAAGCTACAAGGTTATATTGGAGAATAATTACAATGAAGTGCATCACGATCTAAATTATGTGCAACCACATTCCATGTTCGAGAAATATATATAAGCACAAATAGCCGAATCAAACTAACCTGATAAATTCTTAGTCTCTTCCAAATGGTGCTCATCCATTGCAAAATCCTCCTCCATGGAATTGAGTCGATGAATCAAATGTTGAGTTTATAATTGGGTTTGGGTTATCAACAAAATTATAAAACTTAAATGGGTGTATAATTTTATTTTGCTAATAGTAGGTTTATAATTTGATGCTTATCTATGCTCAGAATTATTTTTTTGTTTTATATTTAAAAGAGTGTAGAGCTGATATGTATCTTCTGTTACATGGTAAGGAATTCAATATTAAATCTACAGGCTTGATTTATTTCTTTTATTACATACTTACATGTGAAGGAATTGAATGTTAAATCTACTGGCTTGATATATTTCTTTTGTTACATGGGAAGAAATTAAATATTAAATCTACTGGCTTGACATATTTCTTTTTACGTCAATGACTTTGATACTTGATTATGAAATTTTTCTTAATTTATTATCTCACTCAATGACTTGATTTTTTTTTTTATGTCGTTGAATTTGACACTTGATATGAAATTCATCTTAATTCATTATCTCATGCAACGGCATGATTTTTTTTTTTTTTAATGTCGTTGAATTTGACTTGATTATGAAATTAGTCCTAATTCATTATCTCATCCAACGGCTTGATATATTTCCTTTCAATAATGCTACACTTACCACAATTGCATACCATCTTACATGGCATTCATACATTTGACACTACAAATTAAAAAATAAAACCAAAAAAAAAAAAAGGAAATACCCTTCCAATAAAGTAATGACACATCAGGTAGGATACAAATGTGAGACAATTAGCATTATTGATTTCCTTTTCATTCTATTTATTTCCTTTTATGTCGTTGAATTTGATACTTAATAATATGAAATTCATTCTAATTCATTATCTCACCTAACCGCTTATATTTTTTTTATATCGTTTAATGTGATATTTTATATATTATGAAATTCATCCTAATTCATTATCTGATCCAACAGCTTGATATTTTTCTTTTTATGTTGTTAATTGAATTTGATACTTGATTATGGACTTTATGCATATATCCAAAGTATATATATGTGATTTTATTTTATTTTTGTAAATAAATTTGTTATGATACATTGATAATGACATGATGTGTATATCTGTTAAATTCGATATATTGTGTATTCATAAGAATATTTTGTGGTATATACATTATAAATATATATATTTTTTGTACAGCATGAAAATTTATCAGTTGAATACTTGAATCTAGTCCTCTGCAAACGACTCTAGCTTTTGTATTTGTTTAAAATCAAAATCCATGGTTTTTAATTTGTGAAAACAATGTATATTTCGTCTAATCTTCTCTGGGGAGAAGAACCTTGCTTATGCATGCATGTAAGCATGTTTCTATGCTACGCGAATGGTTGTTTGTTTCAAGGCTTATTCATACCATTGTCCTATAAAATACACTTTTTTTCACTTTGCTCCCTGAAACTTAAATTCTCTCAGTTTGCCACCTGAACTTCAAACAATTGTTGCAAAAAACCCTATACCGTCAACTCTGTCAATTTTTCTGTTAAAAAAGCTGATGTGGCACCTATATGACATGGGTGGAACCCTTTTCTAGTTATGTAACATCCATGCAAACACTAAAAATTATAAAAAATATGATTATATGAGTAGGGGACGTTGCAAATTTCGAGCTTAATGTCAATTTTTTATAATTTTTAGTGTTTGTATGGATGTTACATAACTAGAAAAGGGTCTCACCTATGCTATATAGGTGTCACGTCATCTTTTTTAACGGAAAAATTGACAGAGTTGACGGCATAGGGTTTTTTGCAACAACTGTTTGAAGTTCAGGTGGCAAACTGAGAGGATTTAAGTTTCAGGAGGCAAAGTGAAAAAAAGTGTATCTTATAGGGGGCAATGGTATGAATAAGCCTTGTTTCAATTGGTATTTGGTAAGCTTATAAAGTTGAGTTGGATTTTTTTCCATACATTATATCAAAATCAAAAGCTGGAGTTTCATTGAGTAGGTTTATAAAATTGAATTGAGTTTTTTCCATATATATTGCATCAAATGCAGTGTTCCAATTCCAATCCTTATCTTCATTAAAAGAATCCAACAACTTTCCTAATTAGAAATGAGAGCTGCTATTTGCACACCTTTAAATTTCTTTTTGCACACCCTCAAAAATTTAATTTGTGAAATAATCAAAAACACCCAAAATAAAATTACCCAAAACCCCATCCCTTTATCATTCCCTCTTCCCTGTTACAGCACCCCACCCCCCCCCCCCCCCGGTGAGAACCACTGCCGACCACCCCAGCCCCGTTCCGGCCTTCCTCTCTCTCTCTCTCTCTCTCTCTCTCTCTCTCTCTCTCTCTATTTCTCCTTCCCTCTTACCCGCCGACCACCCCACCCCCATCCTCCCTCTCCTCTTTCTCTCTCCCCGAAACCAACCCAGCCCTTCACTCTCTCTCTCTACAACTCTGAGCCCCTCCCCTTGCCGCACCACCTCCCTCTGCACCCCTCCCCTTTTGCCATCCCCCTCCCCTCCCCCTGCCGCACCACCTCCCCCCTGCACCCCTCCCCCCTGCACCCCTCCCCCTGCCGCACCACCTCACCCCTGCAACACTCCCCCTGCCGCACCACCTCCCCTCCGCACCACCTCACCCCTGCAACACTCCCCCTGCCGCACCACCTCCCCCCTGCACCCCTCCCCCTGCCGCACCACCTCACCCCTGCAACACTCCCCCTGCCGCACCACCTCACCCCTGCAACACTCCCCTTGCCGCACCACCTCCCCCCTGCAACCCTCCCCCTGCCGCACCACCTCACCCCTGCACCGCACCACCTCCCTCTGCACCCCTGAAAATTAAAAAATATATATATATGCAGGTGGTGCTGCGGGGAGGAGAGAGAGAGGGAGGTCGTCGGGTGAGGGAAGGAGAGTGGGAGGGAGGTGGTCGGTGAGGGAGGGGAAGGGAGGGGGGAGGGAGGAGGGAGGGGGAGGGGGAGGGGCTGGGATATATGGCAGAGGCTTGCGGATGGGTGGCTGGTTTCCACATTTTTTTTTTTTTGTTCTTTGTTTTTTTTTTTTTAATTTAAAAATTCACATTTGGGGTAGGGTGTTTAGTGTTTGAATTAGGTGGGTGTGTAGTGAGAAATTTTGGTGAGATTAATGAGGTTGGGGTATTTTGGTAATGGGAGGGGTGTGTAAAAGAGAAATTTTAAATTTTAGAAAATGGTAAGAGGTGTGTAAGAGAAAAGTGTGTGCAAAAAAAAAAAAAAAGGGTGTGCAAATAGAAACTCTCTTAAAAATATGCCCTTGCAAATAGCAAATGAACAAAAAAGGGAAACAATTATTTTGTATTTCTTTTACAGTGAAATATACTGACCAAATGAGATCTCAGATTAAAAGGTCATATGCCAGTGTTCATATTTCCAGGCTTGATTAAATGTATGTGGTCATGGCTAGCAAATACATGGTTATGGTGAAAGCCGTGTGTTTTCCAAGTTTGGACAGAGACAATAGGATTTGGATGGGAGATTCCAACTGTACTCAGCAGCTTTATTAATTTTATTTACCTTTCTTAATCAACTTGGTTAACACACAACAAGTTGAAAACAAATTGGGGATTCTAAATTTTTTCTACCGCGTCACTTTCTCAATCATCAACAAAGCACAAGGAAAAATAATGTTTCTCACCTCTTGTTAATAACTTGGGTTAAATACAATTTATCCCCCAAACTATTGAGGGGTTTGCACTTTATTTCTCAAATTAAATTTTTAATAATTCACCTCTTAAATTATGTTCTGTCAAATATATAATACTCTTTTTTCGTAAAAAAAAAGTTAAATGAGCTGTTATTTTTGCATACATAGCATTCTTTATGGGCGCTATGTATATAAAACTAAAAGAGAAGACTATTTTTTTTATGGGTTGAAGGTCTTTTTTATAATGAAACATAGTATAAGGGGTTAATTGTAAAAAAAATTAGTTTGGGGATTAAATTGCAAACTCCTAATAATTTGGGGGATGAATTGTAATTAACCAAAATAAAAATTTAGAAATGTGGGTATTGCTTTACTTTCGCTTGATTGATTTAAAAAAAATGTTATATTTATTTTAAATATGTATTAATTTGTTTGCTTGTATTTTTTTTGCCGACTGGATTCATTTCATCGAAGAATAACGCGTTTATGTAAATAAAGTGTTGCAATCTTGAGCCGAAACAGTGTGAATCAAATCAAATTACAAGTCAACAATTACATATTGACATGAACTGTGAGGGAAGAGGTGATGTCTAGTAATTGGAGAACCATCCCACACACTATTTAATTATCAATCACTATATCTATGGGGGAGTTATCAACATAGGGACCAAAGCATATTTACCAAAGAAAAAAAAAATCAGAGGGACTGATAAAATTAGCACTAGAAGCCATGAGAGGTTAATTTGTCCTTTGAACAGATAATTTCAGTATGGATTCTTTCTTTATTTGAATCACTATAATTTTGACACAATACGATTAAGTGGGGTGGCATGTCTAATCACACCAAATTTGTGATAAAATTTAAAAGATAAAGCTTCATCTTTGTTTTTGTATGGATTTCATCAACACTCTAAACAACATTGATCATTGTAATTGCAATTAGTAGCATTTGTCATTCTAAGGGACCGAAAAGTTTTTTATTTTATTTTTAAAATCAATTATCGTTTACAATTTATGTGTCTTAAATTTAATAAAATTTCTATTAAAATAAATTAGACGTCATCTACTAAACTAAATTATTATTTTAATACAACAAAAGTTTTATGTATCACATGTGTGAATAAAAGTACAATGAATTATTATTCTTATTTTTTTCAATATCAATTTTGCATTATAGAATAACCACATTGTGATGATATTATTAGATCATGGAAAGAGAAGAGTGATGGCATCACAAAACTAGTTTGAAGAGAATGATCATACTGCATAAAGTTGCCTCAAAGATGTAGTACAATACAAGTCAACCTTGAGACCGACCTTGGGGCTCATTTGCGGTGGTCAAAAATTGTTTCCCAATTTAAGAGAATGAGTCACATATTTAACATATATATATACACAGAAACATGTTAGCATAGTGGACTTGGAGAAATCTACACTCGGTTTAGTGGGGGACCCATGTCATATGGTATTTGGTTCTCTTGCCTTGGACAAAGTGGTGTGTGTGTTTGAGGAAGTACAATGAATTTGATATAAAATAATAATAATAGCTACAGGTCCAGTGTATGGCTCAGAATAACATTTTCAGACTAAGTAGGTTTTCAAAATAATAATGTGGGTTAGAATCAATGGATCCTTTCCAAGCCTCTAGAGACTATTCTAGAGGTAGTACAAATTTTGGCTTTTCTCTGCTGGGTTTACTTTTTCTTTAAGACTCCGCCAAATAACGTACCGACCATTTTTTCTTTCATTATTATTCTTTCATCATCCTTTTCCTTATTTGGATGATCACTATTCTTTTCTTTAAAATTCTACCGAGGATAATACATTATGGACCTATAAGACATAAATTCCTCTTTAAATGGGTGTTTAAAACACAGATCATGAAAGAAGATTAGAGAGATTTTAGGCTATTAGCTAGAATATGTTGAGAGTATTTTCTAGTTCAATATGAATTTGTTGGTTTTAACTTCACCAGTTCAATTAATTTTTTTAATTATATTTGAGATAATCGAACCTTATATTTATCCCACTCATTATCATGACTTGAATTATTATGTGTGATATTTTAATATTTAACAATAATCTCTCTACTATAAGAGGAAACAGCTAATAAAGTGGTACTGTCCTGTAACTCACAGTAAAGTTAATCATGAGAACAATAGCTAGAATCATTGATTGATTCTAAGATGAAAGGTAGCCACCAATTAATAATTTTAATAACAATACAATGTGACATAAAGAGTAAGACATTATCATGTTGCCCACTTGAATTCAAGAGGGTCACACAGCAGCTGACAGCCAACCACAACTTGATCCTTTTTGTTTCCTCCATACACTTGATCCTCTTTTCTCTATCCACTTGATCTTTCTTTTCGTTTTTTTTTTTTTTTTTTTTTTTTTTTTTTTTTTTTTAAGTTTTGGGGCAGTTCTAAATCATAAAGTTTTGGTGCATGCCCATTTATACAATGATTTTTTTTAATCCATTATACATTTTTTTAATAGTAGCTAATTAATAAGATGCAAGCAAGGTCATATTATAAATATAGAGCAAAAAAAGAAAGGTTAAATATATGATATGTTTTGAGTTAGATTAATTGTTTAGTGTTTGAACCTTGAAAGTGTGTTTGTGTTTAATTAGTCATAAAACTTGACCCAAATCGAATTAGTTAATGAAGAATAGTAAAAAGAGAACTAAATCAAACTAGTTGAATTATATCAAAAAGGTGATCTCATTTATAATTTTATAGAATTTTTTGTGGTTGTGGGCAACTTTATGATAAAAAATGAATTTGGTATATGATTATAAGGTGCATGCATAGCATTTTTTTTTTTTTCTTTGAACAATTCAGTCCCAATGTGCATTGAATATGAGTTGGCTGCTGATGACATGAGAAATATGGAGGCCCTATTAGGCTATTACCACTGGGCATGGGTAGGACTAAAAACTGTGACCAGAAACAGGGTTATGTAAGGCTAGAAACATTGGATCCCTCTCCCACTTGTCAATGTTGTCATTGGGTCTTCATGTTAGACTTCGTAAATTGTAAAGAAGATGAAGGGTATCCATGTAATTCAACTAATGAATTTCTTGGAAATTTCATTGCAACATTCAGATTTCAGAATGTACTCCTCAGTCCTCACCAGAAAAAAGAAAAAAAATAAAAGTACACATCTCTTGATTGGTTTATGCCCTTTTAGGGTACCCCTAGCCCCTAGGTCTTGGGAATTCTCTACTAGGGTACTTACCTTTTAAGTCTTTAACCTTTTGGAGGTTCTACAGACTATAAGGTACCCGTGGTACCAGTACTCACTGTGGTGTAATGTTTGGTCTTTCTTGGAATTTTTGTGACTTGTATCTGGTCCAGATCTATATATTTAAAAATCTTTATGGACCACTAGCCCTAAGAAATTTAATTTTCTCTTCCAAAAGTTAATTACTCAATTAGTACGTGATCAACTTGAAGTATTTATATATAATGAGATTCAAATTTCACAATTAGTTGTTGTTACTCATTGCCATCTTGCACCAACAAGGCAAATGGCTGTAAACTAAACCCAATGGGTTGGTAGCACTGCTCTCAATGTCAGAGACAATCAGGCCAGCTAAGAAGTGAAAGCGTGCCATTGTGCCAATCAACATGTTTTACAATCAAATTAAAAACGATGATTTTGGGAATAGGTACAAAATTAATGCAGTTAGCTTGCCCACAAATTCTCTAATAATAAAAAGGTAAAGAAGGGAATAAAACTATAAAAGGGTAAGTATATGCTCATATGCACACGGTTCATGATCGATACAAAGTCTTAATTTATTAATTGATCGATCAATTTAATAATAAAATAAAAATGAAATTAAGAAACTGGGAATTTGTTTGAGAATATTGTAGACATGGTCCGGTCTAATATATATATATATTTTTTTTTAACATAGGATGTTCAGATACCTTAATTTGGTTCTCTGTAGTCTTCGTCTTTGAAAATGTTCCATCTTTTTTTATTTCTTTATTTGTGGTAAAAGTCTTTGCCATAATCCATGGTGACTTTAACTTGTGACTAGGAAATACAGACAGTGTGATCAATATATTATTTAGCTACTTTTGATTCTTTGATTTACACACACACATATATATATATATATATATATGTTAAGTCAAGTTGTAGCTTTTTCTGTATTGTCTTGAAACATTCATTGTACGGGGATATATAATTGGAATAGGAGTAGTTGAAGGGATCAATGAACCATAATATATTTTGGTATTTTGTAGGGCTAATTTTCAAAATCATCATGTCCTAAAGTAAGACTTAATTTCTCAATGACCAAGTGGATAGAAATGCAACTTTTGGTATTTTGTTTTGCATCCACCTGGAAAGATTGCAGAGTGTGAAGTCTTGCAACTCTTGTTGTAATTTGGGGTTGAGAATGCATCATACATCATGCAATGCATGTAGCTATCTTCTTATTAATTTGTGTGATTTTATTGTACATATACAAATGTATATATCTCCCACTAGTCACTACTGATCTCATGAAATATCAGTATGTATAAACAATGCATTAAAATATAGAACCTTAATCTTGGGTCTTGAATGAAAATGTTGATGTGATCTCAAGATAAGAAGATTCATTTGGTGAATTGGTTGGTTCTTTGCATTCAAAATCTTGAAAATTCAAGAGGCATCCATATCGCATCAGCAGAGCTGACGTGTGGAGACACACATCCAAAGATTTGATATGATATGCAAATATGCAATGCAGGAGAGGAAGCACAATTCAAATACATTACTAATATGACCTTGAAATTGAATATTCAGCAACAACCAAATCACCAAGACACGAACCACACTTAAAAAACTCTTAAAAGATTCATTGTATCAGTGAATTAAGGTGTGAGGTGACTTCTTCCCTTGGACATTAAACTTACTTTTCTATGAATCTTGATTCTAGAAGAAATGTGTGCATAAGATAGACTATACTGTTTCTTAAGGCCTAGACAATTATTTTTAATGCGGGGACTGAAAATATACTCCCCTGAAAACTTTTTTAAATGAATATGCAGGAAGCATTTGAGTTTTTAATACAATGTTACCAAAAAAAGCTTCACAATGTTATTGCAGAAGTCCCAAGGCCCATGACTTGACTACTTGAGAGGTAGCCCACAAACCTTGGTCATGGACTGCCAAGCTATATTTTAATAAACTGAATATACCTCTCCAGGCCCAACAAAGAAAAAAGGAACAAACACCATAACTTAAGTAGTATCGTTTAACAAGTCTTTTAACTTTGGTATAATTCACACAAGCAAAGGCAACTGCTTCTGTATATATTCAGTTTGCGTGACAGAGGGCACGTTCCACAGTTCCATCCATTTTCCATACAACATGAAGAGAAGGGGGACAGAAAAGATGAAAATATTAGTGGGTCATATTACAATTAAACTTGAAACATATTTTCATTGTTTTGACTCCCTTTCCTTGCCCCAGCTATACACCCACGCCTCTGAACTGAGATTTACAAACACAAACCATCTTCCTCTGACGTTAAAAGGCAGATTCTGATTCTCCTCGCTCAATCGTACAGTCCCTCCTGTTCCCATACTTCCACGAGAAATTCTATCATTTCCTGTTAATATAAACCCGATTAGTATTTTCAGCACGATGCACAGGCATAATGCAATACAGAGACCCACCAAAGAAAAAAGAGGACTTACAGACAGAGGAATGCGTTGGGGGAAAGGCTGTCTCTGTTTGGTTCCAACCAATCTTTCATAAGTTGCATTCCAACTGCAAAGACAGTGTTAGTCAACCATGCGGAGAAAGATACGTGCAAATTAAAAACAAAGCATATACATTTCATCTACTTGTGGAATGTCCTCCCTTCATGAAGTTGGAAAAGCATTTAATTCATCAGAATTTGCAAAGTGGCTACTTTGAAAATGGTAAAAGCATAAATCAACATGGAAAAATTATAATTCTTGAAAGAACATAGCAGGTTCATGTCAGAAAATTGGTTAAAGAATGTGGGTCGTAACTTTGCTTTAATCGATGGGCAATAACAGCAATTAAATTGTGCAAGACTAATGGACCTGCCTCAAGATTGGAATTACAAAATAAAGTTATAAAAAGAACAAGTAACATACCTTAATCTGTGTTCCTCACTTTTTTGAGTTTGATTCTTAGGCTTGCCACTTCCAATCCAATCAAGCCTGGTTTGGTTCCAGAGAACAAGACCTGCAGTCAACGAAGTATAAACATCATATAAAAATAATCTATACACATACAAATATTAAAGTTCACAAGAATATGGATAATGATTATACCAACTTCGAGTACAGAAGAGTGTTAATAAGGTACCGGCACTAGAAGTGGATCATACAATAGCATAACCATCAAGAGAGAAGGTCATAAGAAAATAGAAACCTGGTGTAGAAGAATCACAATCCACAAGTAATCAGAACAGACCTAGCCAAATTTTACATTTTAAAGGACCTGTTCATTCACATGTGAAAACCAATGTTTGGGTTTACCTTTTCAAAATGGATCACCCGTAGGTTGTGCGAACGTCCATTTGCAAAATCCATTTTAACCCCTTAATGAGATAATTTTTTCTCTGTTTTATATATTGTGGAACTTTATTTTGTTGGAAAGATGTGTTGGACTTTTGGTGTATTAAGTTCTTATGGTGGTGAAAAAGAGACATGGCTAATACATGAAAGGACCGCTTCAATTAGCAAAGAATAATGCTATTCTTACCACATTTCTTATACCACATTCTTATACCATCTCACGTGTCATTACTTTATTGGACAAAGTTTTTCTTTTTCTTTTTGGGTTTTTATTTTTATTTTTTAGTATCCAATGTATGAATGCCATGTAAGTTGCCACATAAGGTGGTATGAAATTATGGTATAAAAATGTGGTATATCTAGCACTACTGATTAGCAAATGAGTTTGGATTGACATATTTAGACAAATTGTGTTTGGGTTCAGATTAATTTAATACAACACAAAGACACATGAACAGAACAGAAACATGCTTAAAAACGATTGCCATACCATGATAAGAAGACAATGAAAATAACATACAATGGAAACTTGCCATGATTTACAAAGTCAGAATGGCTGCTCGTGCTAGCAGCGCCACTGGCCTGGTTGAGGGCCTGGTTGAGGGTCTGGTTTGAGGTGCTGATGGATGAGATGCTTCTCTGGGATTGAACAGCGCTATTATCCAAGTCATATGTGCTGCTGCTCCAAAAATCATCTGATACACCAGGTTTCTTAACAGTTCGCCCTTGAATTCTCAATCCCTTTGAAGGCTCATCGACAGCAATAATGGGTGTGGGTTTAGTGCAGCATCCAAAACAACCACTGCTCTGTTAAAACCCAGGTTAAACCATATCTACAATAAAGCCCACCAACAAAAGACTAGACTGTTGATGCCATAGCCACAAGTAAGTGTTAAAATATTCTGGTTTCCTCTCCTCTCTCAAATTGGGCAAAAATAAAAAATAAAACAAATAAAACAAAAAATTTTTAAGTACCACTCAAAGTGGGTAAATACCATCGATTCCGATACAGATTCCAAGGGCATTCATTTATTCAATACCCCAGCTGAGCTTGCCATTGTTACCAAAAAAGACTCGAAATTTTTGGAAAGCAAGTGTAAATATGTGATTTTGAAGAATGAAAGTTGCTCCCAAATTTAGTAAGTCAAATTTTTACTACCCACAAGTCAAACCTTCCAAAAGAAGAGACTCGGAAGAACCCCAAAGAGCACCGTTAATATTCACGAAAAACAACTACCATAAATTGCCAATGCAAGAAGAAAGCCAAAATACAATCTTTTTGGTGTTGAGATGGAAATCGAGGACTTACCCCATGCAAGCGAGGAAGTGACGGATCCAAGCTGCAGCCGAGCCGTTGAGTGTCGTCACCATTGAGTCTGGAGCAGTGTTGCCGGAAACATTCAAAAGCTAAGCATGAATTTGAAGGCTTTAAGTTTAGGGTTTTGCAGTTTACAGGGGAAGAATGGGGAATCAATCTAAGCATAAAAGAGATGATCGGAAAGCAAGAAATTGCGCGTGGGGTTGTGTTTTCTTCGATTGTGGGAATCGTTTTTCGATTGGGTGCCTTTTGGATTTGTTTATTTTATAATTATTTATTTATATAATTTAATACGCTGCTCGGTTTCTCCCACTTGCTTGATCAGTGTGCTGTGCTGCGTGCTCGGCAACTCAACAACTGAAAGTGAAAGTGAGGACGTGCTCCTGCCTGTTGGGACGCAATACGCTGCCGTTTTACGGGTCACAACATTCATAATTTGGTAAAAAATTGGGTAAAGCATATGTAAAAATATGTCTGAATGTTGCGTTTCATCAAGAGAATCAAAAACAACTTAACGTATGAAACTATTTGATAAGACAAGATTATATATATATTTTAAATACAAGATAGACTTTATTGTATTGTATATATGTATATGTATACTTCACTATTGAACCCTTTTTGTTTTTTCCCAAAAAGTTCTGGGTTGTTGAAGATGGTGAGAGGCAATTTCTGCGAAGGCCCAAGGCGACACTTCATTAATTGATGACAATGTCGAATACCTGCATAAATTATTGTCATCCATTATCTGAAAATGTTTAATGATCATATGAGCATGATAGACACGTACATGATTGGTTTCTTATTTTTTGCATTTTTTTTTTTTTTGTAAATTAAGAATATAGGGTCTTATTTTTGGGTATAAAATATAGAGGGTCTTGGCCTGAACGGTCGAGATTGAAAAGTGTAACCACTTCCTATGATTCATTATGTTCAAGGTAAAGGTCACTTGCACGTCTCTCTTTCTAAGTTGGACAAATTTTGGTTCTGTAATCTACTCTATGGAATGAATATGAAAAGAAAAACTTTTGCAACATCAAAACCTCTCCTTTACAATTCGGGGCATTCCAATTCATGAATTTTATAGAGCAGGTCAAGGTTGTTGGCATTGAAATCTCTACCACAGCTAGTCTAAAGACACACAACCCAAAGAGTGAGGAGAGAATTATTACATTGTAGCCTGAATTAAAAGCTAAATCCACTAGAAAAAGAGAAGGGATAACACTTTGAAAGTAGTTTGAATGTATATGAAAGCACAGACAAAGAAAAAAACCTAAAAACTGGGATAAGTTTGTATTCTTTTGTTTAGAATTCTAAGGCTAATTGGCCTTCTTAAACAACAGAGATGCCAAGCCCACTCTCCATCCAAGTATCGTAGAGGGCATAGAAGACTCATTCTTTTTGGGTACTAGAGATGCCAGCCCTGCATGCAAGCTGTGACCAAAGTTGCTCTCCTGCTTGGCATTAGTCTCTGCAGACCTGAAAATGATACCAATATTCAATTGCCAATTAGACTCCATTGGCACATTTTTTTTGGAATTTATGTATTCTCATAAGAGAGATTTTCACGTGATAAAATTGATATACATATATAGACATCTCAAGTGCAAATCTCTCAATGTAAACACATGCAAACGCTCAAAATTGTACATTTATGAGTTTTTATGTGAGCATGTGTGTGTATCTATGCATGCATCCCCATATATGTGAACATGAGAGATAGAGAGGGGGAAGGGAATGGGGATACGTGGACAAATATGTAATTAAGGCCTCCTCAAAAGTAGGCAATCAGAATGAATACGGCAGGTTAAAACATAAGCCACCTGAAAGGAGAAAATGAGATACGGAATTCTACAGAAACTACTTACTAACATTGTTCTAAAGTATTTATATTTTTCTGCACATATGACTAAATTCATGAAGTTATTGATTTACTATACCCTAATATCAGATGATTCAGATACTATTTAGTTAGAGAACTAATGATAAACTTAAAAACTCTTTTCTTACAAGCAAGATTTATCATTACACATCTATAAGCATGTAAACAAGACATCAGCAGGCAAGTTAGATGCAATAGTGTAAAACATGGCAACTACCATCACAAGTTAAAATTAGACGATGCAGCTACCTAAGTCCTTGACTCCAAAACAAGTTTTATTCTTCTGGGAAAATTGATGACATAAAGCATTGAAAAGTCTATGAGTATTGTAAGATGCAGAGATTGTTAAGTCATAGTCTCCTAGATGACATTTGCTAGACTAAAGGACCTGCAAAACGAAGGCATGAATGGGGGTGCTTAACATGGAAGTTCTGAATGGGACTCTTCCTTTAAAACTTACGCAATAAAAAAACTTTCTCAGAGGTAAATACATAAATGCAAATAAAAAAAAGAAATGAAAGCATAAAAAGGCACATACATGGAAGCCTCTGTGCCTTGATATGCAAATGTTGACATGCCTTGTCTTTGCTTATGCTTGGGATTGGCTGTGCAATACACATAAACGCGTCCACGGCGTTTAACTGTCTTACAAAACTCACACATCTTCTTCACCGATGAACGCACCTTCATGGCTACTGAAGATTAAAGTTAAAGAAGCCATCAAAATCAGCACCCACCAAATCATGCTTGAGATGGTTAATGAGGAACATAGAATGGTTGCGAATTGAACAAGCAGCAAGCAGGGGCAGTCGTTCACAATTTAAGTTTTTGTTAATGGCTAAATAATAATATGGCATCATTCACAAACCACTTCTACAGTATCTTCAGACTACGAAATGTCAAGGTGTCAATTTTCATCTCCTACTCACCAATGAGCACGAAATCCAAATATACAAACCACAGTATGTTCATAAATCCATTAAATCCAAAAACAAATGCGAACTGTTGGCTCAAAATCAGTTTGGTGACTGTGGATTTATAAGATAATTGTTGAATAGAATCTTTTATTTATCCAAAAAAGAGGTAAAAGTAAGCAAAAATATAATCAAAATCAGAATAAGGAATTGGGTAGCGCCCCAATTTCAAATTAAATCATTATTATCAATTTTCAAGGGGTTGTTCATATACACAGGAGATAGGTCATAAGACTTCGCTGGCTTATCAATGGGTTTGAACAATTGGACGTAAATACAATAAACCCTAGTCATCACTACTGAGCCACATCAATTATTTAGCAGAGTATTAAGCATATTAACCGCTGAATTTCTATACATCAATGGGGGGCAAGTACCTGATTGCTGAAGTCGGCGTTTGGCTGAGAAAGAAACGACGCGTTTCTGCGTGTGCTTCTTCCTTCTTCTTCAGTGTGCGAGTGTAAATGTGTGTTGCGTCGCATCTATGTTGGGCCTACCTGGGCTCATGAATTCATAACAGTTGGAGGGAAACTTTGGCGCTGGGCCTTCATTGGACTTTAATACGAACGGGGAATTATCAGGAGGCCCAGAACTGAAAGGCCCAAATCAGGTCTAGTCAATTACTCAATTATGGGTCTATGGTTATTGGTCTTTGTTTTTTTTTTTTTTTTTTTCTGAGCTAGATGTACTGGTCAAATCTTTGATTGCATCTTAAACCCTAAACCATAGCTCTTTAAATCCATCATTTTTTAAAATTTTAATATAGTTTTTATTAAAACATCATTTGTTTAAAAAACAATTTCTTTTATACTAAAATAAAATCATGGATTTATTTTCAAAGAATTTTTGGTATTGGCACGTGTGTATGGTCTTGACCTTATGTTTCTCACTAAAGTGACAAGCATATATGATTAGAAAAGAACAGATGTTGCATTTGTTGGCAAATTATAAACAAATGCGTTTGATATCCGCAATCGAATGATGGTGATTATTGCTTGCTGTAAATAGTTAATTATGTTAGGGATGTTCCAACATCTATAAACTACTTACATTTGATCAATTCACGTCATGGCCACTAATCAAGTATAATTAAGATTTAATTAATAACACTAGCTATAGTACCGCTAGCTCATCCTTATCTTCGATCCAATTCAAGCATTTGTTTAATTTTGTTACTTTGTCGGTGAACAAATTCATTTGAGCTAGCGCTTCCATGTTTAGGCAAAGACGAAAGCTCTCCTAGCTCGCTTTCACCTTTTCCTACCTAATATGCCAAAATGATGTAATCACTTATACCATTAAACTAAACATGTTGCCATTTGATTGCTTGTGTTTTGAATTGGGAATGAATAAATTGAATGTTTCTGCATCCTGCTATTGGTCATTTTTAAAGTACATTAGGATGATGAGGGAAGATGAGGACACATCAATGGTTGTGTGACTTTGTGTATTATATTATAAGGTTATATATGTTTGTTGGGTGAGACTTGAGGAGCTAGCTAGCTAGGCTAATGCTATATACATATAGTTAAAGCAAAAGCAGTGGGTCTTTCATTGACTAAATGGAAGGCCATAGAAGGCCTCCACTTTTTCTTTATACATAGAATAAAAATGTCATAAAGTTGATGAGGTCAGTAATTAAGAAAGTGGCATTTAACTATGGAAAATAACTTACCTACCCCCGTGTTAGGGGATAGGTAGTATACAAGAGAGAGAGAGAGAGAGAGAGAGAGAGAGAGAGAGAGAGAGAGAGAGAGAGAGAGAGAGATAGGTGGTAAGTTCTCTTTAACTATGAGATTTGCAGATGTCATGTTCCTTTTTCACTGAGCTGTTGAAGGGTGAATGGACCAATATATTGTGAATGTGTTTGTCATCTTCCACTGTTAAATGTTAATTAGTATTTTGGCATCTATAATTGGGGATTCGGCTTTGCTCACGTAGACAACCCAAATTAATGATTGACCTTCTTTATCAAATAATCATCAGAAGTACTACTACTACTACTCTGCATATATGGGGGACTGGGGAGGGCTTATATAACTTGTCTTACCACCAAAATACTGTCTTGACTTTCAAATTGACCATCATTAGTGAGAAATGGAGAAATGTATGGTGCATCACACATGTCTAGTTTTGCATTTTTGCTAGTGATCGAAGACTTTGACCCAATTGGTATTTGGTACTTGGCACTGAATCCTGACTTCTAGTCAGTGCTCTAACTGATGCACAATTTCCAAAATATACACAACGTTGTATGAAAGAATTTCTCGCACAATATAACTTTGACTCGTGACAGATCATAATTCCAAGTGATATCAAGAGATCTTCCAAGCACATTGGAGATAGAATTGGATGCAAAAATGTTGGAGATGTGAACTGTGAAGGAGAATTAATAAAGCTCTAAGTTGCATGATGAGCACTGAGTACGTACCTGCTGTAGTCTTGTATGTTCACATCAGATTCAAACACACATATATCATTCAAATTCCACATATGTTGTATTGATTCTTGCGTGCTCACCATGACCTATTGCTACATTCATACGTTGTACTCACTTGGTTCATTTCACACGGTACCTTCCATTTTTCATGCTTTCAATGGTTTTGGTCCCAAAGTCTCATTATCTTAATTTGCTTTAAAGGTTTTTTCTTTTACTCATATCCTTTCTTGTTGTACATGTGATCAAGTTCCATACAATGGAATAAATATGGACTAATTACGAATCAAGTAATGGATACACTGCTTAATGTTCTTTCACTTTAATATTCAAGTCCAATAAAACTTAGATTCATTGTAGGATTTTAATTAATTTAATCAATACCCACCATTGATTGACTGTTGAGGAACAAATGTGAATTGGTTCAACGTTGGACCAAATGTTCTTTTTAGACTTGTTGATGAACAAGGAGGAGAAGTACAATAATTGGGTGATGAAGCATTAGCAAATTCCGCGTGGCTTGTGACATGACTTGTCCAATCACAACCCAAACCCAAAACATCTTTGGTGGGGATGAAATGGTAATTTTGGTCACACTCGAATGAGTAGTAGGTTGGGTAACCGAACCAAAACTAAAACATAATTAATTAAAGATTAAATACAAAAATGGTTCATAAATTTTACAAAAAATCTCAATTTGGTTCATTAAGTATAAAAAATATCATTTTAGTCTATGAACTTTTCAAGTTATATCAAAGCAGTACAAATATTAACTTCCATCGAAAAATTTAACGAAAATTGGTCATGTGCACAGCAAGTGACTACATTTTTATGGACATTTCAGTCCGTCAATCATATTTTTATATGACCAATTCCGTTAATTTTCAGATAGAAGTTAACGTTTGTACTGCTTTGGTATAGTTTGGAAAATTCGTAGATCAAATTGATATTTTTTATAGTTAGTAGACCAAATTAAGAATCAGTGTAAAGTTTGTGTACCATTTTTATATTTAACCCATTAATTAATTAAGATAATAATGACATTACAATTTAATAACTACCGAGTAAAACAAATTTGGTAGAATTAAATAACAATATGGAAATTAAAAGGAGAGCACATATAGGACGCACCATGAGACATGAGCCCCCACAAGCAACATAAATATCCAAGGAGACCCTCCTTTTCAGAAATGCAAAGACAGGAAGACAAATTAGAAGTTGATATATATTCATATATATAATGCACGTTTTCTGTTCCAAAATCAACGCACATTTGCAAACCAACAAATTTCTCAATTGCCCCATCCCGCCATCCTCATATGGCCTGCTTCTACTTCGACCTACTGGTTTTGCTTTGTTTACTTGTCTCCAATCCCCGCTTGTCATCTGTCATTCATAAAAAGGTCTTGCTTTAGAAAAAAAAATATGGAAATAAACAAAATGCATGCAAAGAAAGATATAATATATATATCTCAACAGAAAATAAATAAATTATTATATATATAAATTCCATATACATATATGTATGTATGCACTCCTCTATCCTGGTTGCCCTTATATTTTATTATCACAAAATGGACCCCCACATTTTCATATGTTTTGGAAGTGTCTCAGATCCCAATGAGTCGATGACCATGATCTAAAATGGTGCATGCTTGGCCTTCAGTATTGCATGGGCTTGCATGTTTTCCTAAGTAAAATGAAAAAAAAAAAAAAAAATTAGCATTACATACATTAATGGTTGGGATTCAAATCCATATATATTTGTTAATTGTTTAATTTTTACATGTATTCTTCAACTAAAACTAGGAAGAATTTATAGCTTTTTTTTATTAAAGAAAATTCAAAGGAGGCGAAGCATGGAAGAAGAAGGATAAAAGTCGAATTCTCATTCTAACCGTAAAAAACCGCTAAATTTGAATACTTATTCATTTGTGAATATTTTTAATATAATCGTAACACCTTCACGTAATATTACTAATTTACTTATATTATAACACATGTATTAATTTTTGATTAATTAGTCAAAATAAATTAATACGCTAAGTTGGGTCAATAATTAATTTTATATTTATATATAATCTGTTCATGGTTGGCTTGCTTCCTATGCAAGGTTTTCATCAGGTCAAATATGTAGAAGAAGTCTTGGTTCATTTAATTATGAGCGTGGCCTAAAAGTAAAGGGTACGGTGTGTGGGTTGATAGCGGAAGCATCCTAGCACATGGCTGTGTTCACATTATGCATGTGAGATGTGATCATAGACTTTATTAATTTGTCAAAAGAAACGCATGAAAATATAAAATTAGCTGAAAGCACCCACAGTATTGAATCTCACACAGTCAGGCCCTAGCAGTAATTTTGAAGAGCTCTATTAATTAAGGCTGAAGCTGACCAACTGAAATTCTCACCTAAACACATTAACTCCATAAATTTCTTTTCCTATTCTCTTCCTTTCAAAGGGCTCTTTGGAAGTCTACCAAGTCATTGGCTTGAAAAGACCTT
Organism: Dryas octopetala; assembly: GCF_963921425.1. NCBI lineage: Eukaryota > Viridiplantae > Streptophyta > Magnoliopsida > Rosales > Rosaceae > Dryas > Dryas octopetala. Next base: position 20,866,793 of record NC_141370.1, on the reverse strand, counting down.
GATGGCATTTTTCTTTTATTTTTATCGATGATAATAAAGACTGGTAAATACTTTTACCACTAACATTTATTCTATGTTTTGGTACATAAAAGGCTGAGTGTTGATGAAATTTTCGGTTGCCTCAGCAAAACCCTAGAGGATTTGAAGGTTTCAATATGAACAAAAATTTGGTATTAAAAAGAGGATCCACCCTGTACACCCAATCATGTTACAAAGAAACATAAAACGGCAACAACTAACAAAACCTGGGGTCCCATCATTCCCTACAATTCCGAATATTCCATGTAACCTAAAAAACAAATGTACAAAATATTAAAAAAGAAAAAAGACTAATATTTAGAGACAAAATATACAGTGAGATGGAAGATGTGAATTTGATCAGCATGAGTAGGCCAATCGGTGAACCACACGATCCCTGAGAATTCCATTGTAGAGAGCCACGCGGTTCGCAGGCATTCCTTTGTATTTTTGGGCATGGCTTGTTGTCTTTTTGAAGTTTAGTGATGATGAAGTAGTTGAAGATGAAGTGGTAATTATTTTATGTTGCTTCCTAAACTCCTCTCCATCCCCACTTGGATCCACCACATCCTCTGCAAAGTGCACCCTTTTCTTCTGCTTCTTCCTCCTTTTCTTTTCCTCTGCACACCCAACCAGAAAAAAATTAATTAAAAGCCATTTGAATTAGCCAATAATTAAACCAAACCATGGAACGAAGTCAAAGACAGAGTCACAGAAACAGAGAAACTGAGAAACAGAGAAACAGAGAAACAGAGACACAGAGACACAGAGTGTTTGTCGGGCATACCAGAAGATATACAAGATCGTAGAATCTGGGGTGAGGAGGACCGTGAGATTTGATGATCAACAGGGAATTGGGAGGTGGGCAGAGATTTCTGAAGGCGAAGAGCTAGAAGGATCACAGTGCCTGCAGAGACTGCCATGGCTGTGGCCAACACCACCCCTTGTGACCCCAACATGGAAGACATCGACCCTTTTGTTTTTTTTTTCTTTTCTTCAAGAAGATGAAGAACAAGAACAAGAAACTGAACCCAATTTGAAAACAACTAGAAAAACAGATACCAGAAAGAAAAAAGTACCAGTCTTCACTGAATGAGGGGCAGAGTGTGTGTGTTTTAATAGTAATATAGTATACATGGGAGGGCTAGAGGTGGATAAATAGTTATGGAGGTGCACTGGGAACTACATGTGAAATATTATATTATATTTCAACCAAATGGGATTATTTATTACACAATTTGATCATCATTTGAACATAAGTCTTCTTTCTTTTTTTATTTTTTCCTTTTTTGTTGTTGGGGTTGGGTTTTTTTTACTTTGAACTGGTAAATGTAATTGTGAATGTGAATGTCGGTCACCATGTGTGTAAGCATGAGTAATTGAATTGAATGTGTTTTTATCTCTCTGTGTGGTGTCTGCTAATCAACTTTTGCTCGTGCACCGCACGGCAGTGCCAAATTGGGAGAAAGTTTTCTGGTGACGTCAGTTTCTTTCTTATTTAGAAATTGGGGAGGAGTAGGACTAACAAGCTCAGCATTACTTTTTTGTCACTTTCACAATTTTATGGAAGAGTGTTAGCTGCGTATAGTGCACTCTCTCTCAGAAATTCTTGTATATTAATTATTATATACGTACGATCATCATCTCACAATAACCGATAAGGAATTCAATTTAAAAAATACGATAACTTGTGTACAAGATTTTCTTCTTCTTTTTTTCCATTTTCTGCCCTATATTGTTGACTTGCGGTACCTAATCATTTTAGCATTGTGTATATGCAGGTCTATTAAACTTCCAATTCATGAGTTTGATGTGGCAAATGAGATCAATTTGCAGAACATAATGTCACAAACCAACCCTTTTCATGCAGCAGGAAATGGGGTAATATGCATTTTTACCCAGAGGAAAAAAAGAGTGGAATTCACAGCAATATGGAGGAGCGTGAGCATGGTACAATTGAGTTCAATTATTAAGGTTTTTCTTTAAAAATACGCAGCCTTTGTCATCCATGACATGTCAGGCCGTTCCATGCCAAAAGATTGGAGTTCTTGATAGTCAGATCTAGTTGAAGATAGGAAAATGACTTGGGACCAATGGGGTTAGAGGCTTAGAGCTTCATGACACAAAAAGAGAAATAAATAATTTTGCAAGCTGCACATGCATGCCTCAGCTAGCAGTTAATATTCCTCAGGAGTCAGGCCTCACTCACAAGTCACAATATTACATTATTACATGTGGTGGCCTTGTTAGGTTCCCAAAGGCCAATAGGCAATGGCCTTGGGATTGTGGTTAATTAGATGTTGGCCAAATTCTAGAATATGGATTAGACCATGTAAAGAACCTTATTATGCAGGAGGACATAATTGGTTAAAATAACATTTTATTATAGAGGTTGAGTAAATTAAGGAAAATGCAGAAATATATTATTGGATAAAAAAGCATGTGATCACTTTTTTGTCTCGGCTTCAAAATATAGGAACAAGTTAGGCATGTATCTGCCAAAGGATAACATTGATGCATGAGTTTATCTCAGAGATAAAGATTTCATGAGTCTTGATGATAATCAATATCAGCAAGTCATGTAAACGTCACCTCTTTTGAAAGCAATGGTTGTTAGAGATGTAAATATGTAAGCTTGAATTGCATGGTTGAATATTAACCATATAAATGGAAGTCTAACCATTATGACTACCAAAGTGTTAATGGTAATAGTTCCAAAAGCAAAAATCAAATCCCAATAATTGAAACACTGATTGATAATGTCAATGTTCTTTTCTTTCCAATTGGATTTTTGAGAGATGTGAAAGGTTCTTTGTGAAAATGGTCTCATTTGAAACCAATAATCATCATTGAAATTTTTTATCAATGAATCAATGATGTTGAAAACTAAAACCTGCTCAACTGAAAAAAAAAAAAAAAAAAAAAAAAAAGGATATTTAAGAGGGAAGGCAAAAAATTACACACAGGGGCAAAAACTTGTTATGAAAAGGTAGATGTGGAGGAGGGTGCTGTTGAAAGTGTTACATCTACAACTACCTGTTTGTTCCAAAAATTTAAGGTAGAGATTATTTTCTTCTTTTTATTTTTTGATGAATAGATTGTTTTAGATAAGGACCTAATTCCGTGTCTTTGCTTAGAAACTATGACTAAGAGCAGAGTTCTTCTGGCAAATGAAAATTTTGTCATTTTTTGGAAATTGAGATATATACTAGCTCTAAAGTTGGGGAATCATATTTATTGGGTCCATGTGGTTACAGTCTTACAGACATGTACTATCATAAATTAAGAGTGATCACAACTAATATAGACCACAATGACATCCACTTCCTCAAAGGTGCTTTAGCTTGACTACAGTGTAATCATATATTACTCTACATTTACAATGAATTTAGGATCCAATTATAACCAAATCAATATTATTAGCACTGAAAAGAGAGAAACAAAGGAGACTCAGACTTGGACAGATTTACAATGAATTGGAATGAGAATTCAGAAAAGGCAATGTTTTTTAAGTAGTGAGGATTGAAGGAAGTAAGTCAGATTTGGCCCCAAGAACTCGAGCCTTAGAGTCTGGAAAAAATTCTGTCCCAGGTAACTCTGTGACCTCCCCATTTTCAGTAACCACAATGGGATAGCTAAGCAGATGCCCTGGCAAGTCACCCTTTAAGGTCTCACTTGAATAGAGGTCCCAATGCTTTTCAGCAATCTGGTTCACCTTTCTCACACATTGCACACTCTCTGGTTCAAGGAAGGTGTCATTAAGCAAGCCCAAGTGTTCATACCACAATGCCATTCTGAGGCCATGAATTTGGCCCCTTGCTGGCTCTCTAGTGGATAGGTGATATGGTTGGAAGGCTCCCATTGCAATCTCTGAATCTCTGGCACCATCCATTGACCTCTGATTGATGTTGGCAGATCCAATGATTATGTATTCATCATCAACTGCAAAAGACAGGCATTTCAAACACTTCATTTATTATTTTATGCTGTATACAATCTAGTTATTAAGAGCTAAAAATTAAGAAGAATGTGATACACTGGCTTACCTATCATCAACTTGGCATGAACATAGATCATGAACCGCCTGGCTTGTTGAGCTCTGCTGTAATCTGTACCATGTTCTGGTTTTGCTGGAGGTACATATTCTCCCTTTTTCTTCTTCTCACGATTACCAAGGCAAAAAAATATCAAATAGTCCTTGGGGTTTGCCTCAAGCCCTTTGGTTTTGAGAGCTTGAACTATGTCCTTGTACATCATCTCCATGGTCATCTTCTGCCAATTCAGTATTGCCTGAACAGTTTGGCTTTCTGGGATACCCTCTGGCCACATGGGAATGACAATGTACACGGTAAATCTTTCTCCTGCTTCAATCTTACTAACAATCTTTAGTGACAGTTCCTTTGGAATAAGATGCCAAGCACCAACATCCTCAACCTTAATGTTATGATCTGAATGCCAGCAGAATGAACTTCCAAGAAAGTACTGATTTTCAATGTAGATGAAACTCTTTGCTCGTCGAATGGCATTTATGTACGCATCCTGAATGCTTCGGTCAATCACATGATCTTTCCCACTGACAAGACCTGCCATGGCAGCATCTTCAGGAGATTCAGGAAAGCCAAATGCAGCTCCTCCATCGATGGACCGGAACAATTGAACATTCCATGTCTCATGGTCCTGAGGGAACATAACTGGAGATGGCGGTATAAATGTGTCATCAAGTTCTCTGAGTTGAACAAGCAAGTCCTTCCCACCTTGCTTCCTCCACCTTTGCTCAAAATTGAACAAAACATCCCAGGCAATAGGCCCTTCCAATCTACAATGCATGTCATGCCAAGGCTCCCTTGGTCCACCTTTTGTGATTGAGGCACCAGCAAAATTGGGCTGATGGAAATCATTATGGTGGGTTGTGTCTAAAGTCCTGAAATTGGAATGGAAGGGAGTGTCATATCTCCCACCACAAAGATCAAGACCACCAATGAAGCTCACAATCCTCCTCTTTTCTACTACTCCATTGGGCAATTCACTGTCCACCACCACAATCTTCTGGTGATGAGTGAACATGGTAGAAACCTCTAAATCTTGAACAATGCTCTGCCCATTGTCCGGATTTCGGGGGCATAACACACAATGAACTGCTGTCTGGTGGAAGTAACTTTCAGTATCTTCATCATGGGTAGCCATCACTCCATCCCTCTTTAGTAACTTCACTGAAGTTCTGTCATCCCAAACAAGCATTAGGACTTTGACTCCTTCATCTGCCTTCTTCTTAAGAATCTCTCCCAGAGTCAGATCTCCTCCTTCTGGCATTTGCCTCTTGGGGTCCCTTACTAAGGTGATTTTAGTAAACACGGACCAACCTGCTATGTAAATCAAGTGTTTTGCATTAGAAATGGCATGAAAAATGTCTTCCCAGCATCTGTGCGGTTCATAACACTTGCCCCCAGCAAGAGGGATTTTGGGGATGAATTTGTTTGGGACATGAGCATCTTGGTAAAGGGTAACTCTGCAACCATTTCTCTGGGTGAAAAATGTGTAGGGAACTCCTGGGAACTTAGGACTTTTGATTCCTTGAGACCAATTACAGTCTTGGGCTACAGAAATGAAGCGTAATTTGACATGGAGTTTGGGGCTTCCATGTAATGGTTTATTGTTTTGGTCCAAGATCTTAAGCCATCTGTCTACTTGATCTTCTTGGTTAAGGAGTTCCCCTGCAGGCATATAAGCTCTGCCAATCACTCTGGCCCCAATGGGATTGCCTTCTTTGATAGAGAAAATAACATGAGAAGCCCTGTGGGCGCAGTATATATGAAAAGATTCAGCCCACTGAGGATTAGAAGTTGCATCTTCTAGCAGTCTAGTTCTGCAAACTCTTGCATTTTCCAAATCAATTGTTGCATAAAGTCTGGAACCTTTACCAAACCCAACTGACTTTTCGAAAAGCTACAGTAAACATCATCGCATTTCATGAAGTTAGATTTAGGGAAACTTTCACTTTCTAGTCAATAGGAACCATTAATAATGTGCAGTCCAAATCAACTCTCTAACAACATAACATTTCAAATATTTGATTACCGTTTGAGATATATATAAAGCAAACTGATATAAACCATACTTGGATATGGATTAGCATTGCCATTATCAAAATGAATATGGAATTTGATCAACTGATCGAGTATTTAAGATGGCACTGATAAGTGATTAATAACCAATGCAATTGAAAAAGAAAATGATATATAGTCTATATGTATATACCTTGCAGAAGAAGATGCAGCAATCTCCATCCTTGAGCCTATCAACCTCGTCGATAGTTGCATGAAGTATTCCATGCAGTAGTACTGTTTTTTTCATATCTCAATTAAGCTCTGATCAAGGAACAAGTACAGAGGCTACCACCTCAATCAATCAAAGCAATCACAAATATTGTGCAGCTGACATGAATAAATTAGAATGAAGCATATTCACAAGTACTCTCACCAACAGCAAGAACAAGTTCTACAGTACTTAATAGAAAGGGAAGACCAATATTCATTGACCAAAGAAGTCAATCAAATACGAAGAACAACAGATGAGATTGAGTTGTCATTTCCTGAAAATAATATGTACATATCAATGATTATAAAAATTGAAGCAATCGGCAATGTGAAAAATGTCAATATATATGTATCCGAGTGGTTGTGTTGAAGAGTTCGAAAAATATAAAAATACTAAAATATGCAGTGGTGGTGCAGGTAAACAATTAACCCTTAAAATATGGTAGCATAAACTATGGATATGGGAGATTAGGTTACATTTTATTATTATTTTCAAAAATAAAAAATTTGTTCTAGGTTTATCTTATTGAATGAAACTCAATCCTAACTGTCTCATTCTGCATGTATCATTTGTGTGTATTCTTAGCAACAATTTTTCAAGTCTTTTATTTTCTTTTGTACCCTTTTTTTAGGCTTCTTAATTAACAAGTAACAACCAATAACCAATTGGTGGCTGAAAAAAGGGGTCAATTTTTATTCGGCGGCCAACAGAAAAAAAGTTTATTTGAGGGGAAAAAGTATCAGATACAAACCACCACATCATATTATGTATTATAAATCAATAATAAAATGACACGTAAACATCATTGACGAAACATATCATTGTTAGCAAGGCTCCTAGATTGTACAAAGTTTGGAACTTAGATTAAGCCTTTACTTACTGTACCGTATTAGCATGATAACGTGGCTCAACTGTTGTAGCTAAGACTTTCAATTCTCCATTTGACAGGGAGAACCGTTAGTGCAGTTAGAGGGAAAAAATAAACAAATCTTGCAGTTGATAACCAAATTGGGGTTTAATTTAGAGTGCCAAATTGCAAATGAATTTTCTGCAGCTGATTTTGAGGGTCAACCAACTGTGAGCTGTCCTCACAGGGACGTGGGGTAGCCAGCCTGAATTACATTAATGACCATGAGGTCCTCATGCATCTGAAATTCATGAGATTCAATTCAACCTGCTTGGCTGCTTGGCTGCTTGCTGACTATTCTTTGGGCGAATTGGATGATGAATTGATGACTCTACTCTGCTATTATGAATTTTGGTCTTCTTAGCTTTTTCTTCAACTAAAACTTTTATGTTTTTTATTTTTTGTTCATAAAGAGAAGGAAACTCCTATTTAACATTCTAGATCTTTATAATAAGTTTATATATATGACCCCTTCTCTTTGACCAAAGAAAAGGACCTTTCTCTTTTCTTAATTTTGTTTTTTTTTATTTTTAAATTGCATCAAAACCTCCTATTCAGCTAATCAAAGTAATTGAAGACCAAGATCCCAAGGTTGAAAAATCATAGTATGGCTGATGCTACATACATATTGCTTCTTTGGTTAAACAGTAAATTTGTTGAGACGTCATTCCCAAGCCTAATCCACTTATTTGTCAAAATTAGCAACATGTGTAAAAGCCACCACTGCTGGTGCGATCTCAGCAAGGGAAGAAAATGGTATATCGGACAAGGCTTTGTTACTCGTTTAATCAAATGATTTGTATGTCCTTGAGTTGAATGTTGATTGCTACAAATGAAATACACCCCTTTTAATATATGATTGAAAATTTTTGGGTACAAATTAGCTCAAGCAACAGCTCTAAGTTTTGTTCATCGTTACAAACAATGTTGAGGAAAAAAAAAGTGTACAGAAAAGAGTATACATAATGGATTTACAAAGACAAAGACAAACGATAGGTAGATGGGTTAGAACTAAGATCCCGAGCTACCTGGAGAAGGTGTTCTATGCTAATGTCAGGGTAGTGCTGCAGAAGCTTTAAATTGGCCACAAAATCACCACTTAATAGTCTGCTTTTCACACATAGCAGCATCGCACAGCAAATTTTAAGAAGCATATCCTGTGGGGTTTTCTTCCAATAAATCAGTATTCATTCATAATGGTGCAACATCATACTAGAAAAAGGAAAAACCAAATACAGTAGCAATAATTGGGAGAAGAATGGAGTGATCTGAATAACTAGCATGCACAGAGAAAGAGAAAGAGACCTGTACGCCATAAGGACTACTCAAGAGTGAATCCCAAATTCTCATGATGGATTGGAAATTGAATTCCTGTGTAAGTAGTAATGTGATCCACCTGAATGCATAGTATTGCGGTTTCACCTGCTTACAAGGGCATATGTTATAAGATCTCAAGGTTAGGCTCAACATAAGCTGTTGAAAATAGTATATAACTTAGAGGATCTAGAAAAATGATGCAACTTGAAAAAGGCATCTTGAACAACTTCAAACAAAATTAACACGAAATGGGTTGCACAGATATCAAGAAAAAGCAACTATTGTAATTCCCTTTGATACAATTTACCTTAGTAGTGAACTCAAGATGCCTCCACAGTTCGTCATCATTGGCTTTCAATAACTCTGACAAGCGGGAAAGAGTGGAGAGTATACCCACTGCACTGTTATCCAGTTGTTCGCAAAAGTGGTCCACTGAGTCACTCAAGAGTCGAACAAAACAAGAAAAACTATCTGCTTCTGCATTTGCCTGCAGAATGAGTCCATCATATGGCTTTAATTTCTCTTGGCACTTGGATGAGTAAGTATAACCTTTAAGGAAGGAAAAGACAATGGTGACCAATGAAGAAAAAACAGAATCATGCTACAAGTCAGTTTTGAACTTTCAAAATATTTGCAGGATAGGGCCCTTTTACCAAGCATGCTTTTAGATCACCTAGTGAATAGATACAAGTTATATCAAGCATTAATAAGCCAAAGACATCTAATATAAACATATGAAAATTTGCAGGAAACTTTCTTACAGCATTTTGATCATTGGTGTCAGTACTAAAGACATAGTATATTGGTGCCAAGACCTCATTCATGCCTTGCACATAACGGATTGCTGGATTTAGTTTTGCAAACAGGAGAAGAATGCTTCTCATTGCTTCCTGTAAATGGAAATACAAAAAAGCATCCAGTTAGTGACAATGAATCTATTAGCTGAAATGACCAGAGTAACCAGTGAATTTGGTGTATGATCCAGCTGCTATAATGATGTCAGTAACAAGGAAATCAAATTAAGAAAAAGATAATGCTGTGGGGATCATATACCCTGTGTTTCTTACTGAATGATGAGTCCCCTGAGAAGAATTTCAAATCTGGGTGTGTGCGTTGCAAATCACGGTCTATCTGTTCTGCAATCTCTGTATGCTATAAATACAAGTGTAGCATGATAAACATCACATAATTATATGGGAGGCAGCCAAGATACAACCTTATAATGAGAAGACATTTTACCTGAAAGTATTGATGCCAAGCACTAGCCTTACCAAGGCTTAGAGGGTGATCCTCCTGGGAAATTTCATGTCGCTTCAATGGTCCATCAACATCACTGTCAGCTGGACGATATTCCACAGCACCACCTTTTCTTCTTGTGACTTCTGACTGTCTAGATTCAAGATTTTGATTAGTGAACAATAACCACGAATCAGAAATAATGCGCCTGAAGTATAGATTTATTTGTAACAAAATTTCTGCAAATAAATTACTACTTTGTAGTTTGTTTACAATGCAACTTGGTGAGTGCATCTTACAGGACTCAGGAGAAGCTCTTCTTTAAGCTTGGCATACTTTAGTCGATTTTCTATGAGCTCTCTTTCCCATAAATCACGAGAGGGCGGTAAATAACCCAAGAGCAGCTGCGTGCATGAAATGTAAGGACAATCAATAATGTTAGTATTGAAGAAATAATATTTATTCTCTTTTTTACTCACTATCCTGGATTTAGGAAAGATATTAAACTAATTTAGCGAACAATTCCTTCAAGTGCTCCATGGAACAGCTAATCAATTCTTTCCTTGGAGGACTAAATCAACTGGGAGTTTTCAGTGGTTATGACAAACCATTAGAGCATATGGATTTGACAAGAAGTTTCTTGTCATAACTTGGGTTCTAATATTATCCTTGAAGGCTCAAGATTCGATAAATACATACATACATACATTGATATACATATATGCATAAATACCTATACAATGAATTCAAATAAAAAACTAAGACCCCCTTCATCATTTAATACTTGTGGTCTGAAGATTTACTCATATAGTAGAAAAACAAAAGTAACAGAACTCACATTACATAATGTAGGAAACTACTAGCGAAACAATGTAACGTGTAGTTGTACCTTCCAGGCTGTTGACCGCAAACCTCCTCCATCAGGAAGCCCTGAACTAGCAATTCTTTGTAACTTCTCCAAATTTATCTCTGGCTGAGAAAGCTAATTGTAAAAGAAAAAAATAAGATAAATCTTAAAGCTGCAAATTACCAGGGGGAAAAATGTAAAAGGACAAATTGTAAGGCCTAATGATCTATATGGTTTCTCAGAAAATATAAGTAAAAGGGATCGATAAACTATCAACATTATGTTGGTTGTTGGTTGGAACTCACAAAAATCCACACTGACAGAAATTCTGAGTGCAGTACTACTATTTCGAGCACATTGCGGAAAGATTTCGTTTCTTTGCTTTCTCACAATTTCCCAATAATTCAACACAAGCACAAAACTAAACCACACTAAACCCCCACAAAAAGTCCTAATTAAAAAAAAACAAACAAAAAAAGATAAAATATTTACTGATTATATTTATATCAAAATGCACCAAAACACATTCACACTAAAATTAAAGTGCCATCTTTTTCTCTCTATTTTTTCTTTCACTCATCAGATTCTCACCTCATACTCAAGATCAGACCTTTTATCATCCGCTGCAATGGCTGCCATCACCGAGACCGAACCCAACCCTTCTCTTTCGGGTCTCTGCCGGACCTTTAAATCGGATTCTCTATCCACCTTCTCATCTTCATCATTCCCACTCTCTCTACACGAACCGTACCCGTTGGCCTCAAACGTCTCGAGCTCTTCGCCGGACTCGAACACCGAATCGGACCCTCCAATTTCTTCCGCTTTGTCATCTAAACCGGCGACCAAGCTCCCCAGCCGGTCCGGGAAGACGCGCTTGGCCTTGTCCGGAAGCTTGAGCTTGCCTTTGAGCATGGTTGCCGAGTTCGTACTGAGTCAAGAAGAGTGAGGGCGCCGAGTTGGGTTGGTGGGTTTGTGTGGGAGGATTGCATTGAAGTCGGAGAGAGTGAAGAGAAAGAGGGTTTTGGGTGGTCATGAGTCGTATGGAACTCTGTGCTGAACCAGTTTCGCGCTTTGTGAAAGAATGGTAGTTAACGGTTGAATGGTAGGTTGCCCCACGTAGGATCCAAAAGGCCATTTTTATGGGCCAAGGGCCCAGAGGCTTTTGTGCTCCTTTTTTTTTTTTTTTTCCTTTTTGTTTTTATAAATCTTTTGCGCTCCTTTTCGGCCTAATCATTGAATGACACGTCAGCTTTGCACCTAATAAGTTGGTCAGGATTTTTTCATGTGATCATAACGGTACTTGGCGATATAACCAATCCATTAAAAGTATGATACATGTATAATTATTAAATAATTGTAATATTATACACGTGTTATAATTTGAGTGAATTGATCACACACCACGTGGTATTACACCCGAAAAAAATCTTGAATAAGACAGTCGTACCATGTGTATGTACAACCACCTAATGCTATAGCGCTATGTGCTTTATTTACTTTTAAAACTATATACTTTACTTTAAATGAATACATATGCTAGTGTATCATTAGAGGTCATATATACACGTGATACAACTGCCCATTGAATAATCTCTTGTTATGCACATAAAAAAAAATTTCTTTTCGAATCAGGGATTAGAAATAAAGAGGGAGATTGGGCTGCTTGATTAAAAACCCGATAATTAGGCCCAAAACACTGAAGTCTCTTTTTGCTTGGGCCCAGAAAGAGAGAGGGAGATTGGATTGCTTGATTAAGAACCCGATAATTAGGCCCAAATCTCTGAAGTCTCTTTCTTAATGAATTTGATTAAATAGGCATTATTTAGGCCCAAATCCTCTTCCCTTTGAATAAATTTGATTATATTAATATATTGTATCTTTCTTGTGTTGTTCTCTCTCTCTCTCTCTCTCCCTCCCTCTACAGTGACATTGCCGTCCCCACCAATTCTCTCTGCATTAGATGTGAGTCGTATCAATCATAAGCGACATGACATGACATGACAAAATATCTGAGCAGGAACAGGGACACAACTGCGATATTTTAGCTTCAAGCCTTCGAGAAAGATAAATAAGTATTAACTATTTAACTTTATTAAGTAATAAATTAAGGTTGAAATTTATTATGAATTAAAGAACATTTAGTACAGAGTTTGGGGAGAGGGCCGCTAGCTGGGACCAATCAAAATTATGAATGAAAGAACATTGATGATGATCAACCAACTACGTACGTACTAAATGGGCTTTAATTGAAATCATTTTCATACTTTGTTCTTGGTAGGAGGTTGGATCAAGCACCAACGACTAACAAACCATTCATATATACTCCACAAAAATTTATATATTTTGAAGTTTCAACATCATAATCAATTAGCTTTATTTTAGTGTTATTATTATTATTTTTTTTTAAGTTTGAGATATCTCAAATTCAAACCTATTTTCTCTCAGATAAAGACAAATATTTTCAATACCATCATAATCTATTTTCTTATTAACAAACTTAACTTTATATTAAATGAGAGTCCCTGTATGTGAGAGTCTCGTGTGGACTCATAGAAAAGTTCATTGGTTGAGACATGTATTAGATCATTACATTGATTATACAAAGATAATATTAAATGATGTTTCTTTCTTAATCATTTGTGGCATGTGGTTTGACCCACTAATTAATGATGTTTTTTTTTTTTTGGAGAAATGTTAACATCTATATCAGCTCTTGTACATATATTGTACAATATCCTTGTATACAACTTATGAGCTAGGTCATGGCCAAAAAAAAAAAAACTTATGAGCTAGGTGATCAATCGTTCACAATTTTGGTTTCCGCGCGTTATCAAAATCATGTATGGAATAATGTGTCTCCCCAAACTTGCATCAGCCACTCTAATAAACTTGTATCTTTCTGATCAAAATGATGATGAATGGATGCTGATCATATCATGTAGTTGCCATTATTCAATATTAAACTTTGTATATCTAGATACAACGATAATAGGAATTTCAAATTATGTGTAAATTATATATATTAGTGTTTTATTTATTGCAAAATAAATATATCTTAAAGTTATGTCATATATAAATCAATAAATCACTACCACACTTTATTTGAAATTCAAAATTAGGATGACTATGAACTCATATAGATATATATACTCAATTCCCATAACTTTTGATTGATATTAGTATATCACTCAATAAGAGACGGTGAATGAAAAAGTTTTAGGGGTGGACACGGTACGATATGAGACAATATGAGCCCCATACCAATATCATATTAAAATTTTTATTCGGTACGGTATGCACATTTTTAAAACTGATACCATACTATACCAGTGTTTTATAAATTCGGTATGATTTCGATATGTGCTAATATTTTAAACTTTTTTTTTTGGTCAAAAAACAATATTTAACAACCAAAAAGACATACTGTCAATCTCTTACACTTTTATTCTTATATATTAATTATCAATCATTTGATAGTAATTGTCTAACTCTAACCTAATATTCTTACATATTAGGTTAGTTAACTTTTTTACTCAAATGTCCCTAGGGAGTGAGGAATACTAGAATAGGGGATTGAGAATTCGCTGTGGTCAAGTCTACTATAGTCTATAAACTTGCCCAAATAGCCACTAATATAGCGACACATAATTAAAAAAATATTAAATAATTAAATTAAATATAATTCGGTACGGTATGGTATATTACGATATTAAAAGTTTCAGACCAATATCATACCGATTTTGAATTGATACGGTACAATATCGATATAATATGTAATCAGTATTATTTTTTGCACAAAATTGACACAATACGAAACAGTACGGATTCGGTATTTCTTTTTCAAATGCCCACCCCTAAAAAGTTTTGCGAAAAAAGTATGGAAAGTGACGTGAAGGCCACATAGTCAATTACCACCAAAAGAAAAAGTAACTAAAAAAGGAAAACAACACCCCACCAAGTCACCAACGCACCCCACAAAAATCTTTATGCTAAATTTGTATATTGGCAATTAAGCAAATTAATTGATTTCTTATTAATTTCAAGAAGATAAAAAGGCCAAACAAAGCAAGAATTCATCACGGAATTGAATTATATATATATAACCATTTTATTCTCTATTAGGCAGACAATTAATTATATTCCCAAACCTTAATTGTACGTTTACAGTTGCTCGAAACGTACATTTGGAAGCTGTAATGCATGCCTACTATATATTAATATATTATTACTAGAACTATGTATAAGTGAAATATTAATACTCTACATATAAAATTAAACACAATTAAACATATAATTAACTTAAATACTATATATATATATATATATATATATATATGGCATAGTAAGATGGATCTGACTACAAGAAAAAGTTTCCCTGATCATGATCACCTTGTTGATGAATGGCAAATGATGATGAATTATAATTAGGAGTAGAGGTGATGGTTGGACAATTTCTGTTAAGCAGCTCCTCGATCATTTGCAATGCAAATTTCTCTTCTTCATCCAAGGATGTTGGAGACTCTGATGATGATGATGAAGGCATAAATGGTGGTGTTGATAAAATACTCTGATCATGATGATGATGAGCATTCTTGTTGTTGCTCTTGTTGGTGTTTCCAAGCTGAACAGTCATGACCCAATTGGAATTATTATCAGAGTGTTGACCAGCTCGCTTTTGCCAGACACCAATGTGAGAGCTTTCATTGTCGAGCCTCAAGCAAGTCATAGAAGGAGACGGTGCCTTCCCACATTTTCTCAGCTTTGCATGTAGGATTTCTGATAGCTTAGTAGTACCCTTGTAATTAATTGGTGGTGAATCTGATGATGGAGATGATGTTGAATCCACACTGCTACATTTTGGGTCTGATATTCCCTTACTATTAGTTTGATTCGCAATTGGGAAATTGGTTTTGGCATTTCGTCCACTCATCAAAATGGCAGCTTCATCATATGCCCGGGCTGCCTCTTCTGCGGTCTCAAATGTGCCTAGCCACACCCTTCTCTTCCTGTCCATCAGATCACATACATATACATATAGAGTGACAAATTAAGTTAATTACGTTCTAATTAATAACATGTTAGTTGGTATCTATATGTATTTATATATATATATATAACATGGTACGTAGGGGGTGAATTGAAGGTAGCTAGCTTACAGTAAGGGGTGGCGAATTTCTGAAACCCAAGAGCCCCAATGGCGCTGCCTAACTCCTCTGAACTTCTTCGATTGTACCATTTCTTTTGTTTGTTTGTTTGTTTGAGTCTTAATTAGAGAAAGAGAGAGTCGAGGATTAATTATAAAGTGCAGGGGAGACGGAATCGATATATATAGAAATATACATTGGGAGAGAGAGGAATGAAGTATATATATATATATATGGAAGTGACAACTGACAAGATGGAGTACTAGTTGTGAAGAAGAAAAGTTAAAAGGAAAAAGTAAGGGGGTACAGTGTCGGCGAACTAAGAGCTAGCTTGCTTAGTACTCACTCACTCCAATATATTATTGCCTCCCCATAAATGACCTCCCCCTTGACTTGTCTTCTACCTGCTGCTCTCTCTCTCTCTCTCTCTCTCTCTCTCTCTCTCTCTCTTAATAAAGACCGGTTTCTTGGTCCAACTCTCTTAAAGATTAAAGGCTTGAACAGTTGCACAATATTTTTCATCGAGTCATCCAAGACTATTGGACAAAATAATGGGAAATCTAGTTTTAAGATTAAATGTTAAACAAAATAAATATTTGAAATATTGATTATTTATTTTTGTAAATAAATGATTTTCGATCTACTTAATTTTTTATAAAGATTATTTTTTAATAAAATCTTAAAAAATATATGGTTAGAATCGTTAAAATTTTATATGGAGTAAATCTCACTAAAAATTTGTGTAAAAATTAAAATGTCATGAATTAATCTCCCTTTTTATTATATTGTATTGTATTGCATGTACTGCGTTATCAATTTCATTTGAATGATATGATGCTTGCCTTACTGATTAATAGGTTAATTAAATTTATTTGTTTGAAGAAAATAGTGATGGTGCCTCACGATGTGCAGCAAGACGAAATGGGATTGGTGAAGTGATTAGAAATTCGAAGGGTGAGACGTTCGTGGCAGCGATTTCAGTGCCGGTGGTTGGGTGCTTGGATTCAACTGCTATCGAATTGATGGCACTCCACCGTGGGCTTCAAATGTTGTAGAGTGTGATGCTCTACAACATTTGCGAAGGAGAACTTGATGTGTAGTTCTGTAGCTGCTGTTGGCCAGTTTTTGAGGTTTTTTCTATTTCATATGTACCACCTGCTTGGCTCGGAATGGGCTAGATTGTGATCAACCCATGATATGGTGGGAGGAGGAGCCTATTTGGCTTATTTCTTGGATACAGATTAATCAATAAACAGTCTAAGGGCTTTTTCTTTAAAAAAACAAAAAAAAGAATAATATTATTTGTGTATGTTTCAACGTTGACTTGAAAATTAATTGCATGCAGTACTGGTTCACGTGACTAGCTAAAAGCCTAAAAAGACATGGATGGATGAGCGTCATGAATTTCAACAAATTAAACGATGGATGGAGGCCTATTGCCTTGAAAATTGAAATGATGGGAAAGTGATATTGTAGGTCGATGGAGTATTTATTTCTCTATGTCCAATTAGGTACCCTCTCTGCCATTTGTGCCAGTCTGACATGCATGCATTTAACACATTCTGCCATTTTGTCCAAACTGCAGGTGTATATGCAATTTTAGATCGAGAAGCACAATATGCATGCATGCATATATTGTCTATAATTGTACATTGTTTATTTTTGGTTCTGGTGTAAAAATGGGTATCTAATCAAATTAGGTAATTACGTGCGAGCGTGATTAGTTTGTATTGCTATACCTAAAAGCACCTTCATTAGTTGTTATACCTATTGGTATAGCGCGCGGTATTTAATTTTCCTTTTATTAGAAAAGGGGTTTATTAAGTTCCAATTTTATCTTTTCAGAAAAAAAAAAAAAAATCAAATTCTTATATGCTCTTGGTTAATCAGCTATTTGGGTTAATGCATGCATCTCAATTAAAAACTTGCAATCCATCGTTAGCTGTTTTGGTTCCTTTTTTTTTTTTTTTTGTGTGGCTGAGTTAGAATATGTTAAAAAATAAATAAATAAGGAATTCTAAATTTTATTGGCATTTTATTGATCGACAAAGTGCAGTGCGTTGATGAAGCAGATGAGTAGTGAGCATCACGAGTGGGCATGAGTAGTGTACAATAGCTATTAAACTAAAATGGTCCAGAATATGGAAATGCCGTACGTAACTTATGCATATGCTAATTGCTAAATACATAAATGGGTTGAGAGCTGGAGAATAATGCCAATACCAAATGTCAATTCGCCGAATTAAATAGCTTTTTATAATTCTTCAACTATTTGGTTAGGTTTGGTATTTAAGATTTTCGAAGGCGTGGCACAATTCAGATGAAACAGATCACATCTGATGCATATGTGGTGGGAGGACTGTAAGGGGAACACAATTAAATAAAGTTACAATTTCGTCAAACAGCTCAAATTTAATGTAATGTGATGTATGCATGAATTAAATAGCGTAACTGATAAAAAAAAATACGTATATGTGTGTATCTAGGTAGTTATCGAGTTAATCGTGTTAAAATGACCATAGAATTTGCTGGTTTTGTATCTAAGTTATGTATATATTAAAAAAAAAAAAAAAAAGTGAAGTGAAGTGAAATTGAATTCACAGTTGATTTTCTAGTAGGACAACATTTATTAACGTATGGATGCATATTTGTAATGGACAAATATGAAACTGAATTTGACATGCATAGCATATCCCACGTGCAGTGTGTCAACAAGTATATATGTTCCCTCCAGCTAATTATACATTTATAGTAGTAGTACTTGATCCATATATTATGATGATATGACTTTTTATGATGGCCCTATATATTAACTATTAAGGAGTACGTTGGTGATGTCATATATATCATTCTTAATTTTTGTTGGATATGAAATTTGAATAGTACGTTCGTAGTAGCTAGATCGTATGGCCGGATCGATCTATAGACCCATCAATCCATCATCTTCTGGCTTTCAAGTCTCATTACAGACGGAAAAATCGCGGATCAATGACTCAGTGAGTCGGTGAAAAGTAAGAACACCGACGGACCAAAAGCGACCTAACGGCTAATACCTCCTTATTGGCTTAATTGGGAATTTAGGACCAGTGCTAGTAAGTACTGATCATGGTACTAAAGCGACCCAACGGCTAATGCCACTTTAATTATTCAGTTGAATTAAATAATAGATCGAATTATAATGAAATTTTTTGGAAATTAAAGTTATTTCATGATCAGTGGCAAAAAATAAATAAATTTATTTCATGATCGAATTCAATTAATATCACTTCCCCATGTAACTGGTACTAGCTAATTAATTACCAACATATCGCCCACAATTCACAAGTATTATGCACAAGAGTAAAACTTTCATACAAGAAAGAGTAAAACTTTCACACAAATATTATATATTTATTGTCTTTATCTCTCTCATCACAAGATAGAAAGAGAGAAATAGACATATAAAGTATATACATTCGTGATAGATATATGAGACTTTTTTCATACATAAAATATCATATGTGCCCTCCTTCCTCCTACTAATTAAGAATATCAGGGCATTTTCGATGGAGCTATATGCATATAGGCCGTTTTTCATGTGAGATTTCTCATTTAAGGGTAAACAACAGATTTATTGTGAAGTTCATTCTACGTTGTAATTCAACGATTAAAGCTATCAATTTTTTAAGTCTTATTTCAAAGATCAATTTTGCAAAATATTAAATAAATCGGAAACCATTTAATTTTTTGATTAAATGCTCATCATTTCTAGTGTTTGTCGAAAATATTATATTCGTCAATTTATTTGATCAAATAATGAAATAGAAATGATCTTAAATAGAGACATACAAAATAGATGATTCGGATCGTTCAACTACAATATAGAATAGGTCGTACGAAAAATTTCTTAATTAAATTAAATTATTTGAAAATTTTCTTAATGAAAGAATATGCATATATATATCCGATCAGGTATGAATATACGAATCTTACTTGAAGACTCAGTTTATTCAGAGTCTCCTTAACAGCCTTGTTCGGCTAGCTAGCTCAGTCCCCCCATCCCTCCCTTTGTTATTTGATTATTAATTAATTTCCATTTCCATCGCTCCATCTTAATTGAGTTCCATGCACAGATAAATGTTGTAGCCAAACAATCCTAAATATATATATGTGAAGAGGTCATTGGGTCTCTTCAAAGCCTAGCCATTAGCCTTTAGAAACATTCTAAACACAAGTGTAATAAGCTAGCTAGAAAATTAATTTACTTATTAAAGAGAATCTAGCTAGCATTACATGCATATTATATTATATATAAGAATTGAATTGAATTCGCAGAAAAATTAGGTCATCCACTTACGTACTTTGAAATGGAGACAAAATTATGTGTGGAAATGGACCTCAACTTTATGTTTTCCCATGTAGGTCCATTTTAAGGAACATCCCAATCATACCATATTTTCCATGAAGCCTGGCTTTATGTCTCTTTTTTTTTTTGGGTAAAAAAGAAATAAAAGTTAATTTTTAACTTTTGTCCAATTTGAAGGAAGAAAATGAATTAATCATGAATTAAAGAAACTTATTTTTTTTCAATCCCTATATAATGGTGGAATATCAATCCCTAGTAAGTAGTCCATTTTCTTCCTTCTAATTGGACAAAATTTATTAGTTATCCT
Source organism: Dryas octopetala (assembly GCF_963921425.1). Classification (NCBI taxonomy): domain Eukaryota; kingdom Viridiplantae; phylum Streptophyta; class Magnoliopsida; order Rosales; family Rosaceae; genus Dryas; species Dryas octopetala. The sequence continues at coordinate 20,846,357 of NC_141370.1, read as the reverse complement.
CCGTTTATTCCTTTACTACATTTTGAATTTAATAAATTAATCTATTCAATTTCATCTTGAGCACCATACTAGATGAATAAGTCGATTTCACATTTTTTTGTTGTGGTGGTTGGTTGCACATCTAAAAGTTGAAGACGACTACTTTTCTCATCCGGGAATTGATTATTACGTGGGTCAATACGGGCCTAAAGAATGCTGTTTATGGTGCCGGTATTCTGGAAACCAAAGCAGTAGCTAGCCATGTGAGATCCCAACTACAAGCTAGTAGCTAGCTGCTAGCCAGACTCCTGTATGGGATGGGCTTTGACCCAAAACACATTGAATGTAGTATTGCGTATGTCTTCTCATTTTGTAACAGGCCCATACCCAAATCATTAGTGGGCGGAGTGTCTTACTAACCTGAGTACTTAAGGGTCCTTTATGTGTCTTTACCATCATAGTACTGAATAGATTATGATCATCTAGTCTACCTATAAAAAATAAAAAATAAATTTAGGAGAAGAGGAAATTGAATTTGGTGCATAGTGAATAAATAGTCTTTCAACTAAGTTACTCAACAACTGCACTTTATCTATTTAATTTATTATAAAATCACGTTATAAGGCTCGATGACTAACCGGTTTCATTAAATGAAACATTATATATTATCACACCGGCCCCCAAAAAAAAAGAAGAGTAGATATTAGGATAACATTCTTAATTACTTCCATTAGGAATATCCTGAAAAATCTTCTCCATAGATGACAGATGAAACTGGAATGATTCGAGACTTCTACTGTTTAACCATATCTTATAATATCATTCTTAAAGTTTATTTTAAGGTGCCAGTGTGCTCCTTTTAAATTTTTTAAAAAATAATTGTAAGACTAATTGAGCTAAACTTCAATGACCATATGCAAATTAGTAAATTAATCATTATGACATGGGATTTGGGTTTTATTCCTTTATTTTTTTTATAGGGTATATGCCGCTTTAAGTCCCCCAATTAAAATTATCTATAAATTAGGATCTATAAATTATCTTCAAGGAACCCAAAAAAAAAAAATTGAGCTGTGATGGTTGTGATTTGTGAAATGTGAAATGTGAAGCGGCCAAGAGAAAATTTTCCAAATATGTGGTAACAGAGAAATGGAGTTGGGCACAAGGCCCACAACAACAACCAATGTGTGCCACTCATTACTGAAATATATATAATATATAGTATTACTGTATTAGTAGAGGAAAAGATTAATGCAAGGGCATAAAATATAGTTGTTGGGTGGGAAAATGGGTGATAAAATAGACGATACTACCAACTCGTGATGTGGGAGACTGGGAGCACAAAGGAACCCAAAGGAGAATATGCCAATGCTTTCATCGCTTACCATTTCCTCATCTAGTCTTATTATAACATCCTTAACAAAACTACTAAATTAATTATCGAAACATACATATATGACTTTGATATAAGTATTCATTCTTCTATTAGTATAAGATCTGAATGGTTGTTAGATAAAATCAACCATATATCAAGATTTTAGATTCAGATTATAGACAAATCAGTCCCAATTTGACCCAAAAATTAGTCAGCAAATCTAACCTAAACAAAATCATTGTCGGTACATTATATGGTATCGAGTTTTTTAATTTAACTCGTGATCCTAAACATTTTTTCCCTCATTATTCAAACTAATGGGGTTCTCTCTCCCTCCTTTATCTATGAATTTAAGTATTTAACTTTTAACCCATAACAAATTTATAAAAAAATTATACTACATTGACGAATAGGAAAAAAAAAAAAGGAAGGATATTAGGCAAGAAAGACTCAGAATAGGGACCATACTCTTTTGCTGTAATAATATTAGGGACACTTATTTGTGGTAATTACATATCAGTTTATTAGTTATTACTTGCTTTAAATAAATAAAACTCAGAATGAACCAGAAATTATGAAAAGTTTTTACATCGATTTATAGTTATTTGATAAAAATTGGTACTTAGTGCTACTATTTTGTCTGACCGTAAAGGCAAAGCTTCCTATTAAATAAATAAAGCGAAGCTTCCAACAATCCAACCTCCCAACTTCCAAAGAGACTCCGGAAATCAAGACTCGAAGCCAAGGATATCCCACAGAGAGATCCGAATCTTGTCCGTGAGGAACACAAAATTCCAAGATCAAATTTCATGCGAATTTAATTTAATATTTTAATGTACGGACTTGGACATGTTAATTGCGTTGTCGTGTATATCACGCTGTCTGAACGGCAGTGTTAAGAGCCACGCGTACGTATTTTAATAAGAGATAAGGCATATTTCTGAAATGCTTTTAGAATTATACCATGCTTCATAAATGAGCAAAACTTAACTTCACTCCACTACAATTTGGCTCGGCTTTTATCTACCACGCCATAATATGTCGGCTTGCCCATAAAACAAAGAGAACCTCCACTTTTTTTCTTTTCTTTTTTTCCACTTTTTTCTTATGAAATAATAAATATCTTTTTATAAATTATGATGTTATAATTGATATCTTTGACGTGGCAAATTTTCATTCGAACTAAGTTATGGCATCTTCCAACTTGGCTATTAATCAATGAGTGAATTTGAAGGGCACTTGATATAATCGGTTGTACTTGTGGATCTGTCACAATTATTCTTAATACAAGTATTGGCATTTAACAACTTTTAGCTTTCTCTTAGTATAATATTATGCCCAGGCCATTAAATGATAATCTAATTTCACTAATTAGATTGGATAAAGAAAATTTATAATGTTATCATTGACTCCATTGAGATAGAAATATGTCTTTTTAAAAGAATAAAACATACAACATACAACATTCACTAAATATTCAAGTTCTTTATTAATAAGTCATAACATACAACATTTTTTAGTTATAAAACTAAATTTATAATCTATTTATTTTAAGCCATAAAATATATTTTTAAACCACACAAAATATTTCTAAGCCACAATTAAAAAAAAAATCAAGTATGGAACATTCAATACTATTCAAATTCAAGCATACCTAATTTGTTATTTAATTTTTTTGAATTTTTTTTGAGATTTTAAGATTTATGGTATAATATTTATAATTTAGGGTTAAAGCCCTAAAACCCTAAGTATGAAGTCATAAAACATAAACTTTAAATGCTTAAAGCTTAGACAATACTACATAATTCAACAAAATACAATTATGCGAAATTATAAAGTGTAACTCTACAAGAGTTACATACTGTATTATAACAAAATAAAATGAAATTATTTACATACTATATCATAACAAAAAAAAAATGTAACTTTTTGAGGGTTACATAAGGTGTTAGGAAAAAAGTTTAGTTTTAAGCCACACCCTGTGGCTTAAAAATAAATAAATATTTTTTATGAATTTATGAGTGAAACTTACAAATTTTTGTGACTTTTTGCTAATTTAATTTAGATATTATCCATTAAAATTCTATGGTAAAAACTTTATCCAATAGCCTTGTGAAATAGAAAGACTAGTAGTGATGCATCATTATTGAGAAGAACAAAAAAGAAAACCAAATTCAACTTGCCTAATGCATTAAGTAAAACTTTTAATATATATTTAATAATATTTGACTCTTTATTTGAATAAAACTATATATATCATATTTTATCTACTACATATTAATATCACTTTTTTGTTAAAAGTGAGATTTGTATTGGTGGATTCTATTTTTATTAGACATGTTATATTAATGTGGTATAAAAAAGACATATTTTGGATTTGATATGCAATAAAATAATTATAATGAGAAGATGTGTAGTAATTTGTGAAGGTGGGGTACAAAATATAATGAATTTAGAGATATGAATTAATGGACTAAGGCAAGGTGGGCACTATCTCTATCACCACTTTGCATAATACTGAGCCTACACATGTAATGGACAACCTTCTAAAACGATAGCTACCAAAACTTACACCATAACACATAATATGTTTAACACATACCATATAAAAATATATTGAATGCTACAACATGGACATCCTTAACTAATTACTTACACTAAATTAACACACCTTGATTTCATTTTATTGTGATCAAGATAATTAAAAAGAAGCTCATCATTCAACCTTTTTAGGTCAAATTTCACATGCATGACTGAAACAGATAAATTACCCGATCACATAATAATTTTGGTAAACTTGATAGCATACATGAAGAAAATTATGAATAATATATATAATTAGTCCTAAACCTTATTACACATGTATATCTCTACTCACTAGCATTACACAATACGAGTCAGCTCACTCCCTTAGTCCAACCCAGCTATACACTCCTCGAGCCACTCTAAAAGTAGCACTGCTCCACGTGTCCCGTCTAAAGCACATAAAAAGAAAAAATAAGGGTTTTTTTAATTTTGGTACCTAAATTTTGGTTTTGTTCCAGAAATTTAAATTATTATTTGTCAAAAATTTATTTTGTTTCAATTTAGTATATAAAGTGATTTTTTTCAAATAATACATCAAAATTAGGAGCATTTTAGTTAACTTAGGATCATATTCTATTTATAAGACACATGACCAAATTTTGTTAGTACTTTTTAACAAGTCATATTGTATACTAATTTAAAAGTTAGAATAAAATAAAAATTTAGGTACCTATTTAGAAAAAGCCCAAATTTCAGATATTAAAATTGAAAAAAAATCCTAAAAATAATAATAAAATCTCTCTCTCTCTCTCTCAACACACACACACTTGTGACTCGTGTGTGAGTAATGACTTGAACTGAGAAACAAAGGGAATAAAACCCGAAATATACTCTCCGAAAACAAAAGGATATTCCAACATTAACCCTTGGAATATTCTCTCCTTACCGTTATATCCCCCTCCCCTCCCTCGCCTTCCTTCTCTCCCTCGCTTCACCTTCACTACCACTCCCATATCTCCTTGTATTTTCTCTCATTATTTTCCGTCACTTTCCCGAGAAAATTTAAAAGATTTAAAGATTTCACCTTTCAAATTAATCGAACAACAAAGAAGCTAGGTTAGCTTTGGAGATGAAGTTCGGGAAGAGCCTGAGCAACCAGATCGAGGAAACCTTGCCGGAATGGCGGGACAAGTTCTTGTCCTACAAGGAGCTCAAGAAGCGCATGAAGCTCATCGAGCCCAAAGGCGCTGACAACAACAACAACAGGCCCTGCAAGCGCCTCCGAGTCGACGACGATGCCTCCGCCGATTGTACGGACGCTCCTCGTATGTCCACGGAGGAGATCAATTTCATTCAGTTGTTGGAGGACGAGCTCGAGAAATTCAACTCCTTCTTCGTCGAAAAGGAGGAAGAATACATTATTAGATTGAAGGTATTCTTTTTTAATTTCATATTGTCGTTTCTCTGTTTATTTTGTTGTTTGTTTCCTGAGAAATTTTTTCTAATTTTGATTCAACAAGTCTCGGAAAACCCCTAATTTTCTAAATTTGGAATCTGAATTGCTTGGATTTTAGCCTCGGACTACATATTTTGATAAGAACGCGAACCATACGTAAACGACGTCGTTCACATAAATCAGCGCCGTTTATTCTATTGTGCGCTCTAGCCTCTAGGTGGTCCTTTCGATTCTTGGTTCTTATCGCTTCTTAACTTTCTAAGCAGTCTGATAGGTTTTAAGCTTAGCATGCGCACGGCGCACTTGGAGTCTTTATTCCTCGTTTTTATGACGGACCGTTAGACCGTTAGTCATTTGGGCGCTTTTGCCGTTGCTTTGTCAACCACTCAATACATTCACGTGTGGGAGACTGCCACGTGTCACCTTGAACTAGTGCTTCGCACATCACTTTGTATGGCTGGTGCTTTTTGCCGCTATATTCCGTTGGTTAACAAACGGCAGACACTGGTGCCTTTGTTTTTGTATTATAGTATTATACTGTAATGTATTGCTGGAATTGCAAAGCTTTTTCAGTTTAATATACGATGGCAGGAGATGAACTGTATTGTATGTGTATGGAGTGCAGGAGATACAAGACAGGGTGGCAAAAGCAAACCATTCAAATGAAGAGATTATCAAGATTCGCAAGGAAATAGTCGACTTCCACGGAGAGATGGTTTTGTTGGAGAATTACAGTGCCCTCAACTATACAGGTATAGATTTTATTGGAGATAGAATTACACTTGTCTACATTTATTCAACTCATTACTCTTTAACAAACTTGTTTCAGTTTACCATGTATATAATGATCAAGGCATTTAGGATATAAGCCTCGTAACCAATTTGGGAGATGCTTTACATTCTTTACTCTTTTAAATTACTTATGGCGTAGTTTGCTTAACCAAATAGGTTTCAGAAAATTAACTTAATTCACAATATCTATTTACTTAGAACTGAAAACCAATCAGGCCATTGGGGTTATAAAGGGAATTCTGTATTTACCCAAATGAAGATACTGGCACATCTGATGCCTATACTCTTGTAAAACCAAATGGAGTTTGATCCCTTGAATTTACTTTTGGAGGATCTCAATACTTGTATAGCCATTCAGGACTTGTTAAACTGTGTTGTGTAGAGATATTCTTGGTTTAAAAAGCACAATTTAATTTTCTTTGAACAGGACTGGTAAAGATACTCAAGAAGTATGACAAAAGAACTGGTGCTCTTATTCGCTTGCCCTTTATTCAGAAGGTCTTGCAACAGCCTTTCTTCACCACTGACTTGCTCTACAAGCTCGTGAAGGAGTGTGAGACCACGCTTGACCAGCTTTTCCCCATGAATGAACAGCTAGCTCCAACTGAAGCATTTGATCGGGTTGAAGGGTTCGATCCTTCAACTTCTGCCTCTACCAAGAGTGATGGTATTCAAAGAGTAACCAAGGAACTTGCAGAGATTGAGTATATGCAGAGCTTATACATGAAAAGTACGATATCAGCATTGCGGGTTCTGAAAGAAATTAGGAGCGGAAGCTCAACTGTCAGTGCGTTTTCATTGCCACCGCTGCAAATAAATGGGGACTAGCATGTCCATTTTGTTTTGTTTTTGTTATTTATTTTAAAAAGTTTTACATGCATCTGCTATGCATGCTCTATATACTAACACAGATGTAAAATGCACAATTGTAGCTTGAATGAATTGAGGAGAATTAAAAGTTCTGTAAAATAAAATCTTTGGCCTAATAGTAATAATGTTCTACAACTATGAAAGTTTTTGTCAACATTTATGTTTCCAGAGTATGTGGATTGGGTGTTCCTTATGGCTTTCTAACACTCTCAAAGTGGAAACTAAAAGGAATCAGTTTAATTTTCATCATGGACCCATTAGAGTCTTCTGGTGATACTATCTATATATAATGTTCCTAGCTTGAACCTCCTCTATACCTAAGAGTTCCTATACACTAGGGCCATGGCATTGCAGGCCTACAAATTCTGCATTGCAAATCTTACAGAGTATGAAAGAGGAAATTTACTTGGATTATGAACATTATCAAATTATATGTTGCACTAAAACTAAAAGTACTAACTTAGGCACCCACAAAGTGCTGCACTAATTCAGAAGCTATCAAAATATTTGCATGCAATCAAGCTTTCCATGCAAAAAAAGGAAATGTGAACCCAATGAGAACAAGCGGAAAAGAAAAGAAAGAAGAAAAAGGACTTTAACAAACAACATCAATAGTGGGAAAAACGCGTCCGTGGACGAATAAAGCTAAAGAATCGGATCAAAGATAGCAAGGCCTACTCCTTTATCTCAATTAATTCAAATACAACATGCATATGTAGTGAAATCCACTTCCAACTCTCCCATTAATAAGAAAAAACAAAAATATAAAGAGAAAATCACCATCTTCTAAACTTTGTAGGGGCCCCACACGTTCCACTAATAAAAGGGTTACAACTTACAAGCCTAAAATCCAATTGAACAGAGACATGGGGAGAAAGTGGTTCATGCGCAAATCCCATTTATAAACAGAGCAGTGGTACATGTTTTGGCAGTGAAGACTGAAGAGTGAATTAGCAATTAGTACCCAATTGGGTTTGCGTTTACTTGTCCATAGTAAGCTATGAAAGCTATTGGGTTGGTTTCTCTTGTCATTCTGGTTATGATTTGTCCTATACAAGGTCAATTGAGAACAGGGTTTTACTCTTCTTCATGCCCAAAAGCAGAGGCCATAATCAGGTCCGCGGTTGAATCATACTATAACAATGATCCAACCATTGCAGCTGGCTTGCTTAGGCTTCATTTCCATGACTGCTTTGTTCAGGTTTTGTTCTCTTCCTTTGCTAGCTGAGATCCTTTTTAATTTTGTGCATGTTGGACATGGAAAATTTGCATACTTGTTTGGGCTTCATTTTCATGACTGATGCTTGTGTTCATGTTCCACAGGGCTGTGATGGTTCGGTTTTGATTAAAGGCTCTTCGGCAGAGATAAATGCATTGCCGAACCTTGGGTTAAGAGGATTTGAAGTAATTGATGATGCAAAAGCACAACTAGAGGACTTGTGTCCTGGAGTTGTTTCATGTGCTGATATACTTGCATTGGCTGCTCGCGATGCTGTTGACTTGGTAATATATATCTCCAGCTCTCTCTATTTCGTAGCTCTAAAGTGAAATTTCTGTCAAATCTCGTCGCTAAAAACTTTTTTTTTGTAGTGACACTTTTTGTATCTTCTATTTCAGAGCGACGGTCCAAGTTGGAAAGTGCTCACTGGAAGAAGAGATGGCAGGATCTCTTTGTCATCTCAAGCCTCGAATTTACCTTCTCCTCTTGATTCTGTTGCTGCCCAAAGGCAAAAGTTTGCTGCTAAAGGCCTTGACGATCAGGATCTTGTAACTCTAGTTGGTAATTAAACTCTCTTTTTAAGCAAAAGAGCTATAATGATATATATATATATATATATATGTACAAACAGTTCTAAATCTATTTATGTGGAATTGAATGCATCTATGCAGGGGCACATACCATTGGCCAAACAGACTGCATATTTTTCAGGTACCGTCTTTACAATTTCACAGCGACTGGCAATTCTGACCCAACCATAAGCCAAGCATTTCTGGCACAACTCCAAGCTCTTTGCCCCAAAAATGGTGATGGCTCTAAACGTGTGGCATTAGACAAAGCCAGCCAGACCAAGTTTGATGTGAGTTTCTTTAAGAATGTGAGGGATGGTAATGGAGTTCTGGAGTCGGACCAGAGGCTTTGGGATGATGCTGCAACACGCAGCATAATGCAAAATTATGCTGGGAACATAAGGGGGTTACTGGGCTTTAGATTTGACTATGAGTTCCCAAAAGCTATGGTCAAAATGAGTAGCATTGAGGTGAAAACTGGTGCACAAGGAGAGATTAGAAAAGTGTGCTCAAAATTTAATTAATCACCCAAAAGCGTAACATGTACGAGCACATACAAAAATGTGCAAATGGCTACAATTAATATTGTAGAAGTGATATATATGAAGGATCACTCATTGCCAAAACAAAAGGAAGAAGAAAGTAGCTTGATAAAATTAGTTGATGTGGTAACATCTCAGCCATAAACAAAAAAAAAAAAAGTAGAGGGTTTAGATTAAAAGTCAGGTACCAAAAAATAAAAAATGTAGAGGGTTTTGATTAACATCGCAGCTTGAACAACCCTTTGTTTCTTGTTTGGGTGGAGAAGCATTACTCAAACACCAAAGCTGCTGCTGCTCAAACGCCAAAGCAGGATCAGCAGTGTGCGGCAATGAGGAGAACTAAACCAAATGGCAGCGTTTTTTTAATCAGCACCATAAGCAGAGGATTCGTGGGTCCCCTCTCCGGCCAAAACATTGTGGTGGAACTTGAAACCTGGACCAACTTCTTAGAAAATGTTACTGTTCAAGGCTGATGGGACCAATGCATATCGTATTGGGTATTTGGGTTTCATGGTCTTGTTCTTGTATCATCGTCTGCAGATTCATTGCTTTTATATAAAGTACAAGTTTCACCTTGCATGATAGGTGTGTAATGCGAAAATGCAATCACAATCAAGTGTAAGTGTGTAACTATCATTTTGGGGCCAATAAACATATTTTTCTTAAAAGTTTTCAAACTACTACATCCAATTAACTCGATCTAGTCCACAAGTGATTGGGCCTATGTTACAAAATGGGTTTGACTTGGGCTCATAGAAATAAATGTTGAACAAAAACCAGGGACTTTAAAAAACAAAAATAGAACAAAAAAGAAACGACGCCTGAGAGATTCGAACTCTCGCGGGGAAACCCCATGTACTTAGCAGGCACACGCCTTAACCACTCGGCCAAAGCGTCGTTGGCGTTTATATCTGTTCTCTATTGATATATATATTATATTCTCAGCCTCTTCAACAAAAAAAATTTAAAAAGAAATAATTATGGAATGCCATGCCAAGAAAGCAAGAACCTTGATTGAATCTTAGCCAAAATCTACTTTTTCTTGTTTCTTGCTTTTGTTGCTGAAAGAAACAAAGGAACGAGTTAAAATACTGTTCCAAACTTGTCCACGGCAGAGTCCCCAAACCACAAACAATTTCAAGTCCTATTACCAGCTTGCCCCGTGAAGCAACAGCAACAGGTAAAACGACGTCGTTAACATCCACCCACCTCAGCATTAGGCCGTGGGCATGTCCCTGACGAAACATTCTCTGTTCTCTATTCCCCTATCCATAGCCAGAAGAAGAAAACACAGCAGTAAATTAAATTAACAGAGAAACAGAGCAACCCTCTTCTCTATCCAAGATTCAATTTTGATAGACACAAAACACAGAGAGACCCATACACACACTGCATCAAAATTCGAAATATTATCGTTTTCTGTTTTTAATTTTCTGCTGATTATAATATTATCCATCGCTTTGTCTTGAAGAGTAAGCCAACTGCTGTTTCAAGCCAAACCCATAAATTATTTCTTGTTTTAAAATCCAAAAATTTCTGTACACGCTTCTCTATCAAATTAGTGAATTACACTCAAACACTCCCTCACTCTTCCTCCATTGACTTCATCAATCTTTGGCTTCCAAATGGCTTCTTTAACCCCAATTTCGCAATCCCAGTCCCTTTTTAACAAGAGCCAGTTCAACATACCCCCTTCGAAGTCCCTCACAAGCCTCAATTTAGGCTCTGATTTCTTGCTCAAGAAGTTCTCTGTTTCCTTCCCAAGGATGACTAGCACAGTACCCATGAAGGCTGCTGGTGTTGTTTCAGCGACCACGGCGGAGAAGCCCAATAAGAGGTACCCGGGTGAGTCAAAAGGGTTTGTGGAGGAGATGAGGTTTGTGGCTATGAAATTACACACCAGAGACCAAGCTAAGGAGGGTGAGAAGGAGGTCAAAGAACCTCAGGAGAGATCAGTGGCTAAGTGGGACCCAACCGTTGATGGGTACTTGAAATTTCTTGTGGATAGCAAGTTGGTGTATGATACCCTTGAAGGAATTATTGAAAAGGCCCCTTTCCCTTCTTGTGAGTAATTTTTTGATCAATTTGGATAGTATGTGTTTAAAAGTTGAACTTTGATGGTTTGAATGGGTTTTGTATGTAACTTCGTGCCTATTCTTGTATTTGTTTGTTGGATTACTAACTGTCAATTTTGCCTTTTGCCATATTTCTTAAAGTTCTGATTTTGAGAATGTGTGTTGGGTGTTATATGATTTTGCTAAATTTAGCTGTATATGTTGTGCTTTTGGCCATGTGGGTGTGTGTGATTTCCCATTTTATAGGACTGAGGAATTGCTAATTATCTGTGTAGGTTAGATGTTATGGATCATTTATCTTTCTTTGGTTTTGTATTTGTACGATTTCAAACTCCACTTCTTCATCATAATGATACCGCACCAGGAAAGAAATCCAATTTCTATCAATGCATATGTAATGTAGCTCTCAGAAAACTTTTATTTTAGGATACTGCTTCAGTCTTACCATATTAAATAAAGCTTTCCCTCGAGTAATCTGTCAGGCAGAAGGTTTCATATCAATGGAGTACCACTGAGGCTCTGTGTGTTCTTGCACGTATCTGAATGCTTGTCATATTACATGTATTTATGTAGTGTAAATGTGACTGAGCTAATGCATAATGTTATTATGTTGTTTTTTGGCTGTAGACTCTGAGTTCAGAAATACGGGATTGGAAAGGTCTGAAAAATTGGCAAAAGATTTGGAGTGGTTCAAGGAGCAAGGCTATGCCATACCAGAACCTTCTGCTCCTGGTGTTACCTATGCTCAATATCTTAAGGAACTATCGGAGAAGGATCCTCAAGCATTTGTGTGCCACTTTTATAATATATACTTTGCCCATACAGCTGGTGGTCGAATGATTGGTAAAAAGGTACGAAATACTACTTCGAAAGTGTGTCCACTCTCATATTAATATGTAATGATCAAAATCAAATTGACTTCAGTCTGTGAGCTGGTAGAGTGTAAAAACAGGTTAATCTAGTTTGTGATTCTGCCTTAGGGACATAAGTGATATTACGTTGCTAGATATGTGACTTATCACTTCAGATTTTATCACTGAGCCTTGTTCAAGTGAATAGAGTCTCCAGGATTAAAACTATTCATGATTGATCTGATGCCTCTTCTCTGAATGAGAATATGCGGCCATAGGAATACTGGTATTACTAGAAATTGGAGAAAGTGGGAAACAGGTTTCATTGTCCGGGACCTTTTAGCCGTCCACTTCTCATAGCATGTTAGCTAAATGAAGATCAAATATATGGCTTATGTGCAGTAAACAATAAAAATTTACCCCTCATCTGTTTTTTGTAAGCAGGTGCAGGGAGCTCAACCAACATTTGGTCTTCTTTCAGATGCATCTCTGATGACATAAACCTTTTATTTCTCGTTGAAGTTGTTAACTCATGTGTTTTTATTTTCCTCCTACTTCAGGTGGCTGAAATGATACTAGACAAGAAGGAATTGGAGTTCTATAAATGGGATGGTGACCTTTCCCAACTGTTGCAGAATGTAAGGGAGACGTTGAATAAAGTTGCCCAGGTAACTTTCTTGCTCTTCTTTGCAAAATTTTCTTGTGCATCTCACAAGATGAATGTTGGTTCTTGAGCTCTAATACGTTTATTTATATGCATGATGGTGCATCAGAGCTGGACAAGAGAGGAGAAGAACCATTGCTTGGAAGAAACTGAGAAATCATTCAAATATTCAGGAGAGATCCTTCGTCTAATATTGTCATCCTAGTGCTACTGCTGTTGTGATCTTGTGTAGACGTGAGATTACAATTTCTGTGCTATAAGAAAAACTTGTTCAATATGCAAATAAGCTTTGGCCTAACAACCCCTTTAATTTATGGAGTGCTTTCCAAATGATCTGTTGTGTTTCAACCAGTGTTTCTTCATTTTTTGGTACGAGTCTATGACAAATGGTGAGACTTGTGGTTCTCTTCTGGTCATCTACGAGGATTGGGTTTTGAGGCCTAAGTGGAATAGCCCAATAACAATAAAACATAAACCTGGGTACGTAAGCTTACAGGCCTCGGGCCCGTCTTAAATGGCTGGGTCAAGTCAACTAACCCATAAATGAAACTTTACTTCGCATCAGCACACAGGCTGTGAGCTTGCTTGCATTTGGCAGTGTTAATTAATTTCTTACCAAAAAAGAATTTAATGGGTATCCCTAATGGTGAGTCAGTCAGTTCAAAAAACTATGGCAGTCAACACATTAGCTTACATTTGGTGTGAAACTACTGTGTTGTCCCTGAGATCTTTATATGTAAACAACAGTCATCAGAAGGCAATCAGAGGGGCACGAATGGAGCAAAAATGTGAGTAAACCAAGGGCTGTCAGTGACTCAGTACATAGGAAATAGTGTGCATATATGCCTAAGTGAGTATATGCATACACCCATCACACCCATATGGTGTTTCTCATTTCTTGAAGCAAAGAAATTGTAGGAAAATGATGAAGCTAGTTCTGTTTTCACTCCTCTTTGCCTTGTTGGGGTTCTTGCATGCTGCAAGTTCTACCCCTCAGCTACAGTCCTTCAAGCTCAAAAGTAGTCTGCAGGCTACAAAGAGCTGTCCTTACACAGTGATCATAAAAACCAGCTGCTCTTCAACAACTTACACCAGAGACAAAATCAGCCTTGCATATGGTGATGCTTATGGCAATGAGGTTTGTGTACTGAATTTTGAGAGCGACCCATTATAGAAAAATGAATTTTGACATATGGGTATATTATATATTTTCATTTAAATGATTTAATTTGATCATGTGTACTGAATGTGTACAGGTGTATGCAAAGAGGCTTGATGATCCAGCTTCAAGGACGTTTGAGAGGTGCTCTTCGGATAAGTTCCAGATAAATGGGCCATGTATGCGTGATATCTGTTATCTGAACCTTCTCAGGAATGGATCGGACGGTTGGAAGCCTGAGTTCGTCAAGATCAACGGTCCATATACAAAGACTGTTACCTTTCCCTTTAACAAATTCCTGCCCAATGGAGTTTGGTTTGGGCACAATCTATGTCGTGGTAAATCTGTCCCGTAGAACTTAGAAGTATCAAATTTGCATGTCGGTGATTACAACATCTTCCACAAGTAATAATTCATTGATGGCATTATGGCAATCGTCAATTAGTCTGTTTGGCATTTGGTTGTGGCACTATAATCACTGCAAACCAGACCACCATTTTTCTCAGGGAAAACAATAGTGAAGATATTAAAATTATTTAACAATAAACAACCAACAAGTCGTTGTAGTATAGTGGTAAGTATTCCCGCCTGTCACGCGGGTGACCCGGGTTCGATCCCCGGCAACGGCGTTGGTTTTTAATTTTTTTACTTACATTTTCATGCAAAATTTATGTGTTTCCTAAGTGTTTTTCCAGTTTTGACCTACTTTTCTATTCTCGTGCAAATAGATTTAGTGAACTGAATTTACTCCCACTGGAAAATTTTCTAAATTACTGGCTAAAAGTTGTAGAAGAAACGTGAAGAAACAGATATGTTAGTGAAATGGAGTTTTGCGACAACACCTATCAAAAGAGCGCCTGTAGCTCAGTGGATAGAGCGTCTGTTTCCTAAGCAGAAAGTCGTAGGTTCGACCCCTACCTGGCGCGTTTGTGTTCATTTTGTTCTGCTGACCCTTTTTTTATCAAACAGTTTCTATCATTTTCTTTTTGTTTTTTTGGGTTCTAAAAACCTCCTTCAGAAGTACTCTACCGGAATGATGCTATCAAAGTTCTTTCATTACTCTTATATTAGCTAAATTAGTGTGATTCAGATCGTAGCATGTGAGTAGTGCAATAATAGGTTAACAGGCCCAGTCGCTCAAAAACTTTGCGTTTTTGGAGAGTTGGCATATGAACCCCATTGCTTATTGTTAAACAGAACATCACGGTCTACCTTTCTCATTGTACTTCAACCAAAATGAAGTGACCAAAAGATTGGAACCAGATATGCAGGCAACATATCTGACCCAATAAAATTTTGGCTGGCCTGTTTTTCAACAGTACTAGAACCAATATTACAATGTCTAACCAACACAATTAGTTTTTGACTCGTTTACCAAGTATAACATTCACTACAAGAACAAACTGGGTAACATGTTTTGGTATCTTTCGTTCTGGATAGGAACATTTGGAAATTCTCAAGGATCATATTCATGCAATCTTTTAGGCATCCTGTGTGCTCATGAAGCCACCCACAAACCCAGCACCATTGCATTCTCCGCACAAGATCTCCCTTTTTCCCCTGCAAGAAAACATATAAGTAAGTATCAAAAACTAGACTTAGTGGAACTAACATTTTACAAAGGGCTGAAAACAAAGGCATGGGTTTAGTGCAATTGGGACTAATTATAAGCAGGTCATTTTAAGGGACAAGATGCAGCATTTGTAGTTTGCGATTTGTTTCTGAAGGATAAATTAGCTTTGTTCTTTCATGGAAATAATGATGGGAATAGATGTTCATACAAGTACATTTTGTTGGTCCAACACCAACACATAGCACAGTTGAGAGATACACCAACACATAGAAGTTAACATGGTTACCTGCAAAGCCAACACAGTCCACCAGCTTTAAACTGTCCATTGAAGTGGTCTACAGAATTAACTCCAGTACCTTTGCATTGAGAACACAATAGAGCACCTGGTTGGTGAAAACAAAATTATGAGCTGAAATTCTCAGATGCTTATACTAACAAAAGAGAAAATATTTGCTAATCAAACACTTAAAAATGATGCTCTGCGGAACACTGGCTATGCATAGGCAACATATAAATAAATAGAACATATGGTATCCTGTATCCACCAGTGGCTTCAGTATTTAAAGGTTCTTTCCTCTGAAGAGAAAAATTTAGGAAAAGCGGGGAAATAAAGAAAAACTATTATTTGTGTGTTGCTGCCATCCTGATGAACCACATTGCAATCAGATATTTATAGTTTCTGAATAAAGCATCTAATTAATGGTCAGCATAATTGGTCATATACTCATATATATGAAGCAATAGAAGGTTAAGCCATATAACTTCTCAAGATAGAGGGATAAGGAATTATATATCATGCCAGAGAGCCATCATATATAGGGGGAAATAGTATTACTGAATATGCTTTCAGAGATTTCATTTTAAAGCATCAAGTGATTCAAGTCAATATTCAGCATAACATATATTTAACGACCATTTATGCACTTACCATTTCCTTCACACTGCTCACAAACTATGCTATTGACCTTTTTGGTAGTTTGGTTGCCATCTGTGGCCTGCAAGACAGAAGTCCAAGGAAAAGAATAACCTTCATTATACTACCAAGCACTTCCAAGCAAGCTTGGCCTCGTATTACTTGTATGTGATAATGGGATTTGCACACACAGTCTTCTACTAATATGATCACATATTTTCAATCATGATCAAAGAACTTGTTCACTTCATCTGTCTCCTGAGTAAATTTCCTAAAAGATGTTCACTTTAAAATTACTTGGGCATCTCTCGGCCATCAAACTTCATTATGCACATGTTTCCCACTCTTTGTTACACACACACAAATTTTACAATTCATTTAACCCATTTCAGTGGTAACATATTTCTTCATAAAGTTAACAGGAATGCTACATTTACCACATTTTTATACCACAATTTCATACCATCATACATGGCATTGATACATTGGACACTAAAAATTAAAAAATAAAATCTAAAAAAGAAAAAGGAAATACCCTTCCAGTAAAGTAATGACACATCAGATGGGATACAAATGTGGGAAAAAAAATGTGGGTCAACTAGCATTGTTGTAAAGTTAAATTACCCATCCACCTGTCTCGCCCTACAATGCACTAGAGATATAGATTAAGAAAATGGGGCTCATACCCACCAGAAAATGGCCCAAGTAATGTGCTTGAACAAGGGAAATGAATGTTATGCAACCTTTTTTAAATTCAACAAATGGGTAAACATGGTTCATCTAGAATGTCTCACCTTCACCTCCCAAGACTGAAATTTTGCAGCTTTTGAGTTCTGAAATACTTCATTCACTCGAAGAACCTTCCCACCAACCGAATTTACAATGCATACAGCTATATGAAATCATATTATACATTGAATCAACAAAAACAAAAAGATTAAATCAAATAATTGCCTAGACAGAGAGAGAGAGAGTACTTGGTTTGTTTGAGGATTTGAGGGAACAAACAGGTGTTGAACAAAGAAAGCTTGCCATTCGAAAAGGTTTTTTAGAAATTTCTTTCTTTTAAAACAAGAAAGTTATCAAATTTATTGAAGAGCTCAGCTCAGTCTGAAGAGGGTATGTTGGGGGGGTTTGGATTGATGGTGGTAACTGGTAAGTGGTAAGCAATACAAGTAATACAGGATAAGACTCTGTTCTGTCCCCTTATACAATCAAACCTTAAAATGACCTCAATGCCCTTGGTCAAGTGACTTGTTTTTTAAAGAAACGTGGTCCTTACTGTAATTTCACCCTTTACAAACAGGGTCTCGAACCAATTCCTGCTCTTCAGAAATAAAAAGAATCGTTTTTGGAAAAATAAAAATCAAAGTGAAACAAATGGCGAGCACTCTCTTGTTAGCTCCTTCCTTTCTGTCTCTACAAAGTAAGCTTGGTACTTTGATTTTCAGTGTTGATTTTTTTTCTTAAGATTGTGTTTGTGTGATAATTCAGTGGAGAACTAGTGCATGCTAAATTGAATGGCAAAGTGTAGTTTTTTATTATATCCATTTGGCAAGTGATAATGAGTGTATTTCAAGCAGATAGCGAAGTGGGTGGGTTTGTAAGGAGCTTCAGGAGCTCAAATTATGGCAAAGTGATAAATAATCAGAGTTTACTGAGAAAAAATAGTAGTGGCAGCATTGGTGGTTCCCTTGTGGTGTCCTCAGCGGTTTATTACTTCACCCTTCTACAAATTATTTTTATTGTCCTCCATTTTTTGTTCCCTGAAATCGAGTTTGCATATGTTCTTGCAATATGAGAGATGTTACATTATTAAGAAATGAAAATGAGGAATTGTACCCAATATTGCCTCAGAAAGCAAGAATTTTGATTGTTGGTTGATGGGTTTTGCTAATGATCAAATTACGGATGCCACTCTTGGTATTAATTTTCATCCTTGACAGTTTGGAAGGGAAGTCAAGACCACGCAGACTGTGATTCCCGAGCCAGATTATCGGATTCCAATTGTCCTGCTAGGTAGGTGCTGAAGTTTCCCCTCCCCCTCTTTTCTCATCAGGGTCATAACTGGCTTTCTATATGCTAAGGCCTTCTCTGCACTTTCTTTGGAAAGATTCTAACGTATGTTGAAACCACACTTGAAGTTATGTGTGCAGAATTTTCTTATCCCAATTCACTGGTTTAATTGATAGTTGGTAATTTTCTACAAGTGTGAGCCCTGCATGAAATTTAGCAGCATTTGAAGTCTGAGCAATTGTCTCCTTTCTTCATTTCTAAATTTGGTCAGCTTAAGCTTTGGATTTTTTTAGTACTAGGTAAGCCAACTCCTAAATTTGCCAAGTTATCAAACTCGCATCTGACTAATCTTTATAAAAGATCTATCTTCGCTTCTTTATGAGATGAATTTTGCTTCATCATAACTGACCTTTCCGATTTTAGCTGGTTTTAGACTTTGTTTGGGAACCCTGCATATGGTAGCTGCCCTGCCAACTATCCTTTCTTTAAACAAGATTGCATTTATTTAATGGAATCATTATATATGATGTCAAAAATGTTAATTGAAACAGGTCTATCTGGTGGGTTAGCTTATACAAATAATCTTTTACCAGCTGCGCCCATTGGTCTCCTTGGATTGCTCCTATTGTTTCAGGTAACAATACTAGAAATGGGTGGCGTACAAGCTAGTCTTGACTCATGATACTGAATTTAGTAGACATGCCTGCAATCTTGTGCTGGGTTCTGTAGCAATCTTGTGCTGGGTTCTTGTGATAATGGAAACAAGTCACATGTTATAACTTGGTGCCTTTTTTTTTTTCTTTTAATATATAAATTTTGGGAAGTAGCTGAACTTTTCTTTTTGGTGTCCTTCCAGACTACTAGAGTCAGATTTGTCTTCGATGAAGAGGCTCTGGTTAGTTCACTCAACCTTCTTAAGAAGTTAATAAAAGAAATATACTCTAATTCCTTTAATTATACACTCACTCTTGCCTGTAGAATAAATTTAGCTTTTTGTCTCTGAAATTTGTATATTTAGGAAGTAAAGGTAGGAGAGCAGCTTCAAAATTCGGGTGAAAATGTCTTTGTGGGTGGAAAAAACCGTTGGAAGTAAGTATGCTCTCTGGATCAATTAGATTTCATTAGACAGGTAAGTCAATTCACCTATTTAGTTTATGCAGATACTCAACCTTTGTGAATTGGGAACTTTGGTGGCCAAATTTTCCTATTCTGGTGTATTTTAAAGAGACGCAAACAAAGCCTGAAGGACAAGTGCACTTCTTTCCAGTGATATTTGTAAGTGTCCAAGCATCAAGCTTTTATCTGTTTGTTGAGTTCAAGTCTAAATATTTCTGCTAGCAACTGATCATGGTCTGGAAGCGCGTGCACACACACACACACATACAGAATCAAATATTGAAAAAATAATATAATTGTTTGTCGACATGTGACGAGCAGAATGGGAAGCAACTCTATGATGTCATGTTGGAGAGAGCTGGCCCTTCCAAAACTAGTGGCCCACAAAAATCGTGAAGGCTGGAGCATTGTGATTGCAACTACTGAATTGTTCCATCTGATTATAGCAAAGATATTGCTGTTCTGAGGTATGAAAAGACCAATAGCTAGAATGCTAGTCGATGTTAAATATGTTTATCACATGAGGCAGCCATCATGCATTGGCATGATTCAACTAGAGGGGTTCTAAATTCTGGAATTCACTTACTTCAAACTCTCTCTCTCTCTCATACATATTTATTTTTCTTGCAGGTGACAGATTTTAAATACCTTATTTTGGTGCCATAGTCACCTGCTCAGACGTTACCTGTATTCTTATGAACATTCAATTGATGTCTGTAAATGATTATTACATTTAAAGGAATACCTTACACTTTCTATAATTGGGTATTGAGCTCTGTTCAGTTCTTCTCACATGCTCAAATTCCTACAGTTTTTCTTCTGTGTTTTACTTAGATTGTAATGAAGTGGGTTTACTGGGTTTTGGTCATGGTGCCTACCCAACTCGTCGAGACAAAAATTGGACTGAGCTTTTCAAAGGATTTAAAATAGGTTCATTTGTTTGGTTGCATAAAATATCAACAGGAAGAAAACTCAGCAATTGGGAGTTTGGTTCTTTATTTCTTATATGATGCATTGAGGCCTCTGCGCATGAGATGAGATTTTTGAATGGTCAACGATGATGATGAAAGAGAGAGAGTAAACGGTGCTTACTAGCTGAACAAACAATGAAGCCAACATCCTCAATGAATCAAATAATTTTTTTTTCCAAGGAATCAAATAGAAAGTTCAGGTATCAATGAATCAGTAACATCAGGCAGCAACAAATATCTTTACAATTAAAGGCCTCCAAAGGCACACCTAACAAAATGTAAACCAAACAATATATAAATATAAATCTGGTTGAGCTCAACGAGCAGCTTCTTCTGAACTAAAATTCCTTTCAATGTCTTCACGGAATGTTTCCCAAGACAACCAAAAAGCTTGCCTTCAACCACTGTGCAATGGCTAAGTACGCTACGAATTGCAGTCACTGTCCATGTTATAGTGATATCCGTACGACCATTGACTAATTTATCTGGAGAATCATGTGTGATGAATCCGCCTCGGAACATTATATGCAAACTAACCATGATACAGTAGTTTGGTTCTGTTTCTTGTGGAAAAGCTTACGGCACAAAATATATGTTAAACCTCCTTGGTGCAGTGTGCATCTGAACCATGCTGCGTGCAGTGACGGTAACCCACACTATATAGGAACTCCCGTATCTGTATCGCACTGCTATTACTGGCTTGCAGCAGCCGCTCATCTTCCTCATAAATGAGATAAGGTGCTTCACCTGCCTCTCTTGATAGTAACTTGGTTGCTCCTTTCAGCACATGATATTCCCAGCCTTGAACATCAATTTTGAGCAGAAGAACAGGCTCTGATTCTTGAATTACGTCATCAAGAGGGATGGTCCTTACTTGAACTGCCACCTCTTCATTAGACTTGAAAGCCAGCTTTGCACCAGCTTGTGAAACAGCACTATTGTCCAGCCGACCAACCAACTGGTAACATAAACAGGATTAATATGAGAAGCGCAGCAGAAACGAGATTATCAAAGCATCCTGAATTGACATTTAGAAGATTTTATCAATAATCATCTATTGTAGATTTGTAGGTTATAAATAATGAAAGTATCGGACAAAACTGTACAAAACAGTGGATAAGAAATCCACTGAGCTTACCACCAATCCAATTGGATCCATCATGTAACTATAGCACGTTATAAAATTTTCATATCCATATTTAGAATCACCTTGATTGCCATCCTATGTATTCTCCTGTGATATTTACTCCTCTCTAATTTCGATTTAATCATAAATCCAATCATAGATACCAGCTCATCTGAATAATGACACAATATTGAAACCACAATACCATAAAGATATATATAAAAGCACAAACCCATGACTAAAATTTAACCCAAAAAAAGAGCACCTTGTGGAAAGATGATATAGCCAAGGTGATCAGAGGCCGCAGCCTCAAACACAGTGACCAAATCCCTAACGCGATTCAAGTAAATCTCATCACAAAACCTCTGCAAATTCTCGAAAACGGGTTCAAAAGCAAGGATGCGATAGCCCATTGCCACAGCAGCGAAGCTGGCTATGCCCACATTGACACCCACGTCCACCACAAGCCCATGGTCCCTCCCTCCTATTTGAAATTTTTATAAAACCTCCTGAATCGTCCCTCAGATATCGGGTTTTCTAAAAGGCTTGCCCTTAAGGATTCTCACAGGGTAGTGAAGGCCTTCGACTATGTTGACAATTACTGGGTAGGACTGGGGTCCTTTAGTGCAATTAAAAGGTGGGATTGGGTAACTTGGGTAAATTGGGGGAATTGGGAGATGGTTTCTGATGGTGGAGACAGTGGAGTTAAGGTTTAGGGAGAAGTGAGAGGTCAAGAATAACCTAATAAGATGATGAGGATGAGAGTGATAGAGAAGAGTAGCAAGAGGATTCTGGATGAGATGAATCTGATGTGTTTGACACTTTTCCAGGCGTTTTTCCATGTGGACAAATTGCAAATGGGTGGCAAAATTTTATTATTTTTTAAAAATTTCTGGGAAATTTAAGATTGGATCTTTTGCAGAGCTGCAGTTGCTTGTTTCCCTAAAATAAGTGAAGTGGGTTAAGTCTGTGTGGTGTTGGTAGAATACCACCATTGTCTCCTGAAGCCAATGATGACCTGCCACGACACTCATTACAGGTTTTCATCAATCCGACAAACTATCGATTCATGGCTCCAATTCAATCTAATCTAATCATCTCCTAAAATCAAACCCAATTGAATTTCAATTGGTTGCGATCAATTTTCTTAGTAACAAAAAGTTTATGTCTAAGCAAGATCACTTGATCATCAATCACAAGCACAACAATAGCATAAATGAAGATACAAGTAATAAAAAAACGAAAAAAAAAAAGCACCTTGTGGAAGGTAATATTGCCAGGGCGATCGGAGGCGGCGGCGTCAAACACGGTGACCAAATCCCAAACACGATTCAGGTAAACCCCATCGCAAAACCTCTGCAAATTCTCGAAAACGGGTTCAAAAGCGAGGACCCGATAACCCATCACAGCGGCGGCGAAGCTGGCTATGCCCACATTGCCACCGACGTCCACCACAAGTCCTTGGTCCCTTCCTTCACTCTTAAACTTCTCCAGAACCTCCTGAATCGTCCCCGAGATGTCAGGTTTTCTGAAAGGCTTGCCCTTGAGCATTCTCACGATGTTTTTGTGTGGCTTCTCCGGCAAGTTACCCAAATCGGCAAGGGAGTAAAGGAACGGGTAGCGAAGGCCGTCGACCAAATTGGCGATTACTGGGTGAGACTGGGGGCATTCTTCGCAATTGAAAGGTGAGATTCCTCGGTGAATTGGGACACGGATTACGATAGTGGGGTTAAGGTTTTGGGAGCGGTTAGGGTTTGAGGAGGAGCGAGAGCTGAAGAGGAAGAAGAAGATGACGAGGAAGAGAGTGGCAAAGAAGAGAAGCAAGATGGGTCTGATGGGTTTGTCTTTCCTCCCGGCATTAGCCATGGTAATCTGAAAGTTGGTGGGAAAATGTTGGAATTCTTTTCAATTTTCCGGGGAAATGTAAGATTTTCCGGGAAAATTAGGATTGGAGCTGTGCGGATCTACAGTTGCTCTGAGATGGTCAGGGAGGGTACGAACAAGCAAGTCTCTCAACAGTCGACAGAGATTTAAAGTTGTGGGGTTCTTGGTTAAGGATCTCTGAATCGTTGGATAACGGCTAAGATTTAACTCAGCAGTTTGACCCAGTATAACAAAGCAGCAAGATGATCAAACGGCTAAGGTTTATGACGTATTCAACTCTCTCAAACGATTGTGGCCGAAAAATAAAAACACTCGCTCAAACGATTTTCTTTTAGCAAAAGATATTATAGGAAGATTCGAACTCAATATTTCGAATGATATGATGCTCTATTGTTAATAAATAATCCGATTTTTGGCCAGAGAGTAGTTGAAGCAACTTAGCCAAAACTGTTGTAATTCTAAATTAGGTTGGTATTCAATCATGCTATGTGCTGTTATTTCTTACCGAAATCGATTTTAGTTGTCTCGGTTGAGTATCAGGTGTGTGTATTATTGAGCCAAGCAATACAGTTAAATATTAGCCACATATTGGATCCAGCAGCCTTTTAACACTAATATGTCTATGTAACAGTTATTAATTTGGGTTGCTAACATGTAATTGGTTCAGGGTTCATATCACATTAGATTCTGATCAATTAAATCTAGAGTTACGGAATATTAAAGATTTGACTGACAAAAACTTGTAATGCTTCACACGCATGTAAGAAGTCGTCATTTTACAGATTGCATTACATATATACCCCTGACACCGTGCTAATATTAATATACAACAACCATAACAACACAAAACAATAATGCGGAATTTATCGAGTCAAAAATGTTATAGCCGCTTAGGACATTGTCATGGTCCCAACTTTTGAATCGCCATTTCCTTGAGGGAAGTCACTAATCTGCGGAACACCTTCAGATTGTGCCCTACTTTATCCTGAGAAGAGAAGAAGCAACATAAAATAAAATTTTACGCACTTAGTACTGGGATTGACCAGAGGCTACCAAGTGTAGTATATATATAGAAGGCAAGTGGTAAGAAACATACCTCACTTAGTAACTCAAGTCGTTCTAAAGTTGGAATGAGCATTCCACACAATAAAGATATGTCTTGTACTGGTCCAGATTTGGCACCATATGTAATTCTCTTCAAAGATCCACTGGTATCAGATACCATAGAGCTGACAAACCAGAAAATAAATTAAAAACAACAAAAGAATATTCAGCAGTTTTCAACCATACCTATCATGAAAATGGCTTAGGAAAAAAACATGAAATGTGTCCTTACCTATCTTGAAAATGGATTAGGAAGACATTAAGCACATGTTCCACAACTGGAAGTAATATAGTTATTAGCTGATCTCTATTACCAACAACCAGGCACATTTCCCCCATCGCAATAAACCTCCTATAAATCAAATAATACATCAGGAAAACAATCAGATGCTTCATGTACCCAGGAAAAATATTAGATGTGTCGAAGAAATAAAACTAACAAAAACAAACAGATCTTAAGTTTAATTGAGGGAGATTATACCAAAACTTCCACTTAACACAAAGACAAATTGGCAAACATGATTGAAGTACCTTTTCTGAATATTGTCAGATGATGAAACACAAACTTGCCGAGCAAACATATTGATCATTTCATCCACCTCCTGTCTCGATAGTTCATTTATGTCTCGAATCTGCAAATTATATGCATAAAAGTAATGCAATTTGATGTTAAAAATTTATTTATGAAGTGACACACAGACGCAACAGAAAATGTTGTTCCAATCCATACCCTATTAAGTAGTAAGTATTTTTCCTCAGCAGCTCTTTCAAGAGCAGTTGTAACAGAAGTGAGAAAAGAACCAAGCAAACTCAATGTGGGTTGTTGAAGGCCAACAGCAGCATTATAATCAGGGGGCATGTCTGAGATCTGCAGTAAATCAAGCTGGTCAGAGAAGAAACAACAGAGCTATCAAGCAAATATGACTAGTGCATGTCAATCCTTAAGGGTTATGCAGATCAGCCCAACAATTGTACATGTACCTGCAGTCTCAGGGATTTCTTTGTGACCAGAAAATATAGATAAGAGCTCAGACTGAAGCATAATCGAAATGAGTTAAGCTCTGACTTCCTCTGATTCTGTTCAATCACCATGAAAGGAGGGGGGAAAGGGAGATCAGAAATATCAAAAACAACATTTAATGGAATGTACAGTCAATATGAGAATTTTAGGTTAGGCCTGAACAAGTAATGCGCAAACCTCAACAGATTGAATTGATCGAGCAGAACTGAGAATCTCCCAGTCTCGAGAGAAAAGAGCATGCATCAAACCAAAAAGCCCTTGAACAAAGCCACATTCATCACTCTCTTCATACGGCCAAACCTACAAAGGGGGAAAAGTTGAAGTGTTTGCATTATTAAATTCAAATCAAACAAGCCTTTACATAACCAACTGGAATAAAAAAGCAGACAGGAAACTCTGGTGGACAAAGAAAAAGTATTGCAGCTCATAAAACAATACATGTAGAAAATGGGAAAATGACTTGAATGGGTCAGGTTGGATGGCCCCAAAAAATGGATATGATCTATCTTTCCCAACCATGTTACAGGCCTCAAACTCTCCAATGATAATTTTGTGAAAATTAAAGCTAGCTTAAAGCAAGAAAAGTCTACCACAGTTTGTGAGACACATTTAATGAAATCCCAAATACATTATAAACAACTCTAACCTTGCTAAGTATACCAACAACAAGATTTATCTGCTCCATCACCAATTCATCAGCTTCAGAAACGTCTTCCCGAAGAACATGATCAAAAAGTGATCTGTGCCCTTTGACAAAATCTATGACTTCACGAACAATTTTATTCTTCACCTATTATATATATCCATATTAATACATACTGGAATTTTAATATGCATTAAAAAAGAAAACTGCACATAGAAAACCAAAAGAAAGTGAAGGACTGACACAAACCTCAAGGAAAATAATTAGATAAGGATAAGTATTTCACTGTTTCTTTTTAAGATGTTTTATCAGAACGCCTTTGGAAACACTAATTTTACATAACAAAATTACAAAATCTTCTAGGTGCTCCACTCATTTAATCATAATAAAAAACTAAGGCTTTTGTTTAACAGGTACACTAAAATACAGAAATTCTAATAGAAAAATAACAATTCTTATAAACAAAATATAATAATATATTGTATTGAGCCTTCTCTAGAAATGAAACAATTATCACTATTAGGTTGTGATTTATTCAATTTCCTAATCACACACAACCCCACAAGAAAATTAATAGATTTTGTATCAGTTAAAATTATCTTTAATAAATGAAGCCTGCCATGAAAAAACTGATTCTTAGACATAGAACCAGAAATCTTAAAACCTTCTTCAAAAGAAGGGGAAAAAAAATCTCTTACAATAGGGAAAATAGAAAAGGAAAGCTAACCTCAAAAAATTCAGATGTATCGACCAACGACAACAGAGAAAACACTAATCTCAGAATAGGAGTTATAATCATCCTATGCTTGATATCCCCAGAAGCATCTCTTTGATGCTTTGTGTCAACCCATCTCACACTTCCCTGCTAGTTAGTATGTAATTACATGAATGAGATAAGACAAATTGTTCGAACAAGCACACAAGCATAAGCAGTACTTACGAGAAAGTTGACAGCCCTGCACGAAGCAATATGTTCCAAAGCACCCATGGAAAAGATAACCTGAGCTCCAGATTTTCCATACTTGTGACTTATTCTCAGGAGTAAAGCAAGTTCAGCCTCAAGAGTGCATGCTCGCTGCATTGACTCTAGAGAATGCCCACCATCCTAAAACAAAATTATAGTAAGTTATGTAAGATGATGGCATATATAAACCTAAAAGTAAAAAGTGGCAACACGAAAGTGCCCAACAGAAGAACTTCAAATAATATAACATGATAAACTCAGACAGTCCACATCATATAAGAAAAATTAAACAAGCACCTGATGAGATAAATTGCTGATGTTCATAAAGCAAGATCTTAAAAAACCCCTGCTTTGAAGTTGGCTTAAGAAATATCTTTCATGATCTACACAAATCAATGCATCCAAAACATAGAGTGACATCGTCTTCCCGGGTTCACTGCCTTGAGTAGCATCCTTTATTAACTGAAGATTTATAATTGAAGGAAAAATAAGTAAGAACAAAAAAGAAGGGAAAATATTAGTTGCATTAAAATAAATTAATTGATAGTAATTAAAGATCTTGGAACAGACTAAAAGAGTAACAATTTTCTATTACGTGTGCATGTGGATGTGACTACTGTATGTGTGCAACCGTAGAAGCAGATGAAACAGTTATACTAGAAGTCTGATTTTTCTTTAGAAAGCAGTTAAGGCCATACTTTCAAAAAGAACTGATTGAATCTTCGTGGAAGGATGGCTTACAAACAATTAAGACAATACACTCAAAACTAATGTGTACTAATCTGTTGCTCAATCTTATCAAAGCAAAACCTAGCTGATATGCACAAAATATCCTCAGAAAACCCCACCCTATATCTTATCCCGATATTGCAGAACCTTCCTAACAGTCAAAGACACCTTCTATGAGAGAAGCCTTCATTACAATTTACAGTTCACATCCAACTCCTTTCATATTAGCAATATAAATTTAGTCAATTTACAACTCTTTTCAGTATCCAAAAATTATCAGGCTAGATCCTCAAATATATACCAAACAATTAGGAGAGTGCAATACTTACCAAATCCAAAATAGATTGAGCTTCTTTTCTTATTATAGAGAAATTGGCACGAGCAAGTTCTGCCTGTTCTCGGTTTATCTGAGAACAAACATAAATAGTATCATCACTACTAATGAAATTTTTTATCATCAGATGTTATTTTGTGCAAATTAAAACTTTGCATTGAAATTATTGAAACTACACACCTTCTGGAGATCCAGATCTTCACCATCTTGCTCATCAAGCAGCAAGAATTGCAGAACTGTTGACGGGACATCTGGATCAAGCATATGCTGGCAGTACTGAAAATAGCTAAGAAGCAAGGCATATTGCCTGAAGACAATGATTAATGAAGGTCAGATGCTGACTGAAAGAGTTTAAACAAGCATGGAAACAGCACCAATTTCTTGACCAGGGCCATACCGTCTCCTTAAGGCTTCTGATGATTCATGTCTAAGAATTGCCAATATAAGCTTAAACAGGATTGAGTGACAAGCTCCATTTGGTAATTGTTTTGCCATGATAATATCAAGACATGCCAAACTTTCAGAACTAAAACCACCAGGGAATAAAAATCTTTCATCTCTTAACTTTGCCATGCATGTCAGTGCAACCTACGGATATTAATTTTTTTAATTAGAGAATAAAACAGCAAGAAAGTTCAAACTGCAGCAACACAGTAACCAGAATAATAAATCGATCATACCTGGCACAATATAAATGCCATCTTCAATGAACAGTCTGGAGAAGCAGAAGCAGTCAGAGCAGCATCAAGAACCCTGTAAATGGCAAGACAATAAGTAACGGAGACAACAAAAAATGAAGAAAAGAACAGATTATGATAAAGGACATACTGATACAGAACTTCAGATCGGTTTCCAAGTGATGATATTCTTCTGGAAGCAGATATCTACTCAAAGAATTAGAGGAGAAAAATGATAAGTGTTGGAGAATGTAATGCTGACAAAAATTGGTACTTAACCAAATGGAAGAATTCCAATCATGTAATCTATTGTATGAAAGAAAAGAACAGACCTCAACAATTTGTGACCAGCCAGTTAACATATGAAGTTGGGCAGCTTGCTCCTCAAGGTTCTTATTGTGCTTCCATCCCCATCTCAACAACTGTTGAATTGTTTCTTTTACATCATTCAGCTCTACTTCACTGCCAATGTTACTCAACTGGGGATAAACAGAATTGAATTTCTGAAAAAACAATATAAATCAGCAACAGGGTCATCTCTTTTGAAACCATGGAAGAAAACAACTACACATCTAGTTCTTTAGGAATAAAAGTCCATTTTTATGGAACTTAATTAAAGGAACAAACCTGCCAAAGTTTGTCACGGAATGAAGCAAGGTCTATTAATCGATCACCACGTTCCGAGTAATAATGAACACCACCCTTTCCAGAAGTTGTAGGATTACCAAGTATGTCTTCCGCCTAAGAAATCAAATGCAGCACAAGTGTGACAAAAAAAGTTATAAGGACCAGACTGTTACCAGAAAGTCAACTTACAAGGATGCTAAATTATACTATCAGTTAAGAACCGAATATTACCAACAAATCATATTTCATATCAGAAACAATCTGGGAAAGCTTCATTGTAGTATCTGGGGATCTAAATTGGACTACTTCAAGCAACTCCAACACCTGAATTTGATACATAAATGAAATTAATTATCTAAGAAGGGACTAGATTGTAGGTTTTATCTCACAGCAATGATAGAAATAGTATGAAAAAGTCAAGAAAATTTAAACATAACAATAGAAACAACAATAATACATTTTTATTATTATCATCATGAACCATCCTTTTAACCCTTGTTGTCAAAACATCAAGAAAACAACTCCTGGAGAGCTGGTAAAATAAAAATTATAAAGAGATTTTCCAACAAATATTATTAGATACTCGTTATAGTGGAGCATCCAACCCAAAAAAAATTGTTAAAAAAGCAAAGCACAAAATAAAATTTAATAAAAGCACAAAACATCCATTAGTCCACAGTGGAGCGTGATTAAGAAACAGTTATACATTTAAGTAATTAACAATACCTTACTCTTACTAACAGTGTGGGTTCCGGCGTGTTCCACACCATCTTGAAGAGAAAAGGAATGAGATATGAGGCAATCTATTCCAATTTCAATATTTTCCTGCCCAAAAAGATGTGCAAGGATGCTATGACATGCCTCTCGGTGAGCGGAGCTATTGACATCACCAACATGCAGTTCAATCGCTAGCAGTTTCAACAGCCAGGCTCTCTGTGAACAGTAGAAGAGAAGCAAAAAAAAAAAAAAAGAACAACAGACATATATGAACACACAGATTTTAGATATGCAAATAATTTGAAACTTAAATATAATTTGGACTGGAAAGCAAGCATCAAAATAGATAATAAACAATTGCAATTTTCTTAACAAGGATGCATGAGTCATGACCAAGGCTTCAAGATTCGAGAGGAATGCAGTTAAGATAAAAATAACTATGAAACATAGGGTATTGGTGCACCAGGATGCAGAATGAATGTGAACAAATCAAAATGAAGAACACTTTTTTTTTTTTTTTTTGAAAAGAAAGAAACTTTTTATTGATCAAAGCTCAAAGCAATACACACAATGGACAAGATGTCCATTATTGAGAGAAAAGATCAAAAAACGAAAAACATAGAATTAGGCCTCATAAAGCAGAATCCATTTATCTAAGTGCTGCCCTCCAATCTAAAATTATATCGAATAAATATACACCCCTGAAGTCACTAGTAACAGATGCCCAAAGGGATGACCAAAAAACTACTCTATCCCACAATTCTTCAACATCTGCTCCTCTATAATCCTCAAAAATTCTTCGATTCCTCTCCATCCAAATAACCCAAAAAATGGCCAGCATTCTGCAATTCCAAAACACCTTGGCCTTCTTGATCCCACCAAAACCAAAGAACTTTTCACTCAGCAAAGAATAGCACCCTTCTGGCATTACCCACATTACCCCTGCATCTTTGAATAAATTTGACCACAGCTTTGCTGCTACAGAACACTAAAGGAAAATATGATCAACACTCTCCCCTTGAATCTTACACATAACACACCTGCTTGGAGATAAACAAACATTTGGCCTCCTTTTTTGTAGAATATCACAAGTATTTATCTTTCCAAGAGCTACTAACCAAGCCAAAACTCTGACTTTTGGAGGAACTTTTGCTTTCCAAATCAAGCCTGCCGGTAGAAAAAGACTACCATTGCCATGCCCACAAAGAAAGGTAAAAAAAGACTTTGAAGAGAAAAACCCTTTTGAGTCCAATTTCCAAATTCTTGAATCTCTAGTGGACGACAAATGAACTTTCTCAAGCACTAAGAGCAAGGATGACAACTCCTCCACTTCTAAGTCATTTAAATTCCTTCGAAAGCCCAGGTTCCAATTTGGTTGAAAATTAACTCCCCCTGCCATTTCTGCCACTGATAAACCATGATGATCTGACAGATTATACAGCCTTGGAAAACAGGTTTTAAAAGCCTCCTCTCCTCCCCAAACATCCTCCCAAAATCTAACCCTTTCGCCGTTCCCTACAGCCAGCTTACAGCACACTATAAACTTATTAAAGCCTTTTGATATATCTCTCCAAGGGCTGCGACTTGACCCTTTCCTTACCTCTTTTGAATCCCAACCATTCTCTTGGTTTCCATATTTACTTCTAATCACTTCATGCCATAAGGATTCTCTTTCCAAAGGATATCTCCAAAGCCATTTCCCCAATAAGGCCATATTTTTTGCTTCCAGTTTCCCTATGCCCAATCCCCCTGATTGCTTTGACTGAGAAACAATATCCCATCTAACCAGATTAAACTTTCTCCCTTCCACAGGAAGTTTCTCATTAGTTTCTCCACCCTTTTAGCTACCCCCTTTGGTATTTTAAAAAGTGATAAGTAGTAAGTTGGGATACTCCCCAAAACAGCCTGAATCAATGTCAGTCTTCCTCCCCTTGATAAGAACGCCTTCTTCCAATTTTCCAGTCTTTTCTCTATCTAATCAAAATGAAGAACACTTAACGTAGTTGGATTACGTCATCTCACAAAAGTATAACATGGACAGAAAAAATTCTACCTATAGTCCAAAAGGCAACGTCTGGTGCAAAGTTATTTCAATACTACAGTACTTAATATGTTTTTCTCATCATTCTAAAAGTGAAACAAAACTGACAAAGAAAAAGAAGACAGTAATAGTAAAAGCAATTGTGACATGTTTAGTTATCTTTATATCACAATGAATTAGAACACCCCCATCCATCACATATCTGTGTTTGCCCCTACCAATAAAATATTTTTTTTGTAACAAATAAATAAGGTAATGTATAATGAAAATAATCCTGGTATGTTGTCGACCAAACTGTCAGTTTAGAATTGTGCAAAGCTCACTAAGAGATGCATATGGCATGATAGAAAAAAGCCAAATAATTTCAGAAGAAACCTGATGAAGGGAACTGATGCGAAGCGCCTGATTGTTATTCCGTTTAGGAAGTGGGGCAACCCCAATTGTATCTAGGTGCTGTTGTTATAAAGGTAAATGTATTTTAGATATATGTGAGAAGAATGAAAACAAAATTAGAATAATACAAAGATACATCAAAATTTTAAAGTTTTATTGGAGAGCTTCAAACATTAAAAATGCAGTGTCTTTTTTACCTTTACGAAAAACTGATACTTTTTACTACTCAAAAGATCCATAGTAGGACCACATGTTAGTGGATCCAGGCACAACTCGTAAAGGAGCTGCAAAGAAAACAGTCAAGAAATTCTCAGAGTAAAGCATGGTAAAATTTCAGACAAATAACCAAATATGTGATCCATAAGAGAACAGAAAGAAGGAAAAAGTTATTCCCAGGTGGGGATTGTTTGATCTAACCTGAAAACCAAATTCATGAAGTAACAAATTTATATCAGGCTTCGAAAGCTTCTCCAAGATTTCAAGAATAACCTTCAAGCAGCTGCAAATAACATTATAGAGCAGAATTCACTGAACAGAAATTGTAAAAATTAGATATGAAAACATCAGGGCAACTTTTTTTTTTTTTGGCCACTAACATCAGGGCAACTTTAAAGAAACTAAACCTGTAATGAAATTTTGGCTGCAAAACAGTCCGTTCAATAGGGCTGTCAAGATCAAACTTGAGTAGTAAATGGGTGATATTGGGAGCTGGCCGACTGATATTGTCTACTAGAAGCTGTAAAATGTAAAAGAAAATATATAGGCATCGTAGAAATAACTATTGGAAAGAAAGAAGAAGTAAAATAAATTACAGGTCTAACCTGCAATATCAGTACACCTGGATCATCACTTGTGTTTTCTATGATCTGACACACTTCTGATCTTAATTCTAGGCAGCCTGCATAATCCTCAATCAAAGAGCTTGCAGCGTTGGATTTTAGCAGTAGCTGTACAAGCCCAACCATGCGAGAACTGTCACCCAAAATAATGATAACAAGAATCATTTATGTTTTCATCAGATATTTTGCATTAAAAATTTATCATGAAAAATGATATCTATGCGAAGTTCGAAAAAGTTTCCATGGATAAGCTCTAGGCCATATCACCCCTCATCAGATCACAGATAACAAAGCAAAACACAGAATGGAAGAAAGAAGGTACCTTAATATACTCATGATTTTGATAGAGCACTTCTGAATTTGAGGTCGAAAATCATATCTGACATATTCCAATAAAGCTACAATTTGATTATGATCTTGAGAGAGTATAACATCCAGAGGCTGCCAAAGTCCATGTAACAATGTTTAAAGGAACATTAGGGAGATTAAAATTATGCTACGCAATCTGTACGGTTAAAATGATACCTGGAAAAGAGGACGCCAGAAATCAGAAAGAAGCAAATCCTTCTCCAAGACAAGGATTATAATTTCCAAAGAGAGTTGCACAGCCTTCTCTAAAAGTTGCCCATACACTTGATTTGTCCGTTCAGTTATGATGGTATCGACTCCCGGCAAAAGAATACCCATAATGTTCCGGAAAACAGTTTTGCCACTCATGAAATCCTGTAACAAATCGTTGTTAGAGAGAATGGATTCAATAATGTACTTCTATATTAGATCAAGCAATCATGACCAAACTAAAATTCTGCCATCAACAAAAACTGATTTCAAAACCAAGATGACAATTGTAGCCATAATGGAAATATTCTCTCTAAACCAATAACCACAATGTGTATAGAACGCATGTAAACTCATACTAATAAGTAAAGATAGAATCTATTTGGATAGCAACTTAGACAAGAACGCATGTACCTATGTTAAATTAAGTAGCAACAAATCCAGAAATTAGGAGGGACAACACTATACACGTCAGAAGTTTCAGATAAAACATAACACAATCAATAGCTTTTAAGGTGAATATGCTGGATTTGAATGAACAGATAAGAATAGTGAGAACCTACTTTTAGCAACTCTAATATGGGTAGCTGCATCTGGAGTGGAGATGGTTGTGTTACTGTTGAAAGCTGAGAATGGTCAACAACACCATCGATGTCGTCCTCATTGATGTCATACAGACTCAGTATCCTGAATGGAAAATCATATGAAGATGCAAATTTCTCAACATTCTATTCAAGTCCAAATTATACCACATGAATTATACCAAAATACCAATCAGAGAGATTTGGTTCGGGTAACATAAACTAAGATTAAGAATTGATCTACACATTAAAAAAAAGAAAAAAAAAACATAAAAAACCGCCCGGGGTGGGAGGGGGGGAGGGGGATAAATAAAAAATAAAACCTTACACACAAGATGCAATAAAACCCAAAATCACAAATACAACCTTCTGAAATTGACTGTAGGATAAACTCACATATGAAAATGCTGAAGACAAGCAACAACCAACTGCCATTTCTCACAAGGGTCTGCATAGGCTCTTTGAGGGAACGGCCTGAAAACATGATCGTAGATGAACCTAAAAATGCCAATGAATCTGCCAAACATGAAAAATGTCTCATCAATGGAGTGAAACATTCCAGAAAAAGAATTCAAAATTCCAAAGAGACATTGAACAAGCCAGTAACCATTACCTACGCCCTCTATCGCTTAAGTCTCTTTCTTCAGAAATAAGAGCATTTAACAGGTTAAGGAAAGATATTGTTGAAGGATATTGTTCTCTCCTTGCTTCTATTTCATTCAACTCAAATTGCATATCATATACCTGTAAAAGATGTGATATTTTTAAGATACAAAACACATAGGACAGGTAAATTTTCTTGTTACACTAGCCCCTATACCCACAGAATTTCTAGAAGTAGAATTCCCTTGCTTGCCAAACCATGAGCAAAAAACTGCTCAATATCCCTGACATGACTTAAACAATCCTATATCAACCACCAGTTTTCCAGACCACAAGAAAAGACTTCACAGACCTACCAGGCAGGGTCAGGCAAATAATTATAAATAGAGTTGTGTTTTTGCTTATTTGGCACCTAATTATCACCTACCAGAATAAAATAAATACACCACCAAAAACCAACCTGTGATGCCATAGGCTGTGCACTCTTCCCAACATGAGATCCAACAACCACAGGTAGGTCATACTGCTCAAGATAACTCCAAATTGTATCTTTTAAGACCGGGGAGATGGAAACAAAAGTTGTTATTGCATTACGCAAAGCACCCTGCAACAGTTGGCAATATACTTTATCAATAACAATCAGGGAAATTCTATTTAAGCTTCTAAACTTTAACAAAGAAGCCACAAATGTTATACTAGGATACTCTTCAGCAAAGAAGCATTAAATACAGCCATCAACCTTCAGATAAGGAGGCACATTCTCATAACCAAGGAGCTTGAATAGAGGCTCAATATCAGGAAACCAGTTCTTTCTTTCAACGGCATTTCCATTTTCCACAACCTGCAGCACATTCAAAAGAAACATAAAAACAACTTATTCCTTTCACATATAACCAGTAAGATTGTAATGTATCATTGCCTCCCTGCAGAATTTGAATAGGTAATGGGGCAACGAAATAAGACAATCTACAAAACTAGCAAAAAAAGTGTGAGTAAGCCAGAGAGGGGGAGAGATACAAACTTGCTCATCAGCAAAGGGATAACTATATTATTATTATTTTTTGATACCCAGGAATCCCCCAGGCGGACCCGGAGTCTAAACTACGGCCCCCCGCTGAACCCTACAATCCTTGAAATTCTAGCAAATAGCCATATAGGTACCTTTGAGGAATCGAACCTCAGACCACATGGGAGCAAACCACGGGCCTGACAACTTGACTAAACCCTCGTTGGTAAGGGATAACTATATTATGAATTCCAAATAGAAGTGATAATGAAGCTACGGGAAACAGAAACTTACCACCAATTAAAAAACAAATCTAGGTTATACATCTGGTAAATAGGAACAAAAGAAAGAAATTGAAGGGTGAATAAACTGAAGAATGAAGCGAGTAAAAACCTTTTGAAGAACATTCAAATAAGAAACAAGTGCTTTTGCATCTCCCTCTGGGAATTCTGGTAACATGGCACCAGCAGTTTGAAGGGACTGTTTAAATTTCTCGTCATAAATTGATAAGCTATCAAACAAAGTGCCCCACCCAACAGAGCGGAACACTTTACCCTGAAGTAACTCAAAAACCTTTGCAGCACCTTCTTGACTACAAGCCTGAAAGGAATGTAAGAACATGAAAATCAAACAATAGGAAACTGCCTATTTGTGATAAAAGCATACTTCAAATATTAAAATTCTACACCAGCTCAGACATGTTCTTCATACCAAGGTACTCAGCATATTCAAGAAAGCCACAAGGGTTTGAAAATTTGTATGATCCTCTCCAGCAAAATTCACAAATGTCCACAAGACATCATTGCCAGACAACAGCTCTGGTTCCTTCTGTGGAAAATTATAGGAAAAAAATTAATAAATAAATATGAGGTCCAAATGTCCTACTAACAAAACATAAGAAGACACGTTACATCAGAAAGATGCATGATATACAAGAGAATAAGAAGCATCACATCAAATTAATATGAATAAAATATGTAGCACATCTTAAGGAAATTACACAATAGTACTTCTTGTATTGCATAATAAGCAAAGTACATCAAATTACTGCCATTTGGATTAAGAAACTATGAAAAAATGGAAAGGTCCTCGAAATGGAAAAAGAGTGTTACATACAACCATGGAGTCAACATTTATGACCAACAAAAAATTTAATGGCTTAATCTGAGTAATTATTTTAAAAACAGATTTATTCAAGGACAAATGAAATCTCAATTACTCAAAATAACATGAAAAGTTAACCTGATAAATTTTGCTCACAAACTCCAAGAGGGAGACAAATGGTAAAGGGCCAGTTTCAGAGACTTGTGGAGAAATTAAGTTACTATCATGCGCAAAATCACGTGATCCAGCCATACGGTATGGACTAAGCATGCTCATAGCCCTCTCCTTTGATTCTTTGACCTGCAAGGAAACTTCAACAAGTTGTAAGCAAAGCATTGCAAACTTGAGGACATGAAATTGAACAATGGAAATGAATGCAAAAACATTACATACATACATGGAGGTGGGGAGAGAGAGAGAGAGAGGGAATAAATTTATTTAACATTTTAGATTTCCAAAGTATTGATTTAAAACTAAAGTGCACAATGTTTTGATCAGCAATTCCATTAGCAGTAAGTTAGGGTAGTAGAAATTTTAGTTCCTCCTCTATAATCAAATCCTTGCTACACCAAGTGCTCATCCACAAGCTTGGTCAGATAGCAGAAGTTAGATAACAATGATGTTGCAGTCTAATTAGTTTTATAGAACAAATGAGGCATCTATGCCAAGTTAGTATCTCAACTGCATTATTTGCTAGACTTATCACATTTTACACAACAAATCAATTTTTCCAAGATATCATTATCCTCCAAGAACAAAAAAATATCAACTGACCTTGTCTCTGGCAAGTGGGTGAGATAAGAAACAGGTAATCAGCTTGTGAAGATAAGCATTGTACATATAAATCATATCCTCATCATCATTCTGCACAAATTAAAAACAAAACCAGTAAATCTTCCTAATTAGGATGCCAATAAGAAACAATGCAGGAAAACATATTTAGATCAATCACTTTTGACAACATCCACTAAAAGGGATAACAAATCCAACTAACAGCAAAACAAAGGCGCATAACAGGAAACTGTTTTTAATTTTCAATGGAACTGAATATAAGGGAACATCAAGGCATTGCAACAACTGAAGCACTTTACCAATCCAATAATCAGAGTCACCAGAAAATGCTAAGTTTGTCTTAACACATAATGCAGGAAGAGAATGGCTCCTCACTACTTTAATAGCATTTTAAGCTTAACAACCCAAGGAAAGGGAAGCAGCTAAAATTAGAGCTATTCCCTCAATTTATGAAATAAAATATGATTTAGAGCGTACATCTCACAAAATATGATTAAGAACATAAGAAACTACCTGATATGCTGCAGTTCGAAGA
Source organism: Dryas octopetala (assembly GCF_963921425.1). NCBI lineage: Eukaryota > Viridiplantae > Streptophyta > Magnoliopsida > Rosales > Rosaceae > Dryas > Dryas octopetala. The sequence continues at coordinate 20,807,413 of NC_141370.1, read as the reverse complement.
ACTTTATCTAGTATAAACTGGAAAACATTGTTTGAAAAAATAGCTTCCAAGCACGACTGTAGGTAACCCAAATCACTCGATGAAACACTTGAAATGGTATCCCTTGCAGTAATAGAATCTTGTATTAACATCAAGTGTACAGCCCAAGCAAGCCTTGCGCTATCAACAAAACCCTCAACATTTGGATCATTTCCAGCAGCCATTACCTGAAGCACGGATGATGAGCAGCAAATTCAAGATTTTTGTTAGAAAGTTCATAAACAATGATAAGAAAAAGCCACGAAGCCTTTCATCTTACAATTTCATGAAATTCATGTCGAAAAGAAGCATCGCGGGACAGGACAGATGCTTTATCAGGTACTGCACTCAGAGCATCTGATACGAAAGCGATCACAAGAGAAAAAAGAAGACTAAAAGTAATCTGCATAGACATAAAATACATAAATAGTGTGATAAAGCAGCAACATAATATATTAGCATAACTGCACAGGGAGATACATAACAGAATAAACCAATGCACACATAAAAGTTGTGTTTTTGAGAAAGAGAGATGGTACTTCTTTTTTGCAAGCCCTACCTTGCAAAAACAATAAGCACAAATAAATCACTCAACATGAAGAGAAGGACATGCCTGATGTTTCATGGTGTTGTTAGTCTCACTAAGTTCAGCAGCACTATCTTTTAATACAAAAAATATATCCTTTACATCCTTTGAACCTGGAATCAACATATAACATAAAGATGTTAATATGAATTATTTTAAGAGAAGAAAGAACATGGAATTCATAGCATATTATAGTGGTTACCCTTGGTTTTGTTCAAACAACAGCAGCAATGTTTATCATCCATATGATTCCAATTTCCAACACAAACCATATATATTGTTTGCTTAAGCAAGGCATTGCAACATGCACACTGAAAGGGTCAAACTCTACCAATTTAGGCACCAACAACCACGACAATGGAACATATCATCTGTAGGGTCGACTCTACGAATCTTGGCAAATGCAATGGTTGTTGGACATGTACTGAGTACTCCCAAAATGTGACATCCAAATCACAAAAGCTTTGCCACCAGATGCTTCATCTATACTCTATATACAACAGTCACAACACCCTAACTTGGAAAATCCCAAGGTTCAAGATTTCTTTCTCTATATTGGAATAAATTGATTAAATCTTTAAAGTGATCAACTATTAGTTCTTTGCATGAAAATCTTAACAGTACCACACTGTGATAATATGCGAAAAAATAACACTGTAGTAAAAGACCCATTAAATGTGTTGCTTACTTGTCCGCACAACCAGAATAGAAAGAACAAGGCAGTGTCCAAGTATTAGCCTTTCCCTAGAAACCACAGCTTGCCGCTCCACAAGAGCACCTCTAGAATCAAGAACATAGCGCTCAGAACGAGGCCCACCCAGGCCAGCTGGTTCTTCTCGATTAAGTTCCTATAATTAAAACCATTACAGTTAACCATTACTGTGAAATTTATCAACACAAAAAAAAGGTCATCACTGTGACATTCAAGGAATAATTTAGAAGATGCTTCCATATTATTGTTATTATTAACATGATAGAAGATGATTCCTTTTTGAAAGATGAATAAATTTACATCGCATGATGTTATACTTTGGTAAAGTCATTTACAGAAGATCAAAAATCAGATATAAAATAAACTTAAACAAGTGAGCAAATTTATAGCTTCACAGTCCTCCTAATTGGAAAAACCCCAGGGAAGCAATGAACAACATAACAAGAGAAAATGGTATCAACAGATGTAGTAAGCTTGCTTTTAACTCTAACAAAAACAAGAGTGACGATTCTTTCTTTATGCTAACTTGATAATTTTGCACATCATCAGTGCAAGCAGGGTTTGGTTGGGCTACGTCAGAGGTCACAAGCCCAAATCAAAGACAAGGCACTTTTGTAAGCAGCCCAAAGTAAGAAATTCTCGACAGAATAAGAAATCCAACCAAAACCCAAAATGAAGTTGAAAGTGCAAAGCAGGTCCAGTGAAAAAAAGATCAAGCATCAACAACTTGTATACTTAAAATTCATTTTTATTTAGAAATTTCAAATGACTTGTAAGAAACATTGTACTCAATGAATAAGGATGAAAAAGCATCCAGAAAACGTACATGCAAAATCATAATTTACATACTGAACTTGATATATGCACAATATGAAAGAAATTTCGGTCAATGTTCCAAACCTTTATAAGAGATATTAACCTATGTCTAAGCCCATTACTGATAAGATTTTCCAAATATTTCTGGATGTCAGATACAAGATCAGCTTCAAGTCCCTGATCAAGTACAACGGCCTGCAAAAGAAATATCATGAATATCCATTAAAAAAATAAGGGTCAAAGTAATAATTAAAAGCTTCTAGGATGATAAGTAGGGGCAGAAGCATGAGATACCCTTAATAGTGTATAGAGGGCTGTTAATAGATCTCTTCTCTCAGTGTACCAGAGCCCTGCTGCAAGGCGCAAAATTTCTAGTGGCTCTCTTCCCATTAAACCCCACTGGGAATGAAAAATGGAAGTAAGTAAATGATGTCATATTTCCAACATGTAAATTATAGGCCAATGGAATATTATGACAAACAAAAGACAGCATAAATCTACCTCTTGATTTGCAGAGATAAGCAAACGGACACAATCTATCTCATTGAGATGGAGGTCATCACTCAACTTCAAAGCCTATAATCCAGCATAACATCAAACCTCAGATAAAAAGGGGATAACATACATGAGATAGTTAAGACTCTATATAGTATACAGTAGCAGCAGAATCATCACTACTTCCAGAACACACAAAACTTTATAGCCGTTCTGAAATGTAAATGAAATTGCAAATATGCAATTAACATGAGAGGGAAAAATCTGCTGTAAAACAAAACGGGAATGAACACTGTACATACAATCTGGACGTCCTGGTCGTCAAGCGATATCGGTGGCCCATCCGGAAGCCTAACTTCTCTGGACTGAACTTGCGCCCGATCCGAGGGTTTGGGAGGCTGCAAAACGCAATGAGCAAAATTCAACAACAACAGTAGAATCAAGATAACACAACTGAAAAACGAAGTAAATTCTACGCATAATTCCAAATTCAAAACTCGCCAATCACGAAATTTTAAAATATGCTCAGAGACCAAACAGGAGAGAGCTAATGGGACCGTACCGGATAGGAGAGGAGGGACTGGAGTGAAGATAGAGAGTTGCGGATGGCGAGCATGAGCTCCACTCTCTGAGACGGGCTTGGAGGCGATGGGCCCAGTAGGGCCGATTCGATGGTGGAGAGCAGTTGCTTCGGGAACACCATTGTGGTTTGTGGATTGGTAGTTTGGTACTGAAACTGGTACTGGAAAGGGACTGGTGCAAATGTCGAAACCTAGGAGAGAGAAAGTAAAAGGCGGGAAATGGGAATGCGAGGTTTTGCCCTTTCGGTACAGAGTGCAGAGAGAGGGAAGAAGGTTTGGGGTTTTCGGTAAACCTCCTAAAAGCCCTAAAGGGAGTGACGAAGTATTTGAATTTGTCTCTTTTGTTCGGTTTGAAGACGTTGTCCTTTACTCCTTTTGACAAATAAGCTTTTTTTTTTTTTTTTTTTTTTGGGTAAGCTTAAAAAATAGGTTTTTTTTTTAAATATATATATGTAAAACATGGCCATGATCCAATGGCGCACCTACACAAGACCGATCCATTTTAATAATTCGAGTGCTCGATGATACTCAGCAATTAACATTGTTCGACAATAATAATAATTATCATTATGTAATAGTGACTATTTGAAACGTCATAAAAATATGGATACTTTAAGTATAAATGCCAAAATGAGAAATAAAAATAACTCACACAAAACTGAAGTCAAAATACAGAGTACTCGGCAATTCTTACCGAGTACTCAGCAACTACTGATGCAACATCTATATGTGATCTAAAACTTACATTTAATAACTTAAAACTTGCATATACAACTTAAAATATGCATTTACGACCTAAATCTACCATCTGCAACCTAAAAGTTGCATCTACTATTTAAGAAGATACATATACAATCTAAAATTTACATGTGCATATACATATAGAGAATGCATATGCATCCACCGAACTCTCGGCAAGAATACCGAGCACTGGATAACATTATTTTTGTCTCGACAAGAGTGTGTGGGCCAATCATTTGGGGGGCCAAGACAATTTCTAGGATTTGTGTCACCGGGCTGATCACGAAGGAATCAATCATTTTCTTGCATTATGTGAGAAGGATACTCATTATACATAATGAAACTGGTGGGATACCAGGAATCCTCACCCCCAAGGTTATGCATTATTTTATAGTATACGCGCTCATATCACAGCGAGTGGCAACTTGCACAGGCTGCATTGCCCTCCCATTCCGTACCCTTTGTTTGCTGCAATTTTAAATGGGATTATTACTCCACCACCGGATTAGTACTCTTCCTCTACCCGACATTGAGTGGCTTCTGTGGCTACTCCACCACCACAGTCCTTACTATGGATTCTCAATATTCTAGTTCCCATGGTGAGCCTTCACTTTTGGATTTATTTCTATTTTCAGTTTCATTTGGATTTTGTTAATTGTCTTTTGGCAAAGAGAGAAGAACAAGAAGAAGCAAGTTACTTTGAAACCAACGGCATCTGTGGGATGGCTGGTTTCTCGACCGAAAGCATCTTCATTGAATTTTAATTGGTTGGTTTCATCATTTCTCCTTCAAGATTTTAACTTTTATGTTGGTTTGGCTTCTTGTCATAAAAGAATCAACCATTCTTGTGGATTATCATGAATATGTGATCCCAGTTTGGCAGTTTTTAAATTAGACAAGTTAGTTTTGTTAAGCCACTAGTTTTTTTTTATCAACCAATGGTTTTTTTTTTAAATAAATAAATAAATTTGTCCAAGTTATTGAAAACACCTGCCAGGTAAAGCTCTGCTTAGAAACATTAGCAAGGTAGCCCACTTGCATATATACCTGTTGTTCAGTGAGCTTTACCTGCACAAAAGAGTCCACTGAAAATGGAGGTAGTGAACAGGTACATTACAACAAAGACCCAGATAGATGGAGAACCCAAAGAGTCTGACTTTGAGCTCAGGACTTCAGCTCTTGCTCTATCACTTGACCCTGGTTCCAATGATATCATTGTGAAGAATCTGTATGTATCAATTGACCCATACCAGCTAAACCGCATGAAAAGTTACAGCTCCTCACAAAAAGCCATTGGTTTTGCAGCTCCTATCACTCCTGGAGAAGTAAGCCACTATACAATGCATATGTTTGAGTTCAGGGTCTTAGAGATTTGTTTATTACTGAATCTGAAAATGGTTGAATTATATTTTTGTGGTGACAGACTATTGATGCTTATGGGGTGGGCAAAGTTGTGGCTTCTGGGAGTCCTGATTTTGAGAAGGATGACTTGGTTGTGGGGCTCATCACTTGGGGAGAGTACAGTTTAGTAAACATTACTGCAAGCATGATAAGGAAACTGGATCCTCTGGGATTTCCTTTGTCTTACCAAGTTGGAATTCTAGGTAACCACCACCCAACATGATGCATCATCTTCATCTTCACTGTCAATTTTTTAAATGTCAATTTGATTAATAAATCGAACAGAGTTGATCCACCCTTGTCAACAATCTCAACTATAGCATTGGAGTGTTAAGCAGAGGATTGATTGTTCATAACAAAGCATTAATTAACTTGCTTTGTTGATGTTACAGGCTTCAGTGGACTTACAGCATATGGTGGATTTTTTGAAGCATGCAAGCCTAAGAAGGGGGAAAAAGTTTTTGTATCTGCAGCTTCTGGATCAGTTGGAAATTTGGTCGGACAGTATGCAAAACTGTTTGGTTGCTACGTTGTTGGCTGTGCAGGAACCAAAGAAAAGGTGACCTTACAAAAAATATATGTCAGTATAGCACTGTTGTCTGAACCAATGTATGAAAATTGATCAGAATGCTGTATTATAAGGTTAAGTTCTGAATTAAGTTTAACTAAAAACTTTTTATAGGTAGCATTGCTTAAGGGAAAGCTCGGATTTGATGATGCATTCAACTACAAGGAAGAGTCTGATTTGAAGTCAACTCTCAAAAGGTAAATCTAGCTTTTGATGATGCTCAAGGGTGGTGGTTAATTTGAAGCTAAATGCACGTCTAAAATTGGTTTGGCTGTGTGCTTGTCTTTGATCTACAGGTACTTCCCAGATGGCATTGATATGTACTTTGACAATGTGGGGGGCTGAGATGTTAGAAGCTGCAGTTGCTAACATGAATACCTTTGGTAGAGTTGCTGTCTGTGGTGTAATTTCTGAGTACACAGATGCTGCAAAGCGAGCTGCACCAAATATGCTAGATGTTGTGTACAAGAGAATTAAAATCCAAGGATTTCTAGCAGCTGATTATATGAATGTGTATTCAGATTTTCTTTCTACCACCATCGATCATCTTCGTACTGGAAAATTGCATGCGATTGAAGACATCTCACATGGTTTGGAGAGCTTTCCACCTGCTTTCATTGAACTTTTTCATGGTCATAACACTGGAAAGAAAGTTGTTAAACTTGCAGATGAGTGAACAGATGAACTGAAATCTCATTTTTGCTTGATTTACAAATTTGGAATGAGCATAAATTTTACCTGCAATAGTTTCACAAATAAGAGCAAACAGAACTATGTCCAGGAAAGGTCCATTTTTGGCTTCAACTTGATGTAACACTCATATAATCAGGTGCTTAATTAGTTAGAGGTCGGTTTTGCAAATTGCATGGTCCAAATGAAAAAAAATAAATAAAAAAAATTGAGAACCAACCAATGTATCAGGTGCTTAATTGGTTAGAGGTTTTCCATGTGCTACAATGCAATTTATATCAAACTTATTGCATTAATTTAAAAAAATCATATAGCTTTAGCAAGGAAGATAATAGTTCTATTGGTACTGCAAATCTTTATATATCTTAATTCTATTAACTTCCATTCAACAACAACTCACTTGCATATATAAGGTGTGTGCACAATCATTGGCCCGAGGTCCTATTGATATTATTGATATAGCAACAACACACACTCTCACTTACCAAGTTATAATCGAATGGACAGAGATAGATAGAAGGTGCGCGTGAGAAGACACTCCAAAACTCCGATATGCAGTGAGACATAAAATATATAGAGAGAGAGAGAGTTATTGGTCATGGCCTAGCTCTAATCTAAGTTTGCACAACATAATAATTAATAGAGAGTTAAACATAAATATCCATGTAATTAAGGTAGATCATGAACTGGAAGCTAGCCAGCTAGAAGAAGAGTCCATTAATCAGGCAGCATAGCACAAAGTGCAGGTGATGTCACAAACTTGGGCAAATCACATTTTTGGGTGTAAAGTAGTGAACTGGTTCTGTCCTCTAAATTGAAAACTCCAGCAATACGATATTCAAAATTCAAATGGTACTTCACCATGCTGCTTTCGCATCTGTTGTAATGCAGGAGGTGTGTCATCGACGTAGTATATGGAATTTGGCTGGCACCCAGGATACCTTGAAGCCAAAACAGATATGGATGGACTGTGATCACACACGAAAAGAGTCTCATCACCAATTTTTTTTACCTTAACCTGCTGCACAATGGATCCCTTGTCAATTTCATCAAAAACACACTTGTAAACCATGAAGAAGCTTTGAATCACCTCCCAAAGCTCCACCTTTGGTTTAATAATTAAATATCTTCGAACATGCAATAGGTTTCCATTGGTTGATTCCACAAGATATGACGCAACAGAACTTCGGAACATATCATTTGTAGGCGGTATTGCTTTGTGTCACCTTACTATGTTGCTCTTGCTGCTGCTTTCTACATCCAATGACACAATCGTTCCCGAATGATTTTCAACTGCATAGACTTGGCCTTTATAAAAAACAGCATCAGAAAACTTATATGGTTCCCGTAAGTTGATGGCCGTCCAAATCTCTTGTCCTCCTTTAATGAAAGATAGAAGGGGTTTATTAATGGACAACGCTATGACCACACAACTATCAGGATTCGAAGTGAGATGAGGGGACGTGATAACCTTGATGTTAGCATCTCCAAAGGTGCCTTTAACGGGAGGGAGAAAAATGGGCACTTGATCTTTCTTGAAAGGGTTGAGGAGATTTATAACAAGCAGCTCGCCAGCGTCTGACAAATCTTCTACTACCTTGGCGAACCAACCATGACCACAACAAACATAGTGCATATCAGTCTCTGTGGCCTCAGTTTTACAATAACCAGCTTTTGGTAACTGAATAGGAATGTTGTACAACTTTCCTTCAAGAATGCTGTAAAATAGTTCTTGTTCTTCGGGTATATTTGAAGGGATCATGAGCATGGGCACTCCCTCGGGCGCTTGGGAGGCAGCCCATTTGGAAGTAAGAGCAGCAGCAGCCATGTTCCTAACACCACTCTGTGGCTTCATCTTCATCGTTCTACCACAGGGCTTCATCTTCCTACCACAGGGTTTCAACTTCATCTTCATCTTCATCTTCCTAACAGCAGGAGCCATGTTCATACCACCGGACTTCATCCTCCTTAAAAATATATATAGTTAATTAAAACAAAGTAGAATATATATGACAATTAATAATCAATTAATGGTAATCGATGCAAGGTGACCTTTAATCTATATCGACCATGTAAAACTGAATGAATCCTTTAGGATTAAGGAAGGGAATCACAATCCCACAAGAACAAAAGAAATGTACCGCTTTAGGCCTCTATTAGAAAACAGACTCCGACCGCTTTTACTTACGGAAATAATTATCACAGCCTTAATTTCAAGACAATTCCTAATTTTATGAATGGAATTAACATTTAGCAATCAATCAATTTTCTTGTTGAATAAGATTTGCCCTAGATTTAGAATCAGTGAGTGATGAGAATGATCGAAAGAGTACTGGTGTTGAAAATAGTAGTGGAGACAGGAGAGACCAAGTTGCTACACGTCTGGTTTGGGTTTAGGGTTTAAAAAGTGGGGCTCTTACTTGTGCCACACGAAACAAAGGCTATGACGTCTTATATATAAAAACCCTAAACCAAGCTGCTACACGTCTAGGTAAGGCCCAGATGCTTTGCATCCCTACAGATTAAATAGGGCCAGCATGCATCAACCTACCACAAGTAATTAAGTAAATCTCAACAATACTTTGGTTTATTCTTTGTACTAGCAATACTTAGACAGACTTAAAATCCCAGGATTTTTAGCAGCTGATATTATGAATGTGTATTCAGATTTTCTTTCTACCACTACGGGTGAGCATCTTCGTGCTGGCAAATTGCACGTGATTGAAGATATCTCACATGGTTTGAAGAGCTTTACGTCTGCTTTCATTGAACTTTTTCATGGCCGTAACACAGGAAAGGAACTTGTTAAGCCTACACATGAGTGAACAGATGAACTAAAATCTCATTTTGCTTGATTTACAAATTGGAGAATGAGCATTGCTCATTGCTCTAGTCACTGTGGTTGCTTCTACTGGCACTAATTCTGCCAAGAAACGTCCATTTTTGGATTCAACTTGATGTAACACTATTTATAATCATATAATTAATATTGATAAGGATTAAGGACTTCACTACTAGAAAGTTGACAAATTTATGAAAAAGCAGAAGTTATTAAATAATCAGGTACCTAAGTAGTTAAGGTTGGTTTTGCAAAGTTTATGGGCCAAACAAGGAAAAGAAATTAAAAAAAAAAAAAAAAAGCCACAACACAACCAACCCTTATTTACAATTTCTGTCCTTTTGGATAGGGCTGGACACGGGTAGGTTTGGGTCGGTTTTGGGCTCAAACCGTAGACCAAACCAATGGGCATGGTTTGCAAATATTGGAGACCAAACCAATTCCAATTAAGGAATTGAAACCAAACCAATCCAAACCAATAGGCTCGGGTTGGGTTGGTCTATTTGGACGGTTTGGACTTCTTCAATCTTCAGTGAGATCAAGAGAGTGGGAGTGCGAGATTTGGTTGCAGCTATGGGGTACGTCAGTGAGATCGAGAGAGGACTTCTTCAATCTTTAATGAGAATATGAGATCGAGAGAGAGTGAGAATCTGAGATTGAGAGATAGACAAAGGTGACAGGGAGGGTGGAGGGTGGAGGGTGGAGGCGCAAAATAAGATTGTGAGAGGATGATGGATGAATTTTTTTTTTTCTGGTCAAAATATTGCATCAATGATAGGCCCACAAAAGGATCAGAGAAACAAAAGTGGTTGTCCAGAAAACTCCAGGACAAACAGATAAGGGAATTACAAAAGAAAACTGAAAAGGAAAAGTTCACTCAAAGGAAACCAAACGACCCAGGTAGAGCAAAGAAACAAAGACAGTGAACTAGCCAAAGTCAAGCCCGAGAACTAGCTGAAGTCGAAAATTTTCTTTTTGTATTTCATTAGATTAGGGTATGGGAAATTTGGGAATTGAGATTGTGGGATGGGTTAGTGGGATTGGGCAGTGGGAAATTCTCTGGAAGTGTATTGAAAATTTGGAATTAGAATGAAATAATGGGTATTGGACAGAGAAATTCTCTGGGAAGTGGGATGGGAATATGGGGACATGTATGGAATGTGGGAATTGAAAATTGGGGATAATAAGAATAATGGGTTTATGCGGGTTGGGTAGGTTTATGCGGGTATTTTGACAGGCCCAACCGCAGACCAACCCAACAGTGTGCAGGTCGGTGGGCTTGAGAACCGATTATCACAAAATTGGGTCTCTAGACTGGACCAAACTGTGTTTTTGCAGTTTGGGTTGGTCGGTTGGTCGGTTAGACCCGCACTTTGTCCACCCCTACTTTTGGAGGGTGAATTGTTTGTTCTTGAAAAAAAAAAAAAAAAAAACTCATATAGCTAGTTGGATTCAGGACCTCAGGCACAACTAACCCAGACACTGACTTCCACACCTGATAAGTGCTCTGACTTTATAAAGTGATCGAATCCGAGGGCTATAATCATTTTAATCTCAGAAGGAAAAAAAAAAAAAAGAGCAAATTATAATTTAGTACCTCAATTTTACACTGATTTTCAATTTAGTACCCCAACTTTAAAAATTTGACAAAAAATGCCTTAACTTTTATTTTGTGTCAAAATAGTACCTCCGTTAGTTTTTCTGTCAAATAAACCGTTAATGCTGACGTGGCAGAGGTATTTTTGTCTTTTTTCTCACATTTAAAATATAATAATATTTTTAAAATTTTTTGAATAAAAAAAAATTCTTACAAAAATTTAAGAGTAAACTTCATTTTAGTACCTCAATTATGTACTGATTTTCAATTTAGTACCACAACTTTAAAAATTTGACAAAAAGTACCTCAACTTTCATTTTGTGTCAAAATAGTACCTCCGATAGTTTTTCTGTCAAATAAACCGTTATCTGCTGACGTGGCAGGGGTATTTTCATCTTTTTCTCCACATTTAAAATATAATAATATTTTTAAAATTTTTTGAATAAAAAAAATTCTTAAAAAAATTAAAACTTTAAAAAATTTAAAATTTTTTTGGGGCCCTCCCCTCCCTGCCCAACTTTCATTTCGTGTCAAAATAGTACTTCCGTTAGTTTTTCTGTCAAATAAATTGTTATCTGCTGACGTGGCAGAGGTTATTTCATCTTTTTTCCCACATTTAAAATATAATAATATTTTTAAAATTTTTTGAATAAAAAAAATTCTTAAAAAAATTAAAACTTTAATAATTTTTTAAAAAAAATTTGGGGGAGATAGGCAGGGAAGGTTGGGGGGGCTGGGTTGAGGTTGGGGTTGGGTAAGGAGGGGTGAGGGGCGATGGGACTGGGGTGGTCGGGCAGGGAGAGGGGGAAGGATGGCTGGGGGGAGGGCTGGGGAAGGGCTGGGTGGGGGCGGGAAGGGAAGGTGATGGGGCTGGGTAGGGGCAGGGAAGGGAGGGGAGGGGAGGGGCTGGGGCTGGGGCTAGGGCTGGGGGGGAGAGGTGTGCGACGGGGGTTTGGGGTTGGGGCTAGGGGGAGGGGATGCGACGGGGACTAGGGGTTGGGGGTGCGACGACGCTGGGGCTGGGGGGAGGGGGTGCGACAT